>NC_134415.1:60584479-60887510 GCF_030867145.1 Opisthocomus hoazin
CCAAGCAGGAACACCAGACACTGAGAGAAATCCACACAAGCACTGGCTCAGTCAGACACGCTGCTCCCCAGCAAACCAAAGGGGAGGAGGATTAAAGCGGTTAGGACTGACGAAACATCTATCACAATGGTTCCTTGAGAGAGAAAACCAAAGAATACAGGGGCAAAGGGAGAACTGAATATTCTTACAAAAATAGCACTTTATTGTGTACCTTGGGAACCCGGTGTGCATGAGGAACAGCCACAGATGGCGTTTGCTAAAGCCTACTTAGGCAGGACACCGCTGGGTAACGGCCCCTCGGAAGTCCTTTGGTAATCTCACACGAGATTTGAGCTCTGAAGAGCAAACTTTGGGTCCACATAAGGAACCGAACTGCCTTAAAAGACCAGAGCGTTTCTATCTGTATTTTGATTTTGGCCCATCTCTATCTTCTTTCCTGCCAAATTCCCATTTACTTCAACAGATGTCTTGCTTGAGTGAGTCATGAGGTAATGACTGGGCCTGAGACTGCAAAACATTGTAATATGTGAGTCTGCAAGGCATATACTATTTTGTGATGTTTTCAAGAATTTTAATGGTGGTCTTAAGAGTAAATTTATAGTACATAGCGTTTGATGGTGATACTAGCTTTAAATATTCGTCAGAGCAGATGAAAGTTTCTGGTATGACTCTTTCTTGTCATACCAAGCTTTAAATATTCGTCAGAGCAGATGAAAGTTTCTGGTATGACTCTTTCTTGTGTCTTTTTTGATAGGCAACTGGTTCAGTGCTTTGTGAACGTAAACATTTTCCTCCCTGGAGTACACTACAAACTGGATTTACTACTAATATGAGTTTACTATAAACATAATCTATTACAGCAGAACAAAGGTGTACGGCTCGGTGGGGCATTAATGCCTCCATCACCACTTTCACAGTGCTACCAACACCACAGATAATAGTATTTTTTATGATGTTCAGTTTGTTTTAAAATCCCTGGTTCCAGAGTTCATTTGAATACGAGACAATTTCAAGCTTCCATTTCTTTTTAAATGTAAGTAGTTAGCTCTCAGGCCTGTGAAAAATAGATTGGAAACACAACCCTGGCATGATCCTGAACGTTCAAGAGCTAGCTGTTGAAGAACAACTAGTTTTTAAGGGCTTCCAATATGACTTATGCATATGCCATATTGGCATTATTGCCACTGTTTGTTTCCAACAGCTCTCCATGGGTCTGTTCTGCTCTGTCTCCTGCTCGGCGCTGGGAGCCCGCACCACGGACACCGGCTGACAGCCTGTCCCTAATCTTTATTGAGGGGTGTTGCACGGAGGCAAAGAGAACACTCTAATTACAGGCGTGTGAAGGAGAAAAGCCACCTCCAAGGAGGGGAAGGTGATCTGGAACAGCGTGAACACTCTAATCCCAAATTAAATGTCCTAACTATGTAACAGAGACCCCCGTCCACAGAGCAGTTGGTTAAAGCAGAACACGGGGCAGACGGCTCCCCTGCGTAACTTTCAGCAGACTCTTTCCATCCTGTGTTGGAAGGCCTGCTCCTTTTTTTCTGGATGATTACCTTAAACACAATGAAAGAGCCTGATTTTTGATGGATGCTTGCCTGATACTTCTTTCTCTTTACATAATGAAAAATGCTTATGCTCTAATAGTCTTGCAGTGCTCCTCTGCTTCCTTCCATCCGTAGCGATGACTCCCAAGTATACTCCTAGTTCTCTACACGGCACGTCTTGCCTAAATGCTCTGTGCAAGACCAGCAGGAGAAAACATGGAGACCAAACGGCCGTAAAACCATTTAGCGCTTTGTATTCGAACAGCCCACAGTCGCCGCGCAGATTTCCTCACCGAGATGTCACAATCGCAGCTGGCTGAGCCAGTTGGCAGGGCAGGAGCAGCCCGCACAGGTAGTGGTTTTTTTTTTTCCGACGGAAAGCGCTCGCTGGCCGTCAGCGCCCGCGGGGCGGGGGCGGGCGGCGCTCGGTGCCGCCGGGAGGGAGAGGGAGGGGCGCGGGAAGCGGTGCCGCCGGTGCGGGGAGCGGAGCAGAGAGAGAAACTTCGCCGGGAGATCGGGCGCGCCGCGGGGGCGAAGTCCGCGGGGCTGCGGGCAGGTAAGGCGGGGGGCGGCGGGTTGGCAGCCCCCGGGCAGGGGCTGCTGTCTGTCCGTCCGTCTGTCCGTGGTGGAAGCTGTCCTTCCCGGGACGGGGTCTGGCCCCGGGACGGGGTCTGGCCGGGCGGCTGCGCGGGCTCCCGGCGCCGGTTTCCCCGGGGCTCCGTCCCTCGCCGAACAAAGAGCCGCCGCCGGGTCCGGGTCCGCGCCCCGGTGCCGCTCAGCGAGCCGGGGTCCCCCCGCGGCGGGTCCGGCAGCTGCCACGGGCGTGGGGACCGGGCAGCCCCGCTCCGGCACCGCGGGGCTCGGCGGTTCGGAGGAGACGCGGGTCAAAATTTCGCCGAAATTCAAAGATTTGCTGCGGCGGCTCTTGGTTTGAAGGCGGTTGTGCGTGTGTCTGTGTGGCTTTCACGGTGAGAGGTAGAAAGGGGAAACAGCGTATCGAGCGGTGACAGTTGCGGAGGGCCCCGGTTTGCGGAGGGAGTTTCGGGTCTGGCGAAGGCGGTCCGGTGGTTTTTTTACCGAGTTTTAACAACGTCGGAGTAAATTTTGCCTTTTTTCAATTGTCTGCAGGGCTCTCGTCGTTTCCCGAGAGTGCTGCGCGCGTGAATCCAGGGGTGCTGCGCTGGGTTCCCGACACATCCCAGAGCTCCCACTGAAATTAATTTAACGTTTTAAGTTAACAGCGGGGTTAATGGTCATTTTTTATAATCAGCTTTTGGTAAAACCATACAAGAAAATCCCACTGGATCCGCTGGGATCTTTGTAATAGCAAAGAATGTGAAAGGAAACCAGTACTTTGTATGACCTTTTTTTATCTAACTTGCAGTAATACGCTTTTATGTTTTTGGCAAGAGGGAAACTTACGCTCTTGCAAATATTCCTCAGTGTATTTGGGTTTGCTTCTGTGACCGGCCCCCGTGGGAGGCATCGGCTGGTCCTGGAGAGGCTTGCTCTCTGCGGCTGGGGGAAATGTGGACATCTTGCTCTGGATGCTGTTGCGCTTGGATGAGCTGCTGTGGCCCTGCTGCACCCTCTCCCTGACGCTGGTTCATCTGACCATGTGGAAGGTTGGATCCGGCAGCCAATGTAGCAAAAACCTAACCCAGCCCCAGAGGGTTTTTTTGCAGGAGTTTTTTTGCAGCTTTAAGGCTTCCCAGAGGAGGGTCTGGGAGAGCTGCTGAGCCCCAGTGCCGTGGGGAGAGGAAGGGAAGGACCACCCTTATGGCTCCACTGTCAGTGAGGGTCAGATGAGTGTAGCAGGGCTGAAACTACTGCGTCGGGGCACGGTTGTAGTTTGGGTGGTTTAAACTGGCATAACCTGGTGTTGCCCTGGCAGCCCCTGCCACCCTCTGCCTCTTTTCCCCGTTCGTACCGGCATGAACGCTTGTGCTGCCCTGCGGTGAACTGGATCCGGGCACTGAGCGAAACCCAGATTTAATTTTAACCTGGATCAGTTCCATGGTTTGGTTCACTGGGGGGTGAGAGAAGAGGGAAGAGGGTGTGGGGAAGGTAGGACTGCTTTTTTGAGCTGGCAAAACTTGGTATCGCTGCCAAAACGGCTCGGGGAGCTGCAGTGTGGCTGTAGGTGCTCCCAGCTGCCTCTCCCCCTCCCTACCTCCCCTGGGAGCCTGTCCATGGATTCTGCGTGTAGCCTCCGGAGCCTTCCCTCCCTGGGTGAAAATGAGCCTCTGCAAATTAATCCATTAAGTGTAATGGAGTAGTTTGCAAGAGAAAAATTAAGCAAGTGCCCAAGTGTTTGCATAATGGTTGCTTTGGACAACAGTAAACACTGTAGATAGCACGGCGTGTGGGGTTTTATAATAAGTGTGTGAGTTTGTAAGCTCTTATAGGTTTTCGGTGTTCTTCGCAATGTGTCTGTCTGGCACTTAATGTGCAGGATGAGCCAGAAGTTTTACAGGCTGTCATGACACTTGTAGTAATAAGTTAATTATCACATGGGCTTGTGGCAGCAGTGGGTGCTGATCCACTGGGTGGAATAAGCCACATGTGTTTCTCTGTCCTAGAGCTGGCTGAAAAGTAGGAACTTTTTCACAGTGTAGGGCAGCAAAGTCTTTGCTCCAGCTGAAGGTCGGGAATCCCACATTTCGCTTCCTGGTTTACACCATCCCAACATGTCGCTTGCGCTGGCTCTGGTGGGTGTGAGTCAGATCAGCTCACTGATCAGGCTGAAAACTAGTTTTCACAAGTGAAAAAACCCATCAGTACGCTGACTGAACCGCTCCTGTTTCAACACTTGTGATAGCATGGCCAAAAGGCAGGAGGAGGTGGAAATCCACGACCAGAGATGGAGGGTGCTCCCCTCCTTTTGGTGACAGTGTAGTTTCAGATGATGTTGATAGTGCAGTTGCTCCTTCCATTCCCCTTCTTGCAGTCCCTTGAAAAGCTGGCGAAAGGTACTCGTTTGGTGCTCAGGTCCTGGGGAGCACTCACTGTCTCATGTTAGATCCCTGCTGTAAGTGTTCTGACTGTCTGGAAGTAATAACTGTTGCTGCAAGTGCAAATGATAATTAGTTCTCATTACTTGTTGCCTGCAAAAGGGAGGTAGGCCATGGGTTTGCATACAGAGCTTGGCGGTATTGATTTGTGGTGTTTGAGCACTCTTCCCCTTGGGTCGTGGTGCAGCTCTTCGTGGGGCTGACTGTGAGTTGGTCAAAGGACTGTCGGCTGGTTGGTTGTTTTTCATAGCAGATGTGCTTCCAAAATCTGCGTTTGTTAGCCAGATCTGAGCTGCTGATGGTGTTGCCACCAAGCACCGCTGAAGACCTCCCTGAATCCCCTTCAGTGAGATGCCTGCAGAGGGTGGTGGGGGTGCCCTGCCCGCAAACTGTGCACTAGTGAGCTCCCCGCGCTGTCTGCTCGCGCTGGCAGTGACAGATTCAACTCGGATTTTGCGTTTGGTAGTGCATAGGCACATTGATCAAGATCCTTCATGCTGCCGTGGAACACCCGTATAGATTGGCAGGTTGCTGTACCGTTTAAAGCCAAAGGTGAGGTTCTGATGGTGCCAAAGTGAAGTGCGTTGCTTCTGAAAATGGAACAACAATAATAATATCATGATAATGGAAGAGAGAAGTTGCAAGTATTTCTGTGTATACTCTCAGATTCTATGGGACTTTCCCCCCCGCTTCTGTAAGATAAATTGTAGCGACACAAAGTAATGCACTGGAAAAGTTTGGACAAATGCTACCAACGAGATTATATAACACAATAGCGAAGGAATTTATTATGAAGCCTGGTTTGGATTCAAAGACGGAAGATTTTCCCTGGTGGATTGTGGATAGTTTATAGCTTCCTCTCCCCTCCCAAAAGCGTATGTGTCGTATTGTGTAACCGCAGAAGTATATGCTTGCTCCTCTTCAGCAAATGGCTTGTGAGGCCTTTAATAGCAATTGTAAAGCTAGTAGTTCATTTCTTGGGGTAGCGTAGCTGAAAATAGGTTTTACTGTTGGTGGTAATTAAAATATGAGCACTTTTCTGGGCTTTGTTTCTGTTTCTTGTGGACTGTGATTAAATGTTGGAGCGTCTAGATTTAGAAGTGCACCTATTGTCCGTAGACGTTGAGATAACGATTTCCTAAGTGATCTCACTGCTTCCTTTCTCTCTGTAGAATTGTGTCTGTCCATCTTAATTTTCAAATCAATTATTTGAAAAAGAGTAGTAAAGTAAGAGTAATAAATAGGTTGCGTGTGTTGTTTTATCACATTTGCAACTGAATCAAATGTGCTGTGATACGCAGTTTGCAAGGCCAGTAGGTGATACTGAGAAGCCTTAAAAGTTTTGAGGTCATGGGGAAGATCACAGCAAAGGAAGCAAGTTTGCTTTGTGTTAGATGTAATTCTTATCATCACTCATCTTTTAATTAATTTTTCATTCCTTTCATGATCTGTCTAGTTTGGTTTTTCTTTCTTCTTTAGTATAGGGTTTCTTATTTCTAGGATGCATGTGCTTATATCCCAAACATCAGGGAAGCATGTTTCTCTGCAAACAGAAGTGGTATCATCCCAAGGGATGAAAGGTGAGAATAAAACCCTCACCAGGTGTTCACCTGCCGAGTGAACAGTGTCTTCTCTGTTGTGGGCACTCAGTACCTTGCTGTTGGGACTGGGGCAGCTCGTGCCTGGGCACAGCATTGCGGAATAACACTCTGGCTCCTCTTTGCTCACCTGAGAGCTCCTTTTCCCTGTGTGATGCTTTGGCTGGGTCAGAGAGCCAAGGGGTTATGCAGTCGCCCACTGCTCACGTGTCAGTAGTCTGTCAGACTCGGCGGTGATGAATAAACCCTGCTGCGACATGCCAGCGCGCCAACGATCCGAGGAGAGCCCTGGTCTGGAAGGTACTGGGAGGCCCCGTGGCTGTCCTGTCGCCTGGTCGTGCCACATTGTTGGCTGGTGTGGTTTCCTACTTGCTGGCCTGCATCTTAGTGGCGTTCTTCAACCACGCTAACTGACTGTGATAACTTTTGCCTGTCTAGACAGGGCCTTACTGTGTCTGATTAGATCCCAGCCTCGTGGCGTGCATCGCTGCCTGTTTCTTATAAATGCAATGAAGGGGAAAAAAAAGTTCACATTAATAGTGCTTAGTCTGTTTTTTTGCTTTGCAGTGTTAGTATAAAATGTTTATAGATGTTTACTTTTTGCCTGGAGGAAAATAGTGTTAGTCAAATGTCTCTGCGATGCAATTTAGAAGTGAACTTCTTATCTTCAGTTAGGAAGGAGAAGACAAATGGTCTCTTTGAGGTTATTAATTGGGGCTCCGCTGAAGTCAGTTGCAGAATTTTGTTGCTCACTGAAGTCAGCAACTGTTTCTCGTATGTGTAAAGAAATTAATTTCTCTGAATCATTAATAAAAATTAAAAGCAGGAAAACTGTTCTTGCTGCTTATTTTTCTTCCCTACTGCTTTTTGGATGTGGAATAAGTTGAATTTGACTTTGTCACTTTCAGTATTTAAGCAATATAGAGAAAAACTTGTATAAAATAGTTTTCTACTGTAATGAAAAAAATACATTTTTTTAATTGATATTGGGTTTTAGAGAAACAAATCTTTACAAAGTATAGGGTTTGAGATAAATTCGGGGTGACAATAGGGTTTATCTTGTCTTTTTCTTCCATGCCTTCCCCAGAAAAAGAGAGATTCGGATTTTAAAGTTTCTTAATTAAAAAACGATAAACCATCTTGGGAGGAGAAACGAACTTCTAGTTTTGATCCAAAAAGTAAATCAGAAGGTCTTGGAAACGTGCATGCTGTTCAGTAGCTCTTATTAGTGTTTTGAACTCTGTATCATGGTAACAACTACTTCTGTTTTCCTTGTACTGGTAGGATGGATTTAGACTTAGAGAAGAAAGGAAACATCTCAAAGAAGCTAGCAGACCCTTCTGGTGTCTCGCAGGACTGGGAAGGAAGACTACGTTTTTTTGGAGCTGGGAAAAGCAGTCGCAGCTTGGCGTGTGTGCAGTGCCTGCCCAGAGGAAATTCCTACTTTATAGCGAGAGAGTGGCCAAGGACTAGAGCATATTATTCTAATTAAATCATTTGAATTGCATCATCGTCGTTCGAAAGACTCTGTGCATCTTCTCTGAGTATAAAAATGAGTTATAGACGTGTTCTGCGGGGACACTGAAGAGTTTGGATATTTCCATGCCAAAATATCTTCTTCAGTTGATGCTGTAAAGTTTTAAATTGCTGATTTGTTTTGATACCAGTCACTTGAAAATGCTCTTGAAAACTATATCTCTTAAGAGGCAGGAGGCATGTTTATGTGCATTAACCATATGCGGAATTAGTTTCCTTTATGAAGCACCACAATATTGATAAAACAGCTTTTGAAAGGAAACACTAAATGCAGCTCTATAAAAACCAGGACTTTTCACCTCTCATTCTAGTTCAAGAAACCAGTCTACTGCGGAAAGAGCTGGACTGGGAGCTGGTGTTGGTGCAGCCATCCTCCCGCCACAGGGCATGCCTTTAGGCCAGCTGGTGCAAATTTTATCTTGACTGCCCATAGAAGCGACCTGCCCATACAGAGAGGCTGCGCTTTGACGTGGTAGTGGTACCAATGATTAGCGTGTAATCATCGTGATTTCTAATAGAACTATATCACAATTTTAGCATGAGATATTTGGCAGCATTAACTCCCTGTAATTAACTAGTGTGATCATTGTACATACGACAGCAGAAAGAAGAGAAACTTGAACCATTAAGATACCGTTGTTTGGAATACAAAGCTTGTTAAGTAATTATAAGCTTTCAAGCTTTACCAACTGACTGCAAGGCATCTTGTTTGAAAAAAGAAACTGTTAAAATGATTTACCTTTTTTCTGTGGCTTTAAACCAACAGGAATGTTTTATTTGAACTAAAATATTTTGTGTATATTCCCCTTTATCAGATCTCAGGGGGGGAAATATTTGCTTAAAGTTGTTCAAGTTTTCAGATAAGTAACGTTGCTTAGTTTCGGGTGTTTCGGTCCAAACTAATTAAGTTGAAATCATCAGTGAATACATGCTTGTGTTGGGTTTGACTTGGTCTGAATGTGAGTTTTCTAAAGTTATACTCATCGTGGTACAAGGGGTTTTATTAATTTGATCCTCACGCTTCTTCCGTTCAAGATGCGTGCAGGCTGACGTTCACCTCCATCCCACTGCTCACCAGGAGGCAGAATTGGACCCGGTTCGAAGGGATTCCCCTTCCATGAGCTCTTGGTTCCTGTTACCAAGAGAATGTATCGTCTGACTCTGTAGTGCTCTCTCGTTGTCCATCATATTCAGCTGGCTGGTGGAAGAATAGGGTATGTGGGAGATGCCTGCCACTACTTTTTATTTTCCATGTTATCTTCAGCTCAGCATCAGCTTTTGAGGAAAGTGCCAAAAAAGGGAAGGAAATTCCTAGCCTGCTGTATTCATGCATGCAAGAGGACATTTCGTCGCCGAAAGTCCAGTGAGTTTTTCTAACACTTTGATTCTCAAAAATGACGGGAGTTAGTTATTTCTGTAGAAGCATGTTTGTTCATTTAACTGCATTGCACTTTTTGCATGCAGGCTTTGAAGTTCCAGCTGTAATAGTACTGGTGCTAAAGCCAGAAACCGATGGTGGAACAGATATGGTGCTGCTTGTTTAAGATTCATTTTCACTGTCAAAATAAATCAGTGTCAACTGACAACAGTAATTTCAGCGTAGGTATTTATCCACATAACTGTGGTCCCTGTTTGGTGTACCGTACCTATAAAATTAGTCTTATATGGAAAAATGTTAAATGGTGCTAAGTGCTATTATGCTTTTTCAATATCACAAAGCACAAATAGCACCTGAAAAGCTAAGTTGTTATAAATAATTATAAGGTTGTGGTTTTTTCTTTTTTTTTTAAATAGTTTAATTACTCATGTTGACTTTTTTTTTTTAAAAACTCCTTTTTTGTGGGGGTTTTCATGACCTCATGGTCATGGTGTTGCTATGAATCTTTCCCCTCCCTTGGTATTTTTTAATTGGTGAGAGCATCACTTTTGTTGCTGCAAGTAAAAAAAAATAAAATAGCCTTAACTGAATGCATTAGGCTCGTGGAGTTCTGAATTAGGGGACGATTTTTAAGTTGTATCACAATCAGGCAGTTAACAGCAATAAGGGGAAATATCTGCACAACACTCACAATGCTTTCTTGTCTGTTGGGTTTATCTATTTATGTAATGCCAGTAATGCATTGGATGTTATATGAAAGAAGATGCTGCTAGCAGGCAGCTTAATCTGGAAGTATCCCCCAAGGATAATATAGGTTGCAATTGGTAATAGGGATTGAACAGGGTTTTAGCATGTCATATCATGGCTGTGATTTTTATTTTTTGTAATTACTCTGTAGGATTCTTGTCTTCTCTGCATTGGTGACTTACTTGTCTCAAGCCAGGTCAAGGTCAACACAAGATTATCAAGATTCGTCTTATGACTGGCAAAGTGATAAAACTATTACTTTTAAATTTACAATTGAGTTGACATTTCAGGGACATAAAGTGATGTGAACTTTGCTTCTTGGCAATCGCAGTGTAGGCTACTGATGTGTGTTGACAATCCCTTCTTGTTGAGCAGATTTGTTGCAGTTGGCGTATTGTTAAATTCCTCGCAGTAGTCTTGTCCTACCTTTGCTCTTCTTAAGAACAACCAGTTCCTAGGCTGGCAGCAGGCAGGGAAATTGTAGGGTAATGAGCAACTAACTGTCATATTAGCCGCTTGAAGATGTGCAATAGATAGCAGGAGGGCCCGATTAACAGCTACAATTGCTCCATTGGGAAGTATCTACATGTACAGAGGAGTCTTGCAGTCTGCTCAGGCTTGTCTTGATTATTTTACTGGGTATTGTGGATGCTTGAACCCCAGTAAAAATATTATGTATCTGATTACTTCTCCAGAATCAGCCTCGTAAGAGCCATCACAAATACTTAAATGCAATGTGTCTTCCTAAGGACCAGGTCAGATGAGGTTTCAATTCGGATGATGAAATCTGTGTTTGATTTTTTTCTTTCTTTCTGTCTGGTCCAAATAGAAGTAGGAAAAAGGAGAGCTTTGCTGCTTTTTCCATTATTGAGAGAGAGACTTCATGAGAGAGAGACTTCATCAGAGCACCTGTCTGAAATAACATCAGTCCATATCGGTTGCTTTTAAAACTCTGACTTGGGGGCATCCTTTCATCGGTAGTAGACTTTATCTTTTTACCTACCCTCTGTTGTTATGAAGAAAACTACATTTTGTTGTTGTTGTTGTCTGTGGTACTGACATAACCTAAAACTGCAATGAAATGATGAAAGAAATATAGAACAAAATAGGAAACCTGGGACCATTTCTTATGTACTGCTTTATTTGCTGAGGCATAGCTCCGGTATCACTTAGTTGTAGAGTGTTTGTTTCTTCAGTAACGAAAGGAGGGTATTAGTATTTTCTACCTTTCTAAGGTGATGAAGTCTCCTGCATTCTGTAAGGTAGTACAAGTCCCTCAGAAGAAAGTTACCAGATGCAGGTATTGTTGTTTAATCTTCTTGTTGAGGTACGCAAGAACGTTCTCATCACTACTGCCTAATAAAGGAAAAGAAAGATTTGAGTGTTCTAGTAGCGTAATTGATGCTCAGCTATTAATGATAGCATCCTTTAAGTAATTCTTTCCTGAGCATTGTCCTTTTTCATAACACTGCCAAACCTGGGTCTTTGAGAAGTGTTTTCCTTCACCTTTTTTTTCTCTCTTGGGAGATACCTTCTAGACATCATCTTTCTCCCCTCTATTTCTTTTGGATCCTGACAGGTTCTACATTTGGTCATGGAAAAAATATTTCCCATAGTGGAGAACTACATTACAAAAACAAATCACCGAACAGTTGCGGTTCTCTTGTTTGACAGTTTATGGAGCAAATGCTGGCTATGCACCATTTAGCATTCTCAAAGACAAAGTATCCACACAGTGCTGCCAATTTCATTAGAGAGCTACACCAGCTACTTTTAAAATTTGGTCCTGTTTACACAGGAATTTCAGTTTTACTAGCATACCCATCAAAAGGTTATTGTCTGCACACAGAGAGTCACTGTTTTTAGCAAATCTGCCCATAAATCTAAGCAACCAGTAATTAAATGGAAGTCTGAATACCAGGCGAGGAATAAAACTGAGGGTCTCCCTGTGGATTATAAAGCTATGATTAGCATGGGCTGGTTTTAAGCACCAATTGGTCAAAAAAATATTGTAATTCATCATTAGGACCTACCTTTCCAAGAAATCAAAAGTTAAATTTCAACAAAAGGTGAGAGATGACTCAAGGAACAAAACAGTCACCGTGAAGTGATGATTTCTTTTTCCTCTCAGAGAAAGGTAGCCGGAATTGGTGCTTTTCCAGTTCACGACACATGTAGGAATAAAAGCTGGGTGCCTGGGGATGGTGTCGGGAAAAATATGTCCAATAGCTTTGTTGTTTTTTCAGTTACAGCATCAGCCTAACACTGGTCCTCCATGTCTATCTGCTTTCTCCCTTCACTCCCAGTTCCATGGCCCAAGTTCCACAACAGGACCTCAGCAGGTTGAGAAACAGGGTACAGAGTTCACATACTATACACATGAATTATATGTCCACAGTGTATCAGGCTTTGCCAGAATCTGTCTACAGCCAAGACATAATGTATAGCAACACTTTTTTAATGAGGAACATGCATCTGTTACACGTTTAGCAGAGGATATTTCTGGAGCAGTGTTAAGAAAATATGCTTTGGTTTTACAGCGCCATACCCCTCTGTCTGTCTGTAGAGATGTCATTTTTGAGTCAAAGACCAGACACAGGGGCTTTCAGAGGCTGTAAGTCTTAAAGCTGGATGGAAGCCTGGCAGCTCTACCCACTGTAAACACAATGTAAGTCTCATCGTCCCCTCTTCTGCTCCCCCACCCAACTCACTAAACAAACGTGCTGTTTGGAGGGTTGAGGAAGTATTTTTTTTGAAAAAAACTTAAATAAAAATGCCGTTTTGTTTAAGAAGCCTCACAAAAATGTGTAAATTCCTAATTTTCAATAGAATAACTGTTGTAAAACAAGTGTAATTCAAAGCTAAAGTCAAGTGTGTTGGTTTAGTTAGACTCTCATTTCAACAGCTTTCATTCCGTTCAAGTGAGAATTTTGTTTCTGTGCCAAAACATTGACACTTGAGTCAAAAACTGGCCTGAAAGTTTTTTTATTAGATTGATGATGCAGGTAATGGGTATGAATGTCCCCAACATTGAAGTCAAGGCTTGAAGACAAAGCTGTGAGCGTGATGGCAGCTCTGCCTGCATGTTGCAGGGAAGGCAGCCAGGAGTGAACTCTGCCCATGTTTCGAGCCAGCACGAAGCACTGAACATTGCCAACATGTGCCAAGCCCAAGGTAATGGCACAGAGCTAAAGGTGATGTCCCTGCGGCTCAGAAGAGTTTATTAGCTTGGCCCAGAGCCATGCTAAGTGTTCAAAAGGCTTTTGGTTATCTCTGAGTGTGGGCAGGGATTGCTTGTGTCTGTTCAGAACAAGTTTGAACCTGTCGGCTTTATAACCTATAGACATATCCTGAGAATCTGCATCGTTGATGAAAGGAAAGTGGCACCGTTTGGTATCTTGCCTCTCTTTGACTGCCTTTGTTAATTGATTTTGGTTTTTTTTTTTTTAGTCTTGTAAAGGTTGCTTTACTGTGTAGAAATATTAAAGGAGGAAGCAATTATTTCCTGATTTGGTGGCCATCTAAGTCCAAAACACCAGAAGACCTTGTCTGGATGGTGTTTCACCTTCTTCATCGAATCTTCTTTTTTGAGCCCTGTACTCGTAGACTCAGCAGTCTTCAGCATAAAGCTGCTTGGAAGCAGCGATTCCATGTGGGAAGGTTAGGAGAAGCGAAGCTTTTGAACCAATGCGATCACTCCCTTCCCCATCTGCAGCCGAGGGCTCCTTTGTCTCCCCCGCTACCTTGGTCTGGCTTGGAGGAGCTTTTGGAGAAAGAGACAATGGTAGAAATGTTGTTTTCTGGCGTCGTGTCTAGCCATTTTGTGCTTCAGGCTCTGTCTGCTTCAGCTGTGCTTGGACGGCATGCTGCAGGTTCCTCTGGGAACGGTTGCCACATGACCTGAAGAGGAAGAGGTGCCAAGGAGACCCCCTTGGCTGTACAGTGGAAAGCTGCATTGAGGTAAAGGTGGCTTAGAGCAAGTTACAGACAGAGGTGTCATCCTCATCAGGAGTACTAGTCAAGGGCATTTTGCTGAAGCCAAGGATCAGATGATGCAGAATTCGCATCTGCTCAGGATTTCCATGGCTCTGTCAGCTAAAGAGTGATGGCACTGAAGGTTTTCCCATAAGGCATCTGACTTGGATGACTTGGACAAAGCAGCCATCTCCACAGTGTCAGGAAGAAAGAGTTCTACTTAGTTATCTGGGTCCTCAGTTCAACAGTGTATCTCTGGTTAGGCAGCAGAAGGCATTGTGCCATATGTGGAGAACAGGAGGGAAGATGTGCTCTTCCTCTCCCTGAGAGGTGTTGAGGGTGAATATCCCCCTCTACTCATGTTCAAAGTTTGTGTACAATTTTTACAGATCACTTCTCTGCACATTTCCACATGGCATCTCAGCACCCACCTCTGGGAGTACTCTCTGTGGAGAAATCTGTATATGCGGCTGGTGGGCGAGTATTGCCTGCACAGTAAGCAGCAGGAAATGTTGGGATGAACCCCTTCTGGCTGAAACAAAGGTTTGTTTTAGAATGAGGGGAACCTCCTTACTCAAACCTCCAGAACATGTTACATAAATTTGTCTTCAGAAGATTAAGAAAGGAGTGGTTAGTAAATGGGGTTCCCACTGTCCTCCTGTCTCCCACCCAGAGTGAGAGGAGGACGTGGGTGGAGAGCTTGTCTCAACAGTGCTGGTGACTACCACAGGGTCTTGCGGGGCAGAAAGGATCTCAAGGAGGAAACCAAGTCATTTATGTGGGCTGGTGGTGTGTGCATGTGAGAAATGGGTCAGCCATCCTTGCACCAGCTGCGTTGGGTTGGGGAGGTGCTATCGAGGTGGAGGTGCAGGCTCCTGCGCCCCACTGCCTGAGGTAGGAAAGCCACCCTGGCCCTGTCAGCCTTGCCCAGGCAACGCCACCTTCCCCTGGTTCTCCAAGTCAATGTGCATGACTTGGGCTTCTCCCCGTACCGGAGGAGAGCAGCTTTGTCCGTTGGGAGTTGCTGTGGTGGCCTGGCTTCTTCCCAGGCTTTGGGCTTGACTTTGCATGATGGGGCTGGGGAACAGCCCAGCACTGTGCCACACCGGGGGTGCACTGCCAAATCTGGGAGATGCCCTTCATGTAGCCCCTAACACCCTTCAGTGCTGCTGGGATGGCCACCAGGCCAGACCCCTGTCTGGCCCTTAGAAAATGGGGCCGTTCGCCCTTTCCTCGTGCTGCAGGTCACCCTCAAGCATGGAGAGCTTCCCTGGCCAGCTCCCTCCTCCCGAGGCTTCCCTGCCTCCCAGCCCCCCGGTGTGCTCGTGTATGGCAGCGCATGTTGGGTCTACCCCTCACCCCCCGTTGGCATGGGGGCAATCGAGTTCAAGGTGTCTTCTGTTTGACGACTTCTTTAGCAGCAAAATAGGTCAAAGTGTGTTCAGGAGGCTGTTTCAGTATATACCAGAATACCCTGTGGTACTTTGCTTTACTAAATATTTTAAAGCTTTTACACTTTGGCCTGTGTCAGGATAAAAATAAGTACAGGACTATCAGACTTTCCCCGCAGGACAAAAATTCCATTTTCCAACCACCTCTAATTATTTCCATTCTGCTGTCTGGAAAGGATCTGGAGACAATTTAGGAAGCCAATTTACAATTGACTTGGAAAAAAGTTATTTACCCTCCTGAGCCTCTTTAGATGTGCAGCCAGTGGCATGTGATCAATAGAAAATCTCATGCTCAATGATTTTGATGCTCATGGAAGGACCTGGAGACCATGAAACTCAGCCTAGGTCCTGCCTACCTGTACGTGCAATTTCTGTAGCTGTGGTGGACCGAACTGCTGGTTTATTGAAGAGCTGTGTGCAGCGGGGGACCATTAAAAAAGTGAAAAGGGCGGCTGTGCTCTGCGAAGCGCCTTGTTGTGAGGTGCGTGGTGTGCCGTTGCCTGCTCCCTTCTCCTGGGAGCTTGGGTGGCCTTACAGCTCCTAGGCCCAGGAGTGGTGTGTCCATGCGGTGGTGGGGCACGCTCCCAGCGCTGGTGGTCCTGAGGGTGACTGTGAGCAGCATCCGTAGCTCCAGCAATGGAGGGAGGTACTGGGAAGGGTGCGTATGCATCTTGGGCACCGAGCTGTCGCTGCCCCCAGAGCTTTCTGTCTGACCCCTGCTCTACGTGTGGATCCAGATTTTTCTTTGGCTTTCCATACATACCAGGGCTGCACACATCATCCTGCATGCCGCTTTAATCCTGTTAAGGCTGTGTTTAACTGGGGTTAGAATTTGTCACTAATGAGAATGTTGAGGTTAGTAATTTTCAATTACGCTTTTCTAACTCTCAATTAAAAAGGTGGTTGACTTTTTATATGGAGAATTTAAAAATTCGTATTTTTCGTTTAGGCTGGCTGCAAATTATAAAGTCGGGACTCCTGGATGTACACAATTAACATTCTTAAGAAATATTGTAAAAGGTGTTCTTCGTGGTTAACATTTAAAATTTTACTTTAAGATTTTATGTGCTTTATGCTATGCTGGCAAATTGAAAAAATATTGGATCCTTATACGGAGAACCAACAATTTCCCACAGCCCTGCTTTTACAGTGCTGAACGCATTTCATTTTGTGTGTGATTTTCCCCAGTTGCCAACTGACTACATCATACAGTTTTTTTGGCTTATTCTTTCTGTCTTATGACCATCAGCAGATATTTTGAGTGGCGTATTATAAAGCCACAGATCCTTTTTGCTGCCTTGGATTTCGCCTGTTGCTGCTGGTAATGGCAAAGATTTTATTAATTTTGTGGCATCAGTAAGTGTTTCAGACAAGGTTTCGAGAGAGCCTTTGTGTGTGTCCCCAGCGCTTGGCGCTGGTTGCCCTCCACGTTAATGGAGGAGAGATGCATCTGATGGTCTCCAGTGTGTTCTTCAAAAGTAGTGCGAGATCACTCTGGAGAGGGATGAGGAAAAAGATTGGTACTTGTAAATGGTTCAAGATGCTCTGCAAATGCTTCAGGACGATTGAAGTGTTAAAGAGACAGAGCTGACTTTGAGGCGTACTGCTGAAATTGAGAATAACTGGAGGAAGGAGAAGATGGGATCAGGCACAGGGAGTGGCGGTTGTGGTTGTAGAGACGTGGAATGTTCTTGCATGGCAGACTAGTGTTTTATGGGAACATAGACTGACCACCAGAAATTGAGTTACAGAAATTGAGGAGGGGATAACACTGCTGGTCTGGACTATTGCCTTCAGGTCTGGGCACCACAGCAGTTAGAAGGGATATAATTAACAAATCAGGCAGTTCACAGCAGTCTAAAAATTTATGGTGCTTAGGACATTGTGTGTGTTTTGGAGAGAGTTTGTAGGAGTAACAATGATTGCATACTGAAGGCTGATTCAAGTGGAGTAAACGAGGATGTGAACGTGGGGTAGCTTAGCTCAACGGTGGTGAGGAGAGGGCTAACATACCGGTCGCCGTACCTGAAAGGTATAATCCTTGTGCGGAAGGGGCAGATACTTAAGATGCTGCGAGGTATTATGAATGGTAAAAGTTGGAAGTAGTAAGCTTAGTAGCAAGTTTAATCTGAATAAAAAGAAGATCGTCTCTGCAGTCACATCTCGTAAGTAGTAGAGCATTTCTTTGGAGAAAGGATGGGAGCCCTGTCCCTAGAGATGCGTAAATTTAGGGCATCAGAATATGCATTGCTGGGAGGCAGCCCTCCGCTGGCAGGATGAGGCTTGGCTGCTGTATTTGGCCGTCAGCGATGTAGTTATGATGAAATGTTTCCTGAAATGATACACAGGGGGTTTAGCACCATAAAACATTTGGGTTTTTGTTGGTATAATCCTTGGGGTGAAAATATCTGTGATGAATTGTCGCTGTCAAATCTCTGAGCCAACACTTTTACTGGAGAACATGTCCCTCAAGATCTCCCCGTGCACAGTTATCTGTGTGGAGAGGGTGTCACCCAAGGCCAGTACTGACAGATCATTCACTAAACCTGGTATTGTAAATGGCAGTGTGTGTTAAGGGCTAAGAACAAGTGTAAAGGGTGGCTTTTATTGCTGCTTTCAAATTTGCCTGTAGTCAATTACTTTTGTCCTCTTGCACTTTGTTAATGTTGAATCTCAGTTGTACAGGAGAGGAGATACTAATTGCCATTCACTGAATTCAGACTGAGACAGTTCTTAATCAGCAGCTGCTCCTTACTTGCATAAAACTGGTGTAGAATTTAAGACATTCAGCCTGACAGCTATGAAGAGTAAAAAATAGGGCTGAATCTTCACAAAAAGTGTCCGGGTTATTTAAAATATTTATCTTTTACTACTTTTTTTTCCCCAGCATAAGATCATAATAAAAGATTTTTTCCAGTTTCTGAGCTGTGCTGAACCAGTAAGCCCATTTAAACATTTTGTTTCTTTTAAAAAAAAACTTACTTTGGTTTGGAGCAGTTTTTTGTTTCCTCTGATCCACATGCTGACATCGTTTCTATTTCTTGCAGTATTTCGTGTTTCACTGGGGCTTCTGTGTTTTAGGGAAGACAGTCTCCCAAATTAAACATGTTTGGTAAATACTTCAAGCACCCGTGTGGAGCTAACTGGTTTTGGATCTCAGGATGGGAGCTTGACATTAACTTTTTGTTCACTTGTATTCTCTGTATCCTCTTGAGGTAGGAAGTGTGCAGTTCTCTTCCTTAGCCAAAGACTTTTTTAATGGGGAACTTTTATGTTTTGCTGATGGCTTTTTGCATTCATTTCTATGGATTTCTTTGTAGAATTGCTGTAGTTGAGGTTGGTTGGTAGTAGAAGCTGAATTCGTAATACATTGTTTACCGTATTGCACTTAGTGTTACAGTACGAAGTATTGTTGATAATTTATTCATCATTGTTTTAAGTAAAGCTTTTCCATTCGTTACTGGCGTTTAATTGTGTGTATGTTATTGTACGTATTATTGATATACACACATTTACAATACTTATAGGTATATATAGTATATAAATCTTGCAGAGAAAATGATAGGAATGATTAAATGATGTCCTCAAAAGTTCACAGGAAGTTTATCGGGGAGCCGTGTCAGTAAAGGTACAGCAAAAGTTCCCTCTACTGTATCTTATCCTGGTTCCTGCCATGCTTTCTGGACTGGTTTTGCAGTAGGGGCCATAATCTCCAAAGCTTTAAGCGCTAAACCCTGAAAAGCTCCAAGTTTGTGGTTTAGCCATGTGAGCTCTTTGCTATCACATGGATAATAGACATTCCCTTTTGCATTCCCCGCATAAAAAGTGAGTCAACTGGAAGCGTGTTTGTACTAAGCCACGTCAGAGTTAGCCTCTTAAAGGACCTATTATAGAGCCTTAATTCAGTGTAAATTTGTACAAAAAGGTCAGATTTTTTTTTTGTTAGTTCAGATATAATTTGACAGGTCTAGTTTATCGCTACTAAATTTACTGTTTTATTTCATCTGAATGAATTGGAGTGTGGTTAATTTGTATTCATCTTCATATACCACTAAAAACTTCCATATGGAATTTAGATCAGATGAGGTTCCAGGAAATGAGAACGAGTCTTAGATGTGAATGACTGTAAACATGCTTAAAGTGTCATTCTGCAAGAATTAAATAATGTTTAGAATTAATTCTTCTGATTTTTTTTTCTTTCACAGCAAATGGTGTAATTTGAGTCCTAAAATCCAGATGCTTATCATTGCGATGCTTTGCTGCCTCGTAGTAGTAATTAATGGGCTGTGCTACTTTACATGGCAAGGCAAGAGGTGCTGTGCAAAATAAGTCAACAAAACAGAGTCTCTGACAGCCTGAAACCTCTGGAGAAGTTTTTTAGTGGGTAAGGATTTTGTGTCCTAGCTGATTTGGAATAGGAGGAGATGCTTTCGACTCTAGGTCACTGCTCTGAAGGCAGGGCGCCAGTTCCCTGAAGTTTTTGCTGTGCTGAAGCCTTTGAGTCGATCATCCTTCAGCAAGTGAAAGTTGGCACTCTCTGCCTGTCCACATGGCAACACTGCTTTTTGTGATGCATCCTTTTATATTTTTAATTATAATAGCAGCTTTAGCTGAATGAAACTATTGATTGTTCCACTGAGCCCAGTATATACCCAGTGTTAAGCATGCAACAATTTCCAGTGATAGTAGGTGGTAGCAGGCTTGTGCCTGGGATTGTGTCCATGTTCACTAGCCTCTCTGGTTTAAAGCTCAAGTGGCAGAAGAATATCAGCTTGTTATCCAGTTTAGCGATCCCATTTGTTTTGATACTTATTTTGCAAAAAGGAACACGTTTCACCTTGAGTGTTTTGTTGTTCTTGTGGTTGTTGATCAGTTTGATTTTACTTTGCAGGCAAGTAAGTACTGTAATGAGAGTAGACCCCTTCTTTGCTGTCTGTTTCACAGAAACGTATTGAACATAATAATCTCCCAAAGCTGTTAATCTGTTCCGTCAAGCTTTCCTGATGCATCCTTTCTTTTCTTGTTTGTGGATGTATTTTTTGATATTTGTTGTTAAAGCTGCATGCAGTTTTATGATTCTTTGAAACCACCAAGATAGTGGCTCTCTTTGTATTAAAGTCAATTTTGCAAATGGTTGGAATGGGGTCTGGTACAAACTTCTTCATTGCTTTTTCAGGGTTTTAACAGTTCTATATTATACTATGTATTTACCTTTTTCTGAAAGGCAAAACCTTAGAGGGCGCAAATTTCTGAATTACGAAATATGCTCTTAATGCTTCATAGATGGCAATACAGACAGGTTGTGAAGTGTATGCGGCATGATCTCGTCAAAGAGGCTGGGCTTTTTTGTTTTGTTTCGGGGGCTTGGCGGATTCATTAGCACTTCCTCAAGTGGAGTTCTGCAAGTTACATCTCAGAAATCAGTCTAAACTTGTCAAGTTGCAAAGTAATCCCTTCAGAAGTAACTAGGTGCGCTAGATTGAGTGTTTTAATAATTAGAATTGATTAAATGTTGAAATCATCTGAGGAATAAAGGGTCAATAATAGGATGCAAAGTTTTCAAAACATTTCTGAGCAGCAAGCAGTGAAGTAGCCCAGCAGCAGGAGCGGGACTGGCTGGCTCACAGACCGTGGCTGTTCATTCAGGCTCTGCAGACCACACAGTGCTGTCATTTTACAGAGCTGCGAGCTGAGACGCAGAAAGTTAAATACAAGCTAGTCACAGCACCGTCGGCAAACATGAGCGATTTAATATTACCATGATTAGGCAAGTGCAGGATAATTAGCTGGTAAATACACATTTATTGTTACTTCATGTTCAGCCCCCTCAGTTCTAGAGTTTGTGTGTGTCAGGGCACTGTCACGGGGAGAGGCCGAAGACCTGCCTGGTGCATGAAGCTGGTGCTTCCGATAAGACAAAACATGTTTTATAAGAAAAGTGGAAGAGTTTCGACAAGGTGTTTGTTGTTGTGTAATGGATGGAGAGAAACCTCTTGGAAGAGGTCACTGTAGCTGGTCATCCCTGGTTGTTGAGTTTCTTCATCGCTGTGACGTTGCAGTATGTTGTGCTCTGTCTGCAGACTGGTCACCTGAGCTTCATGGGACATGCAATAGGCAAAGCTGTGAAAGCCTAGCATAACTCGCATGCCCACTGCACATTTCATCCCTATTGTTTGGGACATTTAATGTGTTCTGTTTCTCTTTTCCTGGCCATGTTCGCTTTTTGGCTGTTAAGTATATGATGCAATAGAAGTGTACATTTATGCTAGCAATGAAGCAGTCCATGATGTCTTCCCAGCACATTGCGTTTTCTTGCCCTGGGAGTATTACAAGCTGGCTGAATGTGGATAAACTAGGAAGGCTGGCAATCTAAAGCTATCATCTGGTCTGTCTTTGATGTAAAGAAATTTCTGTGGCTGAACTAAATCAAAATTTTCCATGTCTTCTTGTAAAGGTTCAAGAAAATTATGGCCTTTTTCTCCTACTGTACCCTCCCCCATTTCATATGTGTATGTGCTCTGTGTGTGAGCTTCTCTATGCCTTTCATACAAGTCACTGACTTCTAGCGTACAACTTCTGCAGAGTAGTTCATGGACTTCAGGATTTTTTTTTCTTTTTTAAAAAACACATTTAATTATATTAATCCTTTTGTTTTTTCTCCCCACTGCCAATGAAATTTTAGGAAGTCTTCTGTCCCCTGATAATCCCATCAGCTTTGAGTGTTTTCCCAAAGACCCCTGGGGACTTTTTCTGAATCTCCTCTCGTTTATGCTCTATTGGCCATTGATACTTCATTCCTTCAAAATAAGAAAAAAAGAAGTCCATTGGTGTGCCAGCTGGTTCATTGGACGATTTGTCAGACCATGAAGATAACTCATAATGGTGTTGACACCATTGTGCAAAAAAACAATGAAATAGGGGGGCTGGGGCTTGGGTCTAACTTCAAAGTGGATTTCATGACCAGGGCTGGTACATCTTTTGCAGATGCTATAACTTGCTTTGTGGGGAAGGGATCATATAAAGTAGTTTTTCTCTGCTGCTACCGCCTGATGTAGAGCTCGTTAAAGTCAATAGAAGTCTCTCCGTCGGTCTCTTGGAGAGCAATGCCTGTGATTTTCTTGTAATGCACAGCTAGTTAAATGCTGCTTATTCTTCTGTTGCTATTACGTAGAGATTGTTGGATGATCAGAACTAAGATAAAAATGCTGAACAGTAGCAGCAGCAGCAGCGCTGTGCCAATAGCCTGGTGCTTCCACCGCGAATCAGCCTAGGGGACGTGCAGCAGGAGGGACCGGTGGCTGTGTCAGGGTGCGGGGCTTCACCCAGCCATCGGCCCCCTCCTCGGCCCCCTCCTGGCTGCTCTCCTGGCTGCCAGCAGCAAGCCTGTTAGTCAGGGGCTGGGATGCGCGGGATGACCCGGGAACGGTGAAGTAGAAAGGGAATTTAGGAACTGAACGGGGCCAGGACCTCTCAGATTTACGTTAATTTATGTGCTACTGTGATATACATACCAAGTGTAAATGCCCACTGTGTTTAAAAGGGATTAAATGGTTAAGTTCAAAATTCCTTGTGCGCTGAGCGTGGTCTCGATGGTTTATAGCCATAAGCGTGCAAAAGGTTTACTTACAAAATTGATTTATATGTTCATTTATGTTCTTGAATATTGAGAACAGGCAAGGAATTAGCAGTGTTGCATGAGCTGCACTAGCGCATTTTTCACCTTATATGGAGAATTGCCTGCCACTTATCAAGCAAGGGCAGATTTGCTGTTACTGTCACATTCCTTAAAGTTGGAAGAAATCACATTGCTCTGACTAAAGAGTCAACTCATAAGCTGATGGTTTTGTAGTTTGAATACTGTTTATTCATCCAGGAGTTGTTGGGACGGGCAGCACTTCTTCAGAAAAATAGCCGCGTGCAAATTTTCGCTGCTGTCTTGCGGAGTTCATTCCTCAGCTTGGGTGGAGAAACTTAGATGCTTGCAAGGGAAAATATGTTCCTGTTTGGAGTTGTCTGGAGTTCCTCCTGGCTGACTCTTCTGGTCCTGAAGACCACAACAGGAAGGAAAGTCTTCAGGAGGAGGAAAGGAAAGCCTTTTCATGGACTTGTTTAGACAGTGGCTGACAGCTGTTGGCTGCGAAGTCGTCGACCTGCTGTGGAAATTGGTACGTCACAAAATCATCATCTGAGTGCGAGGTTAAGTAAGTGGACAATATGAAAGTGGAAATTAATCACTTGTTTAGTCATTGGTATCCCAGATTAGAGAAGCTGGACAAAAGACTTGAAAAAATACTTTAAAGATTGAGAACGTGACAATTATAATATTTCCTTTTGCGAGAGTGTAAAAGCACAGCACAGAAGTGCCGATGAAGGCTACATTCACTGAAATAATGTGGGAGATCAGTATCAGGTCTGACTTAGCATTTTTTTTTTTGATTTGAAGGATTTAACTTTCTGTCTGAAATATTTCTGGGACTGTGGCATTCAGTACGGCAGTAAGCTTCACCTACTGCTTCTTGGGTTTTTTTGGGTATGTAGACCTTTATAAATTTTTAGAGCATGTGCTCCACTGCTCTTGTGACTTGAGTTTGCATGGTGATTGTAGAGATTTTTCTATGGTACTACTTGGGAAGTAAAATACTTCAAAATGGTAGTGATTAGGTGCAATGATTAGAAAACCTGGCCTGAAATTGCTGTTGCTGATTTCACTTTCATGCAGATCCAGAAGAGTTAACTGGAAAATGATATTCAGGTTTTTCTTGCTCCATAAAGGCAATGTTGGCTGTATTTTTTTGAATAATAAGACGTAAGGAAGAATTCATGAGCCTAGGAACATTTGAAGCCAACAGAAACAAAAGGGTAGTTTATATGGCTAAATACTTTGAAAAACCAACATTTGAAACATTTAGCCAAGTGGTTGCATTGAAGTATCCGTGCAATTTTGAGGGGGCAGGGCAAAAGATACAGATTTTTATTTTCTGTTTGCTTGTTTGTGGTTTTCCCGTTCTTCCCCTTTTATGGCTCACCAGAAGAGAACCAGATTTCTTATCATGTATGAACAGAAAAGATCTTAAACTACATATATTTATTTTTAGGACTCCACCCTTGGGCTTTGGATTTTGTGAACAGCTATTTCAGTAAATTTACATCTATATGGGGAAACTGGCAAATTGAATACTGTGGAAATCCATGTTTTAAAAAAGGCAATTGCTATTATAGAAAGTAAATGATATCATAAGAAAGCCAAGTAAAAAAGATTGCATTTTTGTTAGCTACTGAGGGAATGCTCAATGCTTCCTGCTGGCTTTTGCACCCTGCAATTGGAGATTCTGGCATGCAAATGGTTTAAATAATGCTAGGTTTTGTGACTGGTTGGTGCTGTATAATACTGGGACTGGGGTGACTTAAATATACACAATGTGGGCCAATCCCAAAGTTCTTTCTCAGGCAGAACACCCACTGAAATCACATTTAAGTGTCGTCAGTGAAAGCTTTGCCAAAGAAATCACTATGGATTTGACCCCAAAGTTATTACTACTGAATTTTATATGTAAGCCTTTCATTATTGTGTTTTTTAAGAATGGAGTACTCAAATGAATCCTGGAATTCATTATGACTTTAAGTTTTTACCAGGGTATCGGCCTCTTAAACTATATCTCTACCGGAAAAAAAATTTTCTTCCTCTTTTTTATTTTTTGTTTTTTATTTTTCATTGGTTGTTGTTGCTCAAGAAGAGCTGGGGAAGATATTCTGTGGCGCAGATTTATTTTACCTCAGGCAAGCAATCTACTGAGGTGCCTGAATTAGGAGCTTGGTCTTCCAGTCTCTCCATGTGCACAGTGGAGAGGGTCATATCCAGAGGGGATTTCTCTCCTGGCCACCTACCCCTTTAGCCCCAGGGTGCATTGATTTAGGAACCCAGAGGAATGTAGTTGGCAGGCGAAGGACCTGCTGTGATTTGTGATGTAAGCTGTACATAATTTGTTTCAAGATTCCTTTGTAGGAGTCAGAGGGTTGGTTTTTTTTCTTTCTTTCTTTTTCTCCATGGATCATGGGAATTGGCGATAGAGCTGTGTTGTTTAGTGTAAAAATTCCTGTGTTGTGATAGGACCCTTGCAGGGTCTCCAGTCTCTGTTGTCCTCTCGTACGCTGTGTGTCTGTGGCTTTGGTCCCTTCCCGCAGGTTGTAGGTTTCTTGCTGGATCTTGTGAAGTGTTTTGTGAGTTGTGGTGTGGATGGATGGATTACATGATCCACGGACCCTTCAGACCAGATGTCTGCAGTGCCTGGCTGCTTGTGACAGGGCTGGCTGAACCAGGTGGTCCCTTCCTGGCCTTGGATCCCAAGAGAGGGATTTTCAGGACAGAAATTGCTAAAACTGCAGTAATCCTGCCTTCCCCTGTTTAAAATATTGAAGAAACAACAACAGAAAGAATGGGCCCTTAGTGTTTTAAAATGCCTTTAAATTTCCAACTGCATTATACAATATTATATATAAAATATGATAGATAGAAGTGGTAGGAGCACCTTTAAGCATGCTTCTTATATTCTAACATCGTATTTTCACCTATGTTTAGTTCTTGCCAGCCTTCAGTTGTTCCTACAAAAATTTCCACAGTGTTTTTTCTGCTTCAGGCTGAAACCTCTTGGAAAGGTGTTCAACAGAAGAACTCCAACTGTTTTTAAAAGAATGCATTACAGATAATTAGAGAGGTTTGTCAACTTTATTTAGCCAGCCATTCCTTCAAAGACTTGTTGTACCTTCAGGGAGTAGAGAGGAAAGTCAGGGTGCTTTTTGCCGCCCCGTGGAAATTTAATGCAGATTTAGCAGCCTACCAGAGTTGGTAAAAACTTTTATCCGCATGTGCTCGCTAGAGCAGGCTAGAGACTTGCTGATAAAATCTTCGAATACTCCCACTTTATAAAACGTGCTTCAACCCCACCGGCCTCTGTCTGTGCCTGGAGTGATGATGAATACGATGGGTGGTACTGACCACCCAGCTGGGGAGCTCCGCGGTTCCCGCTGCCTCTGCTTTGTTGGAGGAAAAGGCAGCTGGGCGTTTAGTAGTCTTCCAAATTCAGTCAAACTTTATGCCAAGGCATACTTGAGACAACAACAGAAAAGCAGTTGAAATCACTGTACTGTTGTACTAATTATCATTCGTGCAGTTAACTCCTGATAAAGCTGGGAATAGAATTTATACTGTGGTCCCTATGCCACTCTCAGAAGTGCTTAGGATGAGAGGTGTGATGCCTGAAGTTTGGGAACAAGGTTTGAAAAATAATTTGTCTTCTACCTTTCTTTCTCCCAGACTGCAGGGAGGCTCTAGTACTGCCAGGTTTTAGGATTTCATTGATAATTCTTTCTTTTTTAAGGTCACAACTCTTGGAGTCATAAATTCCATAGAGGGCATAGATCTATCTATTTTATTCAATAATAGCTAAGCTTGGAAGTACTACTGGGATGTTTTATGAGGGTTGAAATAAAACAACAACAACAAGAATCAAATGCATGTTATCTTTAGGCTATGGAAGAAATCAGGATAACACGGGTTGATGACTTGAGGCTGATGGCAAGACGAAGGTCAGGTCTGAGTCATTCTGCAGGGTGGGAATGAAGTTGCTGCCGATACGTCAGTGTTGCTCCAGTCAGAGTATGAAGGCTTCATGTAGTCTGGGTTCCCTTCTTTCACGTTCCTCTTGTTCTTTCACATTTATAATGGCATTGACAACTCTTGCTTCTTCCTATCATCAGCCCTTTTAAAATATTCAGCTTGCTCAGAAGGCAAAAAATACTTCTACTACAAAAGAGCTTTAGATCTTCGCTTTCTCAGTCGTGATCCCTGAAAGGCACCAGGAGCTTTGCTGGAAGGGAGAGTTCATATTTGAGCAGGTGAGGTGGAAAGGGAGAAGGACACACGTGCCAGCCTCTAGTGTTGGCCAAGGTAGTGGGTGAAGAATTAGCTCAAGATTGCAACAAATAGGTAATTGCTTGCTGAGTATAAATGACTAGGTTGTTTTTACAATCTTTCTGCTAATCTGCTGTGCTAACCATGACGAAGAATGATGGTTTGTCACCCTTCAGATTTGCATTCACATTTCACACCTGAAGGTGAATGTTACCATGGATGTCTTAGCAACCTGCAGCAGTCATGACACACCTTTTAGCATTTACAGCCTATTGGGGCTATTAGGATATTCTGTAAGGATTGTTCCTTAGCTGTAAGACTGCCCGTCTCAAAGCATGCTCCCACCAACAAAAATGCCATTAATTAAAACTTGTGTGAGTGGAAATGTTATAATCATTGTCAACTTTATGCTCTTAATTTGGAAAGAACATGAGGGTGGTAAAGCGAACTAAAACAATTAAGCAGTTCAAGGCCCTGTGTTATAAAATCTTAGATAAGATTTAATCAGCATGGCAAATTGTAGGTTTGTCTGCCTGGCAGCTGGAGTTAATGGTGGGTGACTTCCCAGGGAGTTTGGGGGCTGAGGTGAGGAGAAACTCCAGTGTTTCCCTTAAATGTTTATCTTGATGTGACATTTTTTTCACAAACATATTTAAACAAAAAGACAGAAATTTGGCCTATATTTCAGGTTAATATTTTGAAGTCGGTTTTTCCCAGTTTTATCAATTATCAATTATGAATGTCGTGATGAAAATGCAGAATTAAAATACTAGGTTATTTTCTTGTGCATGACGTAAGGTGTTAAAAAAATTATACAAGGTGAATGTGCTAGTGAAAGGAAAATAAAGTACTTGGAATAATATAGGATAACAGTATATTCTGAAGCATTTCTTACAACATTGTATCAGTAAAATGTAAATATTGAAGTGTTAAATTTGGTATCTACCACCAAATGTGAGCAATGACCTGTTGATAATGTTGCTAGCTCTATGGAAACCTGAGGCTCACCTTTCTACATGCAACTTTTTTTGGCTTTCTTTGTTAGCTTCATGGAGAATTTAACAGAAATAACCTCTAACTTTTTTTTCTGCAAAGTTTTTAATTTATTTTGAAATTTTGCTTCGGAAATGAATAGGAAATTAAGAGTAGGTTTGTGGGCTAGGTTTGGTTTGTGGTGGTTTTTTTTTTTTTTTCTGTCTTGCACAGTAGCACTGGTTTTGGGTCTCTCCTGTGGTATTCACCCTGAGTTCTGACAGAGAATAATGCCACTGTTGCTTTAAGCCCACAGCGTTGCTTTATATAGATATGGCCTGGTTTGTAGTGTTGCTTTAAATACACAATAAGAGAGTTCATCTCCATTTCAGAAAAGGTTTATGGTTGATCTCTGCCTGGCTCGGAATGTTTGTTTGCTTAAGTTGCTTCACTGCAAAAATGTTTTGAAATTGAGAGTCCCAAACTGGTGAGGGGGCTGTGCTTGTCCTCTGTGCAGACCTAATCCATTTTCCACTAGAAGGCTGTGGTTTTGCGATGGACCTCATGTAGATCTGGCTCAGTTCTGGTATTTCTGTTTCCCTTCGCCATTGGTCACCCTCTCTTGAAGTGTGCACCATTGAGCTGATCTGTGGGTGTTGGCAGAACCATCAGAAACCTCAGTGAGATTTAGGTATCAGTCCTGGTCCTCTTCAATAACATAGGCTGATTTTCTTTTCTACGTAACTTGTTGATGATGAAATGACCTTGAAATAAAGGATTTTAGAAAAAACCTTTCCACCAGTGGGCGTAATGGCAACAGAGAAGGGATCCACAATGGATTGATTCTGGATGCTCTTAAAACGGCATGCTGGTGTAGGATCAGCTTTCTCGCTTGACTTCTGCTGGCGCCACATGCTAATTATGTATTAAGGTGACAGAGGCCAATGGAAAAATGCTTTCTAACCATGTACCAGGAGCTCTACAGGGCTGTGGTGTGTCCTGCATGGTGACTTGTGCTTTGAAAATGAATAAATGATGCCAAGTACGGGAAGAAGCATATACAGGAGAAGAGATGATACGAAGCATGTAATTTAGGATGTGGAAGCGAAAGCCCTGCCCCTTCCTCCCTGTCCTGCCTAGCCTAGCTGGCTGGTCTGCCCACGCCTGCCTTCTTAATGTCACTTTCTGGTCACCAGGAGAAGGACTGGGCTGCACCTGCACACAAACCTGAGTCCCCAGCTCTACCTGCCACCTTGCAGGAGACCTTCCTGAACAGAGATGGAGCAGGAGGGTTATTTGCATGGAATCACCTGGGGATCAGTCATTCTATCCCTAGACCTGTGAAAAGGAGATAGCCTCCCACTTGTATACAGGGAAGTGGGTAAGGAGAAGGCCATGCCATGGGGATGCTTTCTGTTCATGTGCCAGGGCCAGGAGGGGATTTCATGGAAAGAGAAAAGTGAGCCAATCCTGCTTGCTGTTCAGAGCATCAGCAGACAGAATTGTGACCCTAAGGCGATGTGAAGCATGAGCTTTAACAGACTAAGGACACACAGATATGGTCAGAGAAGGGTTATCCTTTTTTCGGGAGTAAAAGAGTCATGAGCAGGCTGTAGGCCAGCCTATAGTTGGAGAAACTTTGATGAGAGCTTAAAAAAGCGTGAGGAAACCTTTAAATAATTTTTTCTATTTGATCGTCTTCCTAGATGGGACACTGAAACCACATGCTGGATGGGAGTATACCTGGTTTCGGTTGTGGTATGTGGGTAACGCTGTGTACATTCCTGTCAAGTATCAGTGTCATCCTTCATTATGTGCCTGAGCCAACGAATTCATGACTGCAGTTCTTTGACAGGGCTTTGCAAAGACATATTGAACCTCTAGCCTGGGTTTGTGTATTTTATAAACACACAATAATTAAAAAAAAAATTAAATAGAAGGTTATGAAATCCAAGGAAAGAAAATGTGATACTTCCTAAAGAATAAAGTAAAATAAAAAATACCTCAGAAGTTTAACACTGAAAGGGTTTGTTGTTGTGTTGTAGCTTTTTGCTTTTTTTTTTTTTTTTGGAAGTTGGCTAAAGAGGAAAGCAGTTCAATGCAGAACTAATTAATGCACATTTATCTGGGGTGGAGTGATCTCTGTTCAGTCACACCTTCTCCAGAGTAACTCAAGTGGATTAATCAATGATCATCTTTCTAATTAAACTGCTGAGTAGAGAGTTAGAGGCTTTAGATGATCATTAGTTTTGTGCAGAGTGAGTGAATAAAGGGTAAATAACGTTAACAAGAGGTTCCTTTTTCTCATAGGATCAGTCAAAGGTTAGGAAAAAGGTCAGCATTTCTGTTCATGTGCTGCCTCTGAAATGTAAATCATCAACAAAAATAAAAAAATACTTTGAAGTGCTTTCAGACTTGTATTCTGTAAATAGCAAGAAAGGCAGGGACAGCAATGCCTTGGGTCATCCCAGAGAGGCATACCTGCTTGGCTCAGTTCTGCACCTGACAGAGCAGCTAAGGTAGATCCTGAAACTCTGCTCAGGAACGTGAAGTTTCCTGAAACCGACGCCCAGGCACAGGGAATTGAAGGCCGGGCTTTCCCTGAGCAGACGGTTCTGCCTTCCAGGCAGCGCTGCGCACCACAGCACGGCCCTGCCTTCGCGGCCGGCGGAACCGATGCGCCCGGTGAATGGTCCCTGCCCGCGGACCTGAGGGCTTGTTGGCGCTCCGTGTGTCACCGGGCGGCCCGGGCTCCCGGGAGTGCTGCTGCTGCTGCTTGTGCTGAAGATCTGCTGAATGTGTGTGTCCAGTAGGTTGGCGTGTTTAGAGTGGTTCGATGGGGCTAAAGAAGTTGTGGGATTTTTTTTTTCTTTTTCTGTTCTGTAAGCAAGAGCAGCTTTCTGTGGTGTTGTATCTGATCTGCAGACTACTCCCAAGTTTCTCCAGGGGAAAGGGGTGTGTGTGGTGTGAATCCAAGAAAACCACATGCAGCAAGCTGATGGACTGTTGCAGAAAGCTGTTCACTGATTGTTGGTTGAACATAGATGGCACAGAAGTTAAAATCTCTCTCGTCTCTGCTGATCGAGAGGCCAAGGTCTGGGATGTATATACTGTGTATAACTATCCTGGACAGAATCACAGAATCACAGAATCACAGAATGGTAGGGGTTGGAAGGGACCTCTGTGGGTCATCTAGTCCAACCCCCCTGCCGAAGCAGGGTCACTACAGCAGGCTGCACAGGACTGCGTCCAGGTGGGTCTTGAATATCTCCAGAGAAGGAGACTCCACAGCCTCCCTGGGCAGCCTGTTCCAGTGCTCCGTCACCCTCAGAGGGAAGAAGTTCTTCCTCATGTTCAGACGGAACTTCCTGTGCTTCAGTTTGTGCCCATTGCCCCTTGTCCTGCCACTGGGCACCACTGAAAAGAGTCTGGCCCCATAACAGCTGTTTGCAGTGCACTTGGCAGGAGAGCACTGTGCTGTCCTTAGTTTGGCTACAAACAGCTAACCCTCCAGGGGAACCACATGAACAAGTGTCACCTCTCTGCTTCCTTCTTGCCAGACCTGTTGAGGTTTGGTGGCATCTCATACCTCCCTTTGGACACAGGAGATGTACTACAGCTGAAATGGATGGAGGTGTTTATAGAATTGTGTTCCTGAATTGCTCAGCACCATGCTGGCTTTAACCAGGGGCTATAGTTGTCTGGCAACCCAACAAATAACCCCAAACAGTCAGTGTTTGCTCTCTGCTCGTGCAGGTGGCACCTACCCTGAGTTTGTACAGCCATTCCCAGAGAGCAACTGAGGAGCTACATCTGTGACTTGAATGCTGCTGTTGAGTATATAACGCAACTCACTCTTGCTTGACAGTAGAGCTGGAATGGCCCATGGTATCTTTGTACTAATGTCTTCGCTTCACTGCCATACCAGCTAGGCTTCTGCTGGTGTTTATTTTTGTGTACCCCCCCTTATTCAGCAGGAAAATGAAAATATGAGTACAAGATGGATGACCAAATCAAGCTCTGGTACCATAGCACTTACTGTCTAATCTGTTCTGTTAAGAAATTCACAGCTATATTCACCTGTCTGTCCTTAGCTAAGTGGCAGACCCTATCGTGTTGTATTTGCCATGCTTAGTGCACGGGATTTTGGCATCGTTACTATACAGGAGGCTACAATCACATTCTGAGATACGTGAGGCTTATCTGACTGTTACTTTAGTGTAGAGGATCTTTGTCTCTTAATTACTTCTTTCTATTTTTTACCCTTCTCCTATTTCTTGACACGAGAGATTTTTTCAGATGGATTACTTCAGAAGTGCTTTGCCCTCGAGAGATGTTTGGCGAGAATCCTTGGCATTAAAAGGCTTGTTTTAAGAAAGGAGAAAGAGGAGTGTTCTAAGATCACCAGTGTAAGATGCCTGTTTCCTCCTAGCCCCCTGTAAAAAGATACTTGAATGAGTAAAGCTCTGTATATGTGCAAAAACATGCTACCCTTTATTTAGAGGTCTGTAGATTAATAATAAGGATATCACAGAGCTGACAGAGCATTCCTGGGAAGTTTGTATTTACCATGGCAAACTTTCTTCAGCATTTGATGGACTGTTTGTGGACGAACATCATGACATCTCTGAGAGGTAGCTTGCTGGGAGTGCTGGGAGCGCTTCAGAAACGCTGGCCCTCTTCCCTGGCCAGTAAATTTTCTTCAAACAGAGCAGGAGATTGTCCTTAAGTCTCCAAGGAAGACCTGACTGGTAGGGAGCTCTTGTGTTACTTTACCGTAAATTGGTTCTTTCATATCAAAAGTAGTACACCATCTGCCTGCTATAAACGTTGTGCTCTCATTTTTGCCTGTTCTTGCCCAGATTGAAATGTTTTAGCTGTACATTTAAAAATCTGGGGTGACTGAATGTTAGTACCATGAGGTCACCACGGCTGCAATTAGCTGACAGCCAGCTGTGTTTCCCCTGCAGTTATGGGCCAGCAAAAATCCAGGAGAGTCAGGCTTGCCCACGAGGGCAGAGTTTAACACTGCATTGTTGAAATTACACGTACATGCTGACATGGATCTTGCATTTAGCGTCTTACTAGGTCTCACTCCATGTCGATCAAAGCATCAGTAAAGAAGCCCCATCTGTGAAGAGCTGGAAGCGTGGTTCCAGCAGGAAAGGGAGCAACCCCGAGCAGCGCTCTGCAGTGAGCTGGAACGTGGGAGGGAAAAGGCCGCTTCTCAGTTCAGGGATTTTGCTGTCATGCAGGTGAGAGCAAGCTCCTGTCCAGGGCTTTTGAGTCATAGTTGCTGGCGTTTGGGAACTGGGTGCCGTGGCGAAGGAAGTGCCGTGTCTCTTCGAGGAGCAGAGCCATGCTGTGCTGTTGGGTAGGACAAGTATGTGGGATAAAAAATACACACTGGGCACGGCAGCAGCGCTGCGAGATTTGCAGCAGAAGGGATCCGTGCCACATGGGCCACAGTGGTGTTTTCTGAACGCCATCATCGTGGAACTTGCAGCCCTGCCTGTAGCGCCTGGCTCTGGGTCTCTTACAGCGACGATGAGGAGGGGTTTGGTGGTCTGTGCACTAAATGTTCTATATGGATAGGTACATACCCTTCTCAACAAGCAAAGCAAGCCTCTGTTTTGTGTTTGGACCTCTACAAGTGCTTTTATGGTAGCAATTAAGAAAAATGTTACTTACACCTTATTACTCATGTTTCCTCCTGGGTGTAACTTGCAGCCTGATACTGCTCTTTACTTTGCCAGCCCATTGTTAATTTGTCCCTTGTCTATGGTGGCTTTGCAGCTTGTATTATTTGGTATTTTGTCTACGCTTTGTTTTAGTGGGACAGCCTTTGTTTTCGGTGAAGTCAGTTTGGGACTTTGCTCTAATTGCATGGAGTAATCTTATAAAAACAAAACTTCTAGTAATATGTTGCTGTATTTGTATGCTTGACAGCTTTAGCTGGAGGAGTAACCCCTAGTTTGTATTTTACATGTTTACATGTAACACTTTAATTGAGAATCTATTTTGTTGTGTACCGACTCCATCACCAGGCTTTTCAGTAAGATCTGCCTTTTGAAGCAGGAGTACGATGAAATTCTTGTGCTGGTTTTAATTCTGCTGTGGTATGTCAGTTTAACTGTTGTAGAAATAAGGATATTTTTATGACAAGGTGCTGTGTGCCGTGAAGAAGCTGTTAAAAATCAGCCGTGCCAATTTAAACATCACAGAAAATATTGTAATACAGTCTGACACTTTGCAGCATGAGAACGACAGACTCTGTAAAGCATGAAGTTCTCCTTGCCAGCTTTTGGGAGCTCGGTTAGACACCATCTTCAACGTATCTGCATTGAAGAAAATGAGCGGCTATGTCTTCTGTCTTACCATTTTCAGGTGGGGTGGGCAAAAGAGCAGCTGGTTGCTCTGTGTCAGCCCACTCAAAAGCAGTGGCTGGCTTTGCAGAGCCTGGCGTGGCTGGTGGTGCAAGAAAACTGCCAGGCAGCTATTTTGCAGAGGTCCTGGCCGGGATTTGATAGCCTGTCTGGGCCTGGGGTGCAAGATGCTTTAAATGGGAACCTAGGGGAATGGACGTGAAGATGCTGTTGCGTGGGTCGCATTCCTGTTGTGGTGCAGGCACCGTTCGCGGCCGGTGCCGCCGCTGTAGGAAAGTTGTTGGTGTTGGTGGTGGCCCGTTTCAAGCCGCCTTTACTGGCTGTGCGTTTCCCAGGTGGAAACCTGAACAGCTTAACAAAACCTCCTCTTGAAGCACGTGTTTGTGGTGTGTTGCGTTACCGGTTTCTAACTTCCCTTTGTGTATAGAGAGAAGTTTTTAGCCGCTGCGCATGAGCGGTCCGCGCGGAGCGGCGGAGTGAGGTAGGAATTGAGCAGAGATGTTTCGAGCTGCTTTTTTTGCATGGGAGTTGTTGGCTTTGCATGGGAGACTTTAATGATTTAGTTGGCAGTGGTTCAGAACACAACTTATGTCGAATGTATCTAGGGATACAAGTGTTAACAAAACAGTTTTTGTTTTTCAGATTGCCAGTGCTACGAAAATAGAGGTTTCCAGAAACAAAACCTTCAGCTCGTGAAGCAGCAAGGGCAGTGTTGAGAATATATCCACCCACCCTCCGTGCTCTCACCCCGGGATGCAGAGGGAAACAAGGCATGCAGAGAGCAAATAAATTATGCAAGGTTTGTTTGTTTTTGTTTTGTCGGTTTGTTTATTTCTGAAAGTATAAATTGGATTATGAAACAGTTATAGGCAAAGATCCAGATACAACCAGCTTAAAATTCACTTTTGTCCCTGGGTCCTAAGATTTCATATTGGCTGGGTGCTTTTGAGGTTTTAGAGTCAACCAACAGTGAACATCAGCACTGGGGGGAATGTAGGTTATCTGAAATGTTTCTCTCGAGGCATTCATCCAACTGTTAATGCCTCTGACTTCAAGATAGGTTGTACTTACAAGGCTTCAGTCCAGACAAGTTTCCAAATCTGTAAACAGCATAGATGCAGTTTTCTGTACCTAAGGAGGGAGAGGGAGGGGTTTGGGCTTTTTTCCTGCCCAGCTATTAGGAGTGTTATGATGTGGTAGATGTCTGTCTGTCAGAGGAGAGGGAATGGATGAGCAGTTTCTGGAGCAGTCTGCATCATTCCAGGATTAGACAGAAAAGTACCAGTGAAGAGATGCCCTATTCCTGATGTGTCACTGTTCCCAAAGCACAGAGCAGTGTTTAAGTTTAGTTCTGGTGATCATCAGATGTCTTTCTGCAGTAGTCACGGATCTCATGCATGGCATATGAGAGAGAGACGCTTTGGTTGAAGGTTTGAAAGCCCTGGTGCAGCTGAGCTTATGGGAGGACAGGTTTCCTCCACGTGCTTTGGTTTCATCACGTGAAATAAAGGGGTTGTTTCAGAGGTTTTAGAAGGCTTAATCACGATGTTTTATAAAAGGGTGATGGAACAGTGTTTATTCAACTTTTCATTATCTAGGATAGCTTCAGCATTGTTTGCCACTATTAATGGAAGAAACCCCACATTATTGTCAGTACTGTGCTTTGGACTACACCGTGTATGCTACTAGTTAACACAATATCCAGACCTGTTTGGGCTTGGTAGCAGGAATCCACTGCACAACCCTGACAAAGTCTCCTTTTGGGAAGTTCAGGCCTGTGGGCAGTTCTGCACATCGCAAAGTCCAAGGGAGCAGGGTTGGACCTGAATGCATCCAGTTCAGCCTCATTCCCTGGGAGTTTGTCTGATGCGATCTTAAACACATCCACTGGCGAGGGCTGCAGTTTCAGGCTGATTCAGTCTCATCTTGTGCTAGGACAAGATTGCTTTTCTCGCCTGACAAAATACTTCGGGGCAAAATTGTGCTGAATAAACAAGGGAACTCTCTCAGTTGCAGGTTTTTCTCTGACAGACACACACTAGGCAGGTGACTGTTAGAGCTGATTGTTATGGTATTCAAACAGTTAAAAAATTATATATATATTCCATTTGTTTTGTAACCCATTCATCTCTTAAAATCAGTATATAATGGAGCATTGCTACATTTTGTAATGTCTTTAGCATTCTGCCACTTGAAAGGGACTTAAGGCACCAGTGCCGTAGAAGTAAATATGCACAAGCTCTGCATTTGCTGTTACTTGGTTAGTAGAGTATTTGACCCATTCTCTTCTAAAACAGACAGGTTATTTTTAATACTAGCTTATATGTTCAGGATATATTATAAAATGAGAAAGGATTTGCAGGAGTGATCAGTGTTATGTTGAACATGATTGCAACAGTCTAGAAGATCTTCTGAATTTTGGTTTTCCCTCCTCAGAAAGGTAAAGTGATACAAACAAACAACCCCAAAATAGTCAGCTTCTAACTGATTTTGATAAAAGGACAGCCGTGATGCTGTGCCATTGTGATTGATACAGCTAGACTTACTGTTCTGGTGTGTTGTGCCATGCTGTTGCTTCAGGTTATAAGTGTCATTAATATTTTATACACTGCAGCACTCATAAAAAGTCTTAATTTGTCATGTTAGTCAACCTGTTGAGGGCTTGGGATTTTTTTTTTTGGTTTTGTTTGATCTGTATTAGTAAAAGGAAGCATTTTACCCGATTCTAAAATTTAGTGAAACTGATGTCTGTTGGGGCATTGGGTCCCACAGAGCCTGCTGGTGGCTTTTGCCATTTTTCAGTGCTGTGGGATAGATGCACTATTTATTGCCTTGCATGTTCTTCAGCTTTTTAGCAGTTGGTAGGTTTTGTTTCATTTTGATTGTGATCACCTGCAGCTTTCCAAAAAGCAGTGAGAACCCAGAGCGAGTTTGTCAGCGGCAGAAGGTGAAGCTGAGAACCATGTGAAGACATGGAAGAGAAAATTATGGCATACAGATTCCTAATGATAAATATACCGAGAGCATCCTAAAATTATAAAGCAGTGTGGTGCATTAAAGCATTAATTTGCATTTTTGGTAAGGCGTAGCTGCATTTTTGGACTGTCCCTTTAATTCTGCTCTGTTAATTACCTAGTGACTGGTTCCTGGGGTGGAAGCAGTAGGAGCTGGGCCTGCAGGAGTTGCCTGACGTAGTGGTTTCTATCAAAGCAATGGGATTCCTAAGGTTACTTTGAAACCTGGGGTCTCCAGCTGTAGACCAGCAGGCTGACTTGAACAAGAATCTAATTAAAAAGTCCGAGATATTGAATAAAGCTCAGAGGTGCCATCTGTTCAGTTTTACAACCTGAAATTACTCGGTGAATTGCAACAAGTTTGGTTGTTCCTGCATTTGTGTTGCGGCTGAGTTTTGTTACAGCAGCCGGCCCGTACAAGCAGAGTTGTGCAGATTCTGTTAGTGTTAATAACTGCTTGGACTTCCAGCGTAGTACCTTCTGGAGATAGAGGTGGGTCAAAACTTAATCTCATGAAGAAGGCATTGATACCCTGCGGTCGCTATGCTGATTTACCAGCTTAGAGCATGCTTGGAAGGGGCAGAACGTGCTGGGCACGAAGAAGGTGCCTGGCAAGATGCGTGTCCTCGAGCTCTGCAGGACCAAGCCCTTCCTGGCTGGTGGGAGTTCCCACTGGAAGGAGGCATGTGGATCATTCTCTTTGCAGGTGGTGGGCTATGGTTCCCCAGGTCAGGGCGCTCTTGGTTTGTGCAGCTGAAGAACCTACTTGGTGCATGTTGCTTGTAGGCTTCAAAGTGTCACTCTGCCTTTGGGCACCCCTCAGAAGACACAAGTACGCACGCCAGTGGGACACACCAACTCTCCGGTTGCTCTGGAGAGTGATTTGTTGTGTGTGCGCGAGGTGTAGAAAACCTGAGTTAGGAGGAGAGCCGGTTAGCGTGGGATATGAATGTACTGAAGGTGGTAAGAGTGAAGCACCTCTTGGTGCGTGTTCAGGCCGGATCTTCGATGGTGGTGTGGCCTGAGGAAGACGGACACCTGAATTTTCAGAAGAGCCTCTTCTGAAGCAAAGCTGATGTATAATTAAGTAGGTTGCTGTGTGCTTACTTTAATAGCTGTTTAATTATGGCCCAGCATTGCTGGCACATGCAGTAAGACTGTGGATTCAGATGTTCGATTAAGATATGATCATAACTCCCATCTGTAGACTCTTGAAACAAATTGTTCCTAGGTTAAAGTAATTAAAAAGCTTCATTCTCTATCTCCTTTCCAAGTGAAAGTCTTACTAATGTGGTTGATTGGATGAGAAAATACCAAACGAGTCTGTAAACCCAGGGGGGAAAAAAACCCAAATTTGTGATAGAATGACTGGGAAATTAATTAAACATGGGGAGAAGGACACACACCACACTTCACACATACTGTGGATCACACCAATCTTAAAGTCTCTTTCAATAACATATAATGTTGGTACCAACAGTGCGTGTTCAAACTTCATGCGAAACAAGGCAGAAGGGAGGTTGGTGGCTGTTTGGGCAAGCCCCCGTGACTGATGTTCAGGTGTAGTCTAGAGGAGGAAAGGTTCAAAACAGGCTGGGGGAAGTGGAAGAAAGCTGAGGGAAGCCTTGTGGCCTCCTGGTTAAGGTCTGTATTCAGCAAAAAATTTCTTATTGACAGGCAACAGTGGATAAACTCGGTAAACTCAGTTACTGATTTCCTAAGTAATCTATCTGGTGTACATGTTTTTTGCAGTGTAACCCTGGGAGGAATATGTAAGGCCATAAAGACTTCAAGTTGAGATAATATTTATTTCTCCAAAGCTGGCTAGCTGTACTTACTGCCTATCCTTATTTTCTAGCTGTACATTGATTTCCCTGTTGCCTTGGTGTTCTGTGTTGCGACTTTATCCTCCACCGCCTTATAGCTCAACTGTGCTGTCGGCAAGGATCATTGGCCTTACTAAAGATGACACTGAGAAGTCAGGCAGCCCTGACAAAGCTTAATGACGCTACCTTCCAGCCACAGGGCAGCTCTCCATGTTACGTGTATCCAGTTTGACACTTCTGTAAGCTGGCGAGATACCGAGATGAAAGGAGCAAAGCGACACCTTTCCCCCATGGAGGTGTTGGGGTGTGCACAGCGTCCTGGGGGGAGCACGGGGTGCCGACTGGTGGCCCTGCTGGGATGGCAGCCTGTGTGCCTGCTCTTGCCCTGCGGCCAGCGAGATGTAGCTTGTCTGTCGTGCTGCCGAGCTCATCCTCCTTTGCTGTGACACGAGGTGGCAGGGGCCTGGTGCGTGTTGGGAGCGCAGCGATACCCAGTGAGCATCGCACCCGGTTTTCCCTGGTCTGAATGACCAGCCGTTGAGCACAAACGGTGGTGCTTGGTGTGTGAGCACAGGAACAGGAGGAGTATTTATGTTTGCATTTCTCTGACAGGCATTTTAACTGAGCTCGCTGTCAGTCGGGGTAGGTCATTGTTCTCCCACCTGAGCCCTACCACCGTCACCATCAGGCTGCGGACATCCCTGCTCGAGGTTCTGACGGCTGCTGTGTTCTGTCTGCTCAGGGGTGCACTCTCCTCCTGAGGTTGAGCGCTCGTTTCTGTTCCCTCTTTCCAGGGGCCTGTGAAACCTTACAGCATAATCTGTCTTCCCTGCTGAAATAGTGTCTTTTATCCTGGTATGTCAGAGGGGTTTTTTTTTTTCTTCTTCTTAAAATTACGTACATCAAACGCTCCCTACAGTCTTCAGCTGAATTTGCATATGGAGCTAACCTCTTAAAAACCCTTGTTATGCTTCCACGTTGGAGAATGACATATTTCGAGATCGCTGACTGTATAATACAGGATGATGTGAAATAGGATAGTAAAATGATATTTGAAATAGAAGATCCAGAAAAGAAAATTATGGGTAGTGGGTACTGAGAATTGTCACTTAAAATCAGTATTTCTTGTTCATGTGCTCATGCCTTGCACAGCCTTTGATGTCTTATAAAAGCATTGTGGACAATATTAAAAAGAAAGTTGTGAGTTGTTTGGGGTTTTTTTTTCTGTCTGAAAGACAACATTTAAGAAACTGTTGCCTCTTCATATTTGCTATTACAAGCAAAGTTAGTGCTTAGTTCAGTCCTAATGTTGCATACATTTGCATGACTTTAATTTTTTTCTTACTTTTCTGTCTGCGCTGTTGTCAGTGTTTAAAAAATAATTATTGATGGATCTGAACAAAACAGGTGTGCCAGATTTAGGATTTTTATAAACATCATAAAAAATACTTTTTTTTAAGATAACATAATATAGAATAATTCAATAGTTTTGGAGCTCTGTGCACTTCCCTGTAGCAACACTAATCTGGTAGAAGTTCTTACAATTCTGCAGAACTTATTGTTCAGGTGGCTGGGCCAGTAAATATAGCCTCAGGTCATTTGTTAAGGTCTTGCGTGAAAGCTCTGCTTTCCATACACTGATACAGTTGCTGTTTAGGTTGCCAGAAGTGGGCAGTTTGTACATGAGTGACAGCTGTTGTTAGAGTGCAGTATCTTATGAAAATGACACTTGGCCTTTAGGTATATTGCTCCCTTTGGACCTACCAAGCCATTTGATTTCCAGAAATATTCTTCCTTTGAAATCTCTGAAGTATATCTGAAGAGCTGGCGATATAATCGCAAAACTCGCTTTCATTTGGGACCGGAACAGAATTTGAATGGAAACCAAATGGTGCCACCCACTTTCCTGCATCGCTGATAAGGGATCTTGTACACCAATTGCTAAGAAACTTCCCTCTAACCTTAAAAAAAAACACAACCAAAAACAAACCAAAAAGCTCCCCTCGTTTTAGGAGGTGCAGTGGTCTGGATTCAGTCATTGAAAAAGAGAGTTTTAATGTTGCAGATCTTTTCCCGCACTAATAAAATGCGACTGGTGTAAGAGCTGCTGTGTTGTGTTTTGCTGGCCATGAAACAGTGGAAAGGGCAGGGCATGGTCCAAATCTGTATTGCAGGGACCGATAAATCATCTACCCGAGCACTGAACCTTCAGCTGGTTGGCATCTCGGAGGGAGGGGCACAAATTGCATGGAAGATCGAAGACATCAGGAGTGGTGATTAAAGCAATCTTATTTATTGTTTTAGTTTTATATTTCAAAGCTTTTTCTTTACCCTTTTCTGCTTTAAGAGTTGGCACAATGGGTGAAATACTGTCCCTACTGAAGTTAGCGGGAAGTTTGCCATCAGCTTTAATGGGACCAAGGTTTCAGCCGTGGTGTTTTAAGATGGTTTGAGTGTTTATACAGCATGTATGTATTTTGTAATTCCTTGGTTTGTAGGTAATAGTGAAAGTGTTAGGTATCTTCTTCAGTTACCTAAAGAAAACTTTACTTATTTTTATAGTGTGAAGTTTGCTTAAATACCGCAGATTTTGTACTGATTTTCTCAAAATTTCCTTTTTTTAGTCTAAAGGAAAGGGCGTTTTTACTGGCAGACTAACTTTTACTTAAGAAAAAAAATTGACAGTATTTTTCGACTTTTAGGTTATGAAGTAGTAAAACTAGTCTCATATTTCTTTGCTGCTTAGCTGACGTGCTTTAGATACTTCACCAGCTATGTGACCTCGGTGTACTGAATGGTAAAATTGCACATGAAATCTTTTGAGCAAAGGACTTCTGTCTCGAGGGGAGGAAAAAAAAAAAAGGCATGGAATGACCTGGATGCTCTCCTGATTGCTGTCTTGAAACAGCTGTGCTAATTCCATTAGTGGTGTTATGGGTTTGCATGGCAAGGTTTTGGTAGTGAAGGGGAACTATAGGGGTGGCTCCTGTGAAAAGCTGCTATAAGCTTCCCCCATGTCTGATAGAGCCAGTGCCAGACAGCTGTAAGATGGACACGCCGCTGGCCAAGGCCAAGCCAGTCAGTGACGGTGGAGCACCTCTGTGATAACATGTTTAAGAAGGGGAAGAAAGAAACAGTGGGAAACGGCACTTGGGAGAGAGGAGTGAGAAGATGTGAGAGAAACAACTCTGCAGACACCAGGGTCAGTGCTCGAGATGCTGGAGAAGAGAGTTTTCCTGTGTAGCCCATGATGAAGACCATGATTGAGGCAGGCTGTCCCCCTGCAGCCCATGGAGGTCCATGGTGGAGCAGATCTCCACCTGTAGCCTGTGGAAGGGACCCAGTACTGGAGCAGGTGGATGCCTGAAGGAAGCTGTGACCCTGTGGGGAACCCGTGCTGGAGCAGGCTCCTGCCAGGACCTGCAGGCCAGTGGAGAGAGGAGCCCACACCGGAGCAGGTTTGCTGGCAGGTCTTGTGAACCCATGGGGGTCCCACGCTGGAGCAGCCTGTTCCTGAAGGGCTGCACCCCGTGGGAAGGACCCACGCTGGGGCAGTTCGTGAAGAGATGCAGCCTGTGGGAAGGACTCACGTTGGAGAAGTTTGTGGAGAACTGTCTCCCAGGAGAGGGACCTCACCCTGGAGCAGGGGAAGAGTGTGAGGAGTCTTCCCCCTGAGGAGGAAGGAGCGGCAGAGACAACGTGTGACGAACTGACCATAACCCCCATTCCACATCCCCCTGCGCCGCTCGGGGGGAGGAGGGAGAGAAACGGGAGTGAAGTTGAGCCTGGGAAGAAGGGAGGGGTGGGGGGAAAGTGCTTTAAGATTTAGTTTTATTTCTCATTATCCTGCTTGGATTTGAGTGGTGATAAATTAAACTTTTTTTTTCCACAAGCTCAGTCTGTTTTGTCCATGACAGTAATTGGTGAGTGATCTCTCCCTGTCCTTGTCTCGACCCTCAAGCCTTTCGTCATATTTCCTCTCCCCTGTCCGGTTGAGGAGGGGGAGTGATAGAGCGGTTTTGGTGGGCACCTGGCATTTATCCAGGCCAAACCAAAGCATTTTGTAAGGAAAAAAACTGCGAGAAAGAATGACATTTAAAGTGTGTGTCATTGTAATCAGCTTGTGTAGACCTCTGTGTGTTCAAGTTCATACAGAATATTTCTGCTTTTTTTCCCTAGAAAATAACAGTATAAAGATGTCTCATATTCATTCTTAGCCTAGGACACTGGTGTCATATATGGGGTTTTTTATATATTGTATATATATATCTGCATATGTGGCTTTCATATATTTTAATTTCCATTAAAAGGCTGTGTGAGGAGTGAGTGGGAGTAGTAGAATAATGAGCAATAATGAGATAGTAGGCTGAGATATTTCTTCATTTTTTTGGCTATTTTTAACTGGTGAAATTTACTTAGATGAAAAGTAATTCTCTATACGATGCATTCAATTAAACTCTCATGAGCTATATCCTAGCATTTCTTAATAAAATCCACGTTAAAATGTTACTGAGTTCATCTGTCTCCCAGAACATGGTCTTCTGTTGCACATTGGCAAAGCCAACTGAAACACGATTATTTCTTTGTATCTGTTGGTATCTTGCTGTAACCGGAATTATACGCTCTTGAGGGCAGGGACTGAACTTTGACTCCATCCACACTACCCGATGCTGTGGGAGCCTGTGGGAAGGGAAGGGGTGCTTTTGTGCCTTAGAGCAGAATAACACGTGCTAATGGGATGGTACCTGGGTGTAGTTCATGAGGGAGATGGATGAGGAGAGGACAAGAAAGCTGTGGCATGAGGCTTACTGTGGTGTTTTTCCATGTGCCCTTCTTTTCCCCAGCCATTACTTGAGCATTCACCACACATTAATCTTCAGCTTTCTTGTTTTCACAGCCGCCACACGTCCCCTCCATCCGTCCGTAATCACCGTAGGTGAACCATGACAGTACTGAATGGTTAATACCAAATAAAGCATATTTCCAGGTGTCAAATAACCAACTGTTCCATAGCTTGTTGCCTTGTTCATCCTTTTCTCCTCGAGGACCCAAAAGCCATACTGGGAGAGGGAAGTCTTTTTGGTGCTTGCTCATTCCTCGCGTCAGCAGCATCTGGGTTATTTCAGGAGCTCAGCAGATTGCTGTGCTAGAGCTTAGGAAATGATTGTAAGATGTCCGTGTTGGTTTATTTCCTGTGTGTCATTTCCTGTGATATTTCTACAGAATAGCCCTTTCTGTTGCACAGGCATAAATCACTGGTGCTATAGTGCTGCCATAGAAAATGGAGCAGTACATTACGCACACACACGTGCAACGAGATTGTCGTACTGTCTACTAATGCTATTAAAGATACTTAATATAGTGGTAGATTTCTGGAAAATCAAGAGTGAATTCCTGTGGGAGTAGCAAAATAACAAATTTATGGATATTTGTGTCTCATTTTGTGACAAGTCTAAATGTATTTCTGTCTTCTGAAATGCTTTTGGAACAAGCTGAAGTTTTAGCTAATGTACATATCCTCTAGCTTTTACAGGCTGTAATTTCTTTACTGTTGTCTTTGTTCTCCCCAGAATATTTTTCATTTCTTCTTAAAATAATGTGAAATCAGATCAAAGTATTAGCAAATAACACAGGATTGGCTGTATAGCTGGAATCTAAAAATCAGTGTTTATCCAGACTATGTATAGCCGATTGATTAAAGTGGTTTCAGGTTTTATTCAAGTCAAGAAGCTATTTATGTGTGTTGGAATAAAAGTTATAGTGTTGAACAAAGTTTTGATTATTCACAGAAGTTGGAAGTGAAAAGATATTTGATTTCCAAGGCTTTTGTAGAATCAATAGAGGAAGATTTATAGTAAAATCCAGGAGATGAAGGGTGGGTTTTGTAAGTTCTTTGGACTTCATGGGGAAAAACACAGAGAATGAAGTTGACGTTTGACAGTTTTTTTGAAATTAATGTATTGCAAGGCCAGAAGTGATCACTGTGATCATCTAGATTGATTTCCTGAATAACACAGATTGCGTGACCGAAATTTTTTTCTTTCTGAAGAAACATTAGTTCACATACGTTCATTTTAAAAAAAGAAAATAGGCTGCAATTCTTGACAGACCACTTCATGATTACTGTCTTTCTGTAATTCACCACAAAACCTTGCTTTGCCTCTGCTGCTGCTTGGTGCTGCTGGACACTGGTTCTCCTAAGTGGACCTGTGAGCCTGACCCACCACGTCCCCTTCCAGGTTCTTGCAGAACATGGTGAAATAAGCAATATGTGGTGCTTTAGCAGCTACTGCTTTTCTGCATGTGTTTTGACAGACAATGTACGATGTGAAATCCTTTCCTTCTGAATTAAGTGTGGAGCCTGTAGGAAAAGAAGCAGCGGCAGAGCTTGGTGTAGCTGAGCCCTGTCCATCCCTTGGCCACCATTCTGCCTGGAGAGGCCCTCTTGTCTGAGGGCCCATCTCTCTTGTCCCTGTCTTTCCCCCTCTTCCCCCCACCCTCCACTGGGGATAATGATGCCACTTCAGCACAGTGATTCTGGGTTTGTAAATGAAAAGCCTCATTCGTGATGATAATGCGCCCTGTGTAATTGTTTGAACATGCTTTGCCAGGCATAGCGGGTGTGATTTCAGCAGTAAACAGCCTGATTTTTGAACTAGTTACGATGGCAGAAAATTGTAATAATTTCCCTGGAATAAGTCTTGGCATCACTGAACACTGTGGGGATTTTACCATCAATGAGATCTGGGTCAGCATTCATCCACTGCTGGTTTTTCCTTTCTTCCCTCTGCCCTTGGAAACTTTGAGGAAGATTTGCCCCTCTGGGGCAGGGATGGCAATCTGATTGTGGTGCTGAGCGTTGCCTCCCGCAACAAACGGTTATGGTTATTGACAGTCCTGGTCAGAACCATGCAATTTGTTGAAATGTTGCAAAATTTTAAAACTGAGTTTTTGTGACTGAAAGGATTTGGAAACCATAGTTACAGAGTCACTGCTTCTGTCTAGACTGTGGAAAGAAAAGAGCAAGTGTTACACTGTGAAGCGCGAGCTGAGTATTTGGCTAAAAAGTAACAAAATATTCTGTATGTCCTAGAGAAAACTGACTTTGTCATGAATATCAGTTTTCGTTAGGAAAAAAAAAAAAAGTGCAGAACTGTACTGTCAGCTAGTGGATGTTTTTTTCCAAACACTTCTGCAAGGAGTGTATGGAAAATTTATACTATGATTTTTCCCAAAATGTAATCTAAATCTGAAAGGGCTATTTTAAAGCAAATACAGTATTAAAAAGTTTCAAAGCCATTAGTTGTAAGCTGTGCGTTATTTATTTGGAAATAATTGCTTTTGCCTATTTCCTGTAAAAATGGATCCAACCCGCTGACACTTGCAACAACCATTTTTTGTTTCGTTTTGGCACAGTTGGTTACTGGAGGCTTTTAGCACCATTGTAAGGGATAATACGTCATTTCCCTCCCACGTTGCCTTTTTTTGCTAATTCGTCTGAATATGTAACCTCCCTAAAGTAGCTTGGTCTTGGATGTCCTTATACTTAGAAAGCTTTCCATGACTTTCCTCACTGAAAATCAAGCTGATGTATTTATCATCTATTATTAATGAGGCTGGCCAACAGCTGATCCCAAATCTCTTTATAACAGCCTTTTATATTCTGAAAGAATATTCTGCTTTCCCTTTTTTTCTGAAGAGGTTTGTCCTTTCTTTTTTATTTCTTAATATTGCCTATGTCTTTCTTTTAAATAACTGAACAAAGTAGTTCTCTAAAAGTTCCAGCAATATTGATGAAAGATAGAATTATTATCTTTGATCATTTTAAGAAATCAAAGAATACTTTATTTTTGTTTAAAAAATTTTACTTATTTTGTGCTTTTATCTTTTTAGTCGTAGTGTCATTCCTACTTCCTTCATGCACACCTGAGAAAAAGATGTAGTAAAAGAAAAAAAATATAAAACCAATGACACAAAAATGATGATTTGCATGAAGAGAAGAAATGTAAATTAATTTCCATTTATTGGAGCGAATTGTTTGAGCTACTCTCAAAGCTTGTCACTTCTTTTCCTACCTGTTGTCATCGTGATCTTCTGTTCTGTGACTTGTCTGAAAAGCACGCCCAACAAATAAATGGAAAAATGCGGGCTTTGTTTTGGTTCTCAGTTGCACCAGTGTGAAAGACACAGGATGAAGTTGTTGTTTTGCTGGTGAAGACCAAGAACGTGTCACGTGTTCATAGGAGTTGGTCACCTAAATTCAGCAGTGTAACGTGCAAGCACACAGCTGGGATATTACTAGCTAAAGAAAGGAATATGGTAACTGGATATAACTGCAAGCTGTTATGACGCATTTATTTCTTTAATTGGATGATGGAGCTTGCGTTTCTGTACCTGACTTCTACAAATCAAATCTCCCTCCTTGCATCCATGAGAAGGAGAGCTGGGCTCTCGGACCTTGTGCTGCTGTGGAGTTCTTACCTGGAAATGCATTCAGGCCTTTTTGGTGAGATAATGGAGCATTTGGAGAGGGGTTGTGCAGTATCGGGTACGTTGGGGAGCAGCAGTGGTGCGGGGTGGGGTTCCCGTTGGCAGCTGGTGCACAGGTCTGCCTGGATCACCAGATAGCAGCCAGGAGCCGTTAGAGCAGCTGCAGGAAAGGGGGTTCCCCCCAGGGTCCCCACCCCGTGACGCTGGAGAGCCGTTGGAGGGGCTGAGCTGGTGGGAAGATAACCCTCCCTCGAAGGCAGGGTGCCAAAATATGTGGAGAGTTGTCTTTTGGGTGAGCCCTTCGTAATGCCCTTAGATAAGGGCCTGATGATGTCCTCCTCCCAGGTTCAGGTCTTGGGGGCGGTTGGGGAAGGGTCCGGCGTGAGGGGCACAGGCAGGGCTGGGCAGGCAGCACCTCACTCCGCTCACCTGGATGCTGCGGCTGCGTGGTGTCTTGTGTTGCTGCTGGGGTCCCTCTGCTCCTCTCGGCTGGCAGTTAGCACACGTCTGTGCCTGCCCTCTCTATTTTCAGGGCAACAAAAACCCAACAGCTCGGTTGTCACGGTGCGTTTGGCCTGGGAGGCTTTCCAGAGGGAAGGAGGCAGCTAGCTACAAATAACTTCATGTTGCAGGGGAATACTGATCTTGATTTATTGTCTGATTTCAGAGCATCAGTGTGCTCTCCGTGTAATAAATAGTTCATATTCACTGCTTCATTTTGTTTTCCTTAATAAGCTGTTAACGGTGGAAGAAAAAATAGCTGTTCAAAGATTATTCAAAGCTAGTTTTGATGCCACGGAACAGACAGAATGAAGAAATATAACAGAAATTAATGCTTCTGCTAGTCGGGCTGGGTAGAGGAACTTGAAGTCCAAGGATGTGCGTGGGAGAAAGCCCGCATAAACCCGCAGGATGACAGCATGGCCATCTGGCCGTCTCACAGGCTCTGGCTCGGACATCCTTAGTTCTCCGTGTACGAGAGATTTGTAGCAGGCAGCTGTAGCAGAAAATATTACCCGTATCCTAAAGGCCAGGTTGCAAAAGCCAGGTGAAGCAGCAAGATAAGGGTGCGGGGAGAGCCAGGCAGTGGCGATGCGTGGGGCCATGCAGCAGAGGAGCTCCCCTCTGCCAGGAGCTCGGCCCCGCTCCCTGCCCATGGTCCCGGGCAGCCGGCTTCAAACCAGTGAACCAAGGGGCATGACCCAACGTGCCGCGTCGCCTGGTGTGGATAACGGGTTGGGTCCAGGGCACTCGTTCTCGAGCTGCGGTCGGAATGGTGGGCAGGGAGAGGAGGAGCGGGCAGGGTGGCTGGCAGGGGCCGGGGGAACAGCTGTGTGTCGAAGAAGGGGGGCTTCTGCGGGAGCGGGAGAGAGGATGGAGCATAGCTGTTCAGCAGATGAAATTTACGGTGCTGATGTGAGGGTAAGGGAAGATGGGAAGAGGAGGTGATGCAGGAGAATAGAGAGAAAAAGAATCTGGGAGCAGAGGAAAGAAAATCAATACGTAGTGTAGTTTATGTTTTATAATTACTAGGCGAGCAAAAAGGCAACTATGAGATTAGTGTGGGTGAGCCAAAGCTTGCGCACAGTTTGGACAGCTCAATGGCACCCCCTCGTTGCGCAGGTTGCGACATACCTGGATTGCTAGGCCAGGCCACAGCCGTGAGTGTTCCTCTAGCTGTAGAAATGATGTAAATCTTCAATTAGGCTTTTCCTTAAAGAGAGATAGCTTTCGTGCAGTAGTGCCTGTACGTGCAGATGTTTTTTATCTCCTTGGAAAAGGAAGTAGGGGAGTTATTTCAAGGCAGACAGGATACCCTTATCTGGCGCTCTCCTTTTTTCAATTACTGCAAGATGTGAAACTTGTCAAAAAAGAGGAAAGGCTTATTTCCAGGAAAAGCACCAGTTAAAAATGTCAATGAGTGTGTTACTGGGGGAAAATCCCACCTCCCCGCCCCCCCCGAAGCAACCTCATAGAGTAGCTTGTATCTTGTATATTCATAGCAAGAGAGGAGGCGTGCATATGTTCTGGCTGCGAGATTACTCAGAAGAGAACAGCTAGTACGAGCACCCAGCCATCTCTGGCACTTATTTAAAAGCGGATGAATTAGTCTCTGAAATGTCTGAAATTCCACTAACTGTAGCAGGAACATGGATTGCTGGTCAATTTACCACGTTAGCTAAGATCAGAGGAGAAGAATCCCGCCCTGCTCTTTCCTCGGTGCGGAGGAGCCGTTCGGCGGGTGTCCCGGCCGAGCTTTGGCAGGGCTGGGGCTGCGTGGCAGAGCCGCGTGCAGTCTTGGAGTAGCAGCAAACACCAGCTCTCGTGCACCGCTCGGTTGCTGCGCAGATGGAGACAAAATTTCAGGCTGCCTTCTCCATGGCTGTTTTTGGCTTGTAGTGGTTTCAGGAAACGCTGCAGTATTAAAGCTGCTGGGATTCTTGGATGGTGCCATTTCCGTCACTTCAGGAGACATTGTTCTGGTGTGTGACGGGCTGCAGAGCATTTGTCTGACACTGGGACGGCACACAAACGTTTGTGCCAAGACATACTGCTTTTTTTAAAAGAAAAAAAAGGCTTTGATTTTCTTGGGACATTTTTGCTTTGTGATCTATCACTCTGTACTTCTTACAGGGCTGAACCAGTGGAGTTTAATCAAAACCTTTGTTTAACTCAGATTTTTTTTTTCTTTAGGTGAGGAAAGTTTGAAAATTTCAAAGGTATTGTTTTCCAGCAAGCTGTTTTTACAAACCACAGCAGCTTGCTGACATGTTAGCATCAAGCATAAGCCTGCACAAAGTGGTGAGAATCCAGTGATTAGAAACTGATCAGGAGGTTCATACATTTGCGGAGGATTCAGAAGAAGAAATCCCTCCCTTTTTCAGACGCATTACTACACGCTGCCTTCCTGCAAGTTATTCTCAGTAGCAATGCAATTATCAGCATTCGTGGTGATAGCAGAAACCTTCCACCAGCATTCCTGTGAAGTTGTGAATCACACTTCTGTTGAGATGCCTCTTGATAGACTGCATGAACAACGTTAGAGATATTTATGGTGAATTATGATATGAATGTGAAGACAGTGTGAATTGTAATATGAATTATCTTTGATTTGCAGAATATATTATGTCTATTGAGCTAATGCTGCTCATAGAAGTTGGGGTTACCTGCTGTGTTTACGAAGAAGTGGTCTTGTCCAGTTATGTAGCTGGCCTTGTTAGATCTGCTTGTTAATCAGTCTTAACAACCCCTTCCAGATAGATTAAGTAATATTCTTTTAAATTTGCCATCGGAGAAACTAAATGTAATCAAAGTTGCAAACTAGTGATAATTGAATCTGGTGTTTGAAGCCAGGAGCTGCTTCCTGCATGGGCAGTCTTTTGGGGAAGTCTTTATTGTTTTGTGTGTGTTTTCCATTTTTGTAACTGTGGTTTCTCAAATCATGGTTTGTTGAAGTGGAATTAATCTAAAGCCAGAATTTAGGTAGTTGTTGTAGGACACTGAGAGGCCTGATATTTCCTCATTTGCTTGTACAGAAGTGGTTGTGTTGGAAGGCAGTCTCTGCTGCCTGTTGCGGCTGTGTACTTCAGTGGGCGTGCAGAGCTGGATGTTTCTTCTGAGTTATTTTGGAGATTTGACAAGTTCATCTTGCATCTGAATAGATGCTGTTGGTTTATAGTTTTCTTCTGTGAAATACTGATCAAAGAAATAGCTCTGACAGTTGTAGAACGTATCTACGTCTCTCTCCTTACCTCGTAAGATCCTAGAGAAGGATTAAATGATGTGGCTGTGGTGCTCAGAGGCACAGTATTTGGTTTATACAGGCAGTGAGTCTCCAGCTCTTGTTTTTCATGGACTAGCTTGTTTCTAGGGTGGCTCCCAGGGCATTTTTGTGCAGCTTGGAGGGAGACCGGGGTGGTCTGCTGGGTCACCCCCAGGTTGCAGAAGTGCTGGGGGGGTAGCAAGGTGCAGCAGAGCAGTCCTGGCCACAGAGCAGACTTACAGACTTCTCCCTTGCCTGTTACTGCAGTCAGGAATTGGACATCTGCTGTGGCCGTGTTGCCTTTAGGCCCAGCCTGGGGAGGTCTGCACCGCAGCAACAGCCGCTGCTTTCCTGTTCGAAAGCCGGCTCTTGGGTCTGGGTGTTCGTACGAAAGCAGAGGTGGCCGTAGCTGGTGTTCGGCTGGTGGCCGGCCTCAGCTCTGAGGCTGCTGCCTGCCTGGGGCTTGCGCGTGCAGTTACCTGCACCCAGGGTTGGCCCGGGCTGGCTCCCGCGCCTTGGGAACTGCGCTCCTCCTCGTGAGGCTGCTCAGAGATGAGCAGCGGAGGAGCAGAGAAGAGGAGGGATGGGGAATGATGTCAGACATACTTGTTTGAGGGACGTCTAAGTTTTGATGAAAATTGGAGTTGAACACTTGTATGCATTTAATTAAAGTGTGTGTGTCGGGGGGGAAGTACAATTTTATTCTTGCTGGCGTAGGTTGTGGTGATGCCATCGTGGACTGGTGCATCACCAGAAGCGAACACATGACAGGAGGAGAGCGACCGTGGGGTCCCCGTGGGCACAGGCAGCGGGCGAGCGCTTTGCGGGTCACAGGACTCGGTGCTGCCAACCGACTGCTGCTGCCATTCCCTCCTGGGTCCAGCGTCAGACCGTCATGTTCACAGAATCACAGAACGGTAGGGGTTGGAAGTGATCATCTAGTCCAACCCCCCTGTCAAGGCAGGTTCACCTAGAGCAGGTTGCACAGGTTTCTCTCTTCTATTACTCCATCTCCTCTGGCTGCTCCTCAGTCCTTCCTCTCTTCTCAAGCACATCAGCAAAGGTTTTTGTTTTAGCGAGTGCTTTTGTTTGCAGGCAAGGAGCAAGGTGCTGTTGCCCTGTCTGCATACCTGCCCAAAAGTCAGCTCCAGGCAGCGTGTTCTACCCCCACATATGGGGCAAAACTCTCAGTCGTGCTGAACTATCTGTTCTTAATACCCTGCTATTAGAAAATGGCAACGCCTTCACTGCTCAGCATGAGGCGAGATGGGCGGGCTGCGTCCCACGCCGGCTGGGGAAAGCGGTTATTTCCCCCCCAGCACCCAGTGTGCTGTTTTCTTGCGTGTATTGTTTGCACTTCACAAATATTTCTCCTGCTCGACACCATGCAAAACAATGCTGGTTTGTTTTCATGCTTTCTTTTCTCTTGGTCAAATGTTTGTGTTTAAGACTTGATTAGTTAAAGCACTCATGAAAATTAACTCAAGTAGAGCCTGTCTTTTTCGATGGCAAAACAAAACATGAGGCGGTTCGAGTGGAACCAGTGTTTATCTCGCTCACAAATGAAGGCTCAGATAATGCTTTGCACGTTGTTATTATTTTCTTTCCTTTCAGTGCTTTTTTGGGTGCATCAAAAGCCTTGATATGCAGCAGGCACCGCCAAAAGCTAGCCTGACAAGCAGCCTGAAATGCTGCTTTGAGCAACGTTTGCTTCTTCTTAATGACTTTGGAGTAGAACGGTTGAGTAATTGCAGCAGCAAGTTTCTAACAGATTGTGGATCGCCCTTAGACACCCGTTGTATGTATTTAAGAAACATCTTTCCTCTGCTTCTCACCTGGTGGCTGGAAGCATGTTTTGCCTTTGGTTAACTCTGCAATCTGTCTTTTTGAAAGAGGACATCTGACACTGGTAACCTTACTGCCATTATCATTGTTATTCATTAACTTTCAGTAGCACCAGTTGTTCTCTTAGAGCACTTTGCAATGGGTAACGTTACCCATGAGCCCAAACCACTGAGAGCGGAGCTCCCCAGTTGCTTCTCCCCCGCGGGCGTCGGCGGGAGGGGAACCAACCTGCCCTGAGGGGATCCCTGCAGGGCAGGCATGAGGGGGTTTTGTCCTTGCAAAGACCGTGACATGGCTTCAGAGCGAAGGCCTTGTAGCCTTGCGCCTGCGTGCTCCCCCTCAGGCTCCTGCGCCATCAGAGGAGGACGTGTTGCCTCTCGTAGGAAGGCGGTAGCGTGCGTCGCTTAAAATAACAAAACGAGGATTGCAGTGGGGCAAATCAGTCTGGAAACTGTCCTGGTGCGAAAGGTGGCCCTAGGTCTCTGTTGCCTGCGAAATGTATGTTGTCTTTTTCCCTCCCTTTTTTTCTTGTCCAAGTCACACATTGCATTTTTGTCCTGCCAATTTGTATCAATCTGTGGAAAAATTGAAGTCTCTAGCTTTTTTTTGTCCACCTAAAATATTTAGCAGAACAGCGATTTTGGTGACATCGGTCATGAAAATACTGAGCCAGGCTTTGCATTCACCTGACGAACTTCTGAAGAGGTTTCTGGGCTCGATGCCTGTTGCAGCCTGAGTAGCTACATCGTCATGAATTGTAAATGTCTTCAGGACAGAGGTTTGACGGGGGCCCTTGCCGAGACCTCCAGCCTGGGGCCCGGGCAGCTGCCAGGGCAGTGGCCGGCAGCACTGGCGGGTCCCCAGGCGAAGCAGCCATACCCGCCACTGCCATGGGGCTTCGCTCTGGGGTGAACCCTGAGAAAGAGCAAACCACCCGGGGCCTGTCAGGTCAGACCCTTAAAAATCTGGAGGGCGAGCTAGGCTGTAAAATCTGGTTAATAAACACTCTGGTTTACTGGCAGAACAATACGTGAGTCCTTTAAAAATCCTCTTTATTTGCCATCCCAATTGTAGTAGAAGTTGGTGTCACCTTTTTGGTTTTTATTTTCTTCTCTTTCATCCTCTGATTATTCCTACAAATGAAGAGGAAATAATTCTGACAATCATTTATCGAAGGTAGCTAATAAAACAATGGAAGGATGTAGGCTGAAGCATAAATGGGATATTGTGACAGATGTAGATGATTATTAACCAGCTGATGTTTCCGCAAAGGCTTCTAATCATAAACACAGTGTGGAGTGAATCTGGGTGTATTAATAGCAAAGGTTTTATGGAAAATGTGAGTGTGGGCTTTTTCTTTAACATCTTGTTTCCTGCTTTAATTGATAGAGTGTGAAGCTTTCATACAAATAATTTGGAAAAGATTATTTTGCATCTCTGACATTAAGTACATGATACAGGCCAGGAACAACATGTTGTGGAAGGATTTCTTGAGAAGGACTCCTACAGCGATGCTTTTTTAGAGATGTGACTAATGACAAATGCTAAACTGGGTAATATAATGAAGCCAAGTGGCTGTGGTAGAGGAGTATCTAGTTGTTTCTATACAACCTATGTTTTAATGTGACTTTGCAAGAAAGAGGCAGGTATTATCAGAGAGAGATCATTGTGCTGCAAAACTGGTGGGCTGCGCTTCCAATTTTACCCTGGCTTTCTATCAGATATCCTTTTACTTAGTTTCAGTCTCATATTGTCCTGCATTCTGTTTTGGGATATATAATGCTAGGTTTGTACAGTAATCGCTGGGTTAGAGTTTAAACACTTCAGAAGTGCACCTTTCTTTCTGAGGCTCTGCTACAGATTTGGCTTATCACTCTGCTTTTCTGAATTTCTGAGAGGGAGGAATAAAAAGGTTAAACAGAAATTATCCAAATAGAGCAATGAAAGCTCTATTTAACATATTATGCTGCAGCTCTGCGTTGGGAGTCCTGATACCATTTGCAAGTATAAACAATTTGTTTGCCTTATAGCAGCTGGTATTTTTGATATGTAGAGTGGTTGCTTGCAGTAGGGATAAATGTTGAGGAAGGGAAATATCATTATACTGCTATAATACATTAAAAAGACAATATGAGTGTCAATGCATGTGTTGTTTTAATAATAATTTCTATTCTGCCAGTATCAACCAATGTATTTCAGACGTTTTGTGGCAGGAAGGGCCCCATCTTAAAATTAGAAAAGAAGGGAAAATAGCAGAAGTTTTTAATCAAAAGATGTGGACAGGGTTTCCATTTTCTCCACCGGTCACCTCTAGCACTCCAGAAACATGGTATAAAGCGTAAAGCCGAAGGGGACCGGCAGCATCACACTCGCAGCGGTTCCCCTTGCTGCAGCGTCTGCGGGGCCGCAGCAAAGCAGGGCTTTCTTTCACAGCACTTACAGTGCATGGTCTCTCCTAGCTTTGGATTTTGTTTTCTGGTGGCTAATTAAAAAAAACTTTATTATTCTTGATCTTGTGTTCTCTCTCTCTCTTTTTTTTTTTTTTTGTCTTTTCACCCTAAAGCTGCTGCTATGCCAAAGAAATCTGCTTAAATTAAGGAGTCTGTGCCAAGTGAAATCATTCAATTATTGATGCTTTTTGGTCTTTCCTTTGAATAAACAGAGCCTTCCTGACGGCAGGGCTGTTCCTCAGGAATTCCTTTATGGTGAATTAGGCCGGGCAGTGATGAATAACTGGGGGCAAAGGACACTCTGAGCAGCGAACCAAATTGATTACCTAAGTCCTCAGCTAACTTCTTTTGGGCAATTTTGGATGGGCCCGGTATCCTCGAAGGCATAGGTGGAGCCTAATCTCACCCCAGGGGCCTGATCTTGTGAATGTTTTCTGCCATGCCTGCGGGCAGCTTTGGAAGGCGAGAGCTGCGTGATGAGTGGAGGGGTTGCAAGGAAGACCAAGAGCTGGCGTCTGTGCGCAGTCTTGCTCGTGGGTGCCCAGTGCACGTGGGGTGCTGGTGGCAGGGCATTACCGCGGCACGCTGGGTAGCCCCGTGTCACCGGCCGTCTGCCACAGTGGCCTTCCCTCTTGGCTCATCCGAGAGGGCTCCGGCAGACACGGGCTTTGCCATGCGGCCATTCCCCATCCATGTGCTCGAGGGGTCCAGGGGCTGCAGAGTCCAGCCTGCCCGTGCCCCCGCACACTCCCGCGCCCCAGCGCAGAGCGTGCACCTACCAGGGCAACACCGCAATGTGATTCCACCACCCTGCCGTGCTCCAGGGAGAGGTTAAAACGGGAGTCAAGAAGCCTAGAAAGGCCCTTTACGACTGTTTTCCTGTCTACAGCAATCCTGTGATCTGCCGTGTCTTGTAATAGGAGAGAACAAGGCATCATGGCATCATGGCATGGGCTGTTTTTATGTGCACTTGATTTGGCAGCAGCCTAATGTGCTCCCTACAGTCTTAGACTTGTCATTCCCAGCAGTCCTTTCTTTTTTTTGGGTTTTTTTTCTTGTTTAATTCTGGCTACTGAGGCTGTCACTGTAACAGCAGTACATCAAGCCAGTCTGTAGGAGTGTGAAGTGTTGATCCCTCAGCTGTGTCCTGTACAAAACTAACCTGCTGTCTGATCGCTATCTTGAAAGGCTAAGGTGAATCACAAGTTGTTTATTGTTACACACATTTTTTTCTTCCACTGTCCTTTCATCTCTGCTGAATTGTCTTCTCAAGATCCATTTAAAATATGACCGATTGTTATCCATCTGGTTAAGTTCGAAGAGGCCCTGGATTTAATATTGAGCCCTGCTCCCTGGTGAACCTGTTGGGGACGTGATCGAAGACAGAGCGAGGAAAAGGGATGTGGGACTCGGGATGAGAGCAGAGGGAGTGATGATTCCAGCCGCTGGTGTTTGCGTTGCCAGCTCACTGTGCTGGTACGAAGCTACTTCAGCGCTGTCAGGTATTTTCAGAGTTAGGCTGAAGATGAAATATACTGCTTCTCAAGGAAACTATACAGACTTACTGTGAAATAAGCTTTGAAATGGATTTCCCCACAGTCGCTTTCCAGAAAGCATAGACTTGGATGGGTAAGTCTTGGTTCCCGTGCTACTACGGCAGAGCAGTGCTGGCAGTGGTCAGGCTGGGGAGGTTTCCAGGCAGTGCTGTAGCAGCCCCATGGCACTTGTTCCCTACCTTTTCTCTGAAAGAAGTAAATTCAAAGGGTGCCAATCTTCAAGGGTGACTTCAACTCACAGGATTTAATCAAATCTGCACCTCAGGTGCCTATATAGCACAGAAATTCAACGCCTGTTGAGGAATCATTTGCAACTCTGATTTTTTTTCTTTTTTTATTATATTTTATTTTTTTTCAAATGGAGTGTTCCAGGGGGAGATACAAGGAACAGCAGATGGAAGATACACAGGATGACAATTAAAGTTTCTCTGTTCCTCAGCTCACCAGTGATAAATTGGCATGCATGGTTTAGATTTACTCTTCATTTCCAGCTTCTTGCAAGCATTTGCTACTTCCAGTGGCAACTCTCAACATACCAGCAGATTCCCCAGTGGCAAGTCTCAAGATACCAGCAGATTCCTGAAGCAGTAATTTTTTTCTTGGAAGAAAGAGGAAAGGGAAGTATTGAGGGAAGCTATATTTTGTTATCTTGGATATACAGAACAGAAGTGAGTTCTGACGCTGGTCTCTCTATGCTTCTGGGATGAAGTTTTCATGCTCGGTAAAAATATATTCTGGGGCAATGTGCTTCCCTCCAGTAAATCTTTAACTAGCTGCACCTTCATTGGTATAAAACAAGGAACTACCCTGCTATAGATGGCAGTTACTTGTCTTGGGATTTGTACTTCTTGTTCATTCACATTGAGCAGAGATGGTAGATGATGTGTGGAGAGACAGGAAAAGGGGAAGGGCTGGGTGGGAAACAACGTTCATAGACTGTCCAGATCCATTTTTTTTCCTTGTCGTGACCTTATGCAGAAAGTCAATCTGATGTAGATTCACAGGTTGCCTGGTACAGAGGTCACACATGGAAGAGTTTGTCACATGCTAAATTTTGTGTTCAGTTTCTTTGCTTCTTAGTGCTATTTGTTGGAGAAGCTTATAGGAGCATGGGAAGCCTTGCTGGGCTCTGGCCAAGGAATTGCAGCTGGTCTCCTAATTACAAAAAGGGAAAATGATATACAGGCCTGTGGGGATGTGTCAGACACAGATTTATTGGGCAGGATGGAGAGGGACTTAAAGCTATCGCCTCCTCAGTCACCCCCTCCCCATACAGTGCACGTGCGCTGAGTTTCACGATACTTTTGCGGCCATGCGGAAGTCATCATCTGGAGCACCCTTATCATCTCCCTTCTCCCTGGTTCCTGCCCAGTTTGCAGCTCCTCCAAGTTTCAGTTAATGGCTGCATACTGCAGGAAATAAGGTGTAAAGTAATTTTATCCATATCAAAATAAGAGATTCTGCAGTTTATGGAATCATAGAACAGTTTGGGTTGGAAGGGACCTTTAAACGTCATCTAGTCCAAATCCCCTGCAATAAGCAGGGACATCTTCAACTAGATCAGGCTGCTCAGGGCCCCGTCCAACCTCACCTTGAACGTTTCCAGGGAGGGGGCATCTACCACCTCTCAGGGCAACCTATTCCAGTGTTTCACCACCCTCAGTGTAAAAAATTTATTCCTTGTATCTAGTCTAAATCTCCCCTCTTTCAGTCTAAAGCCATTACGCCTCGTCCTATCGCAACAGGGCCTGCTAAAAGGTTTGGCCCCATCTTTCTTACAAGCCCCCTTTTAAGTACTGAAAGGCTGCAATATGATAGTCTGACCACCTTTGCTGTCTCCTATGCCTCCTCAGATATCAGTAAGGAAAATCACATCAGGATTGCTACTGATGAAAACAAGAGAGGGACCCACATGTGCTGGCTGTTGCACCAGCTAGTTGGAATAGATTAAAAAAAATTTTTAAAAAAATGTCAAAAGTGAATTTGTTGATTTATACTGATTTCTGCAAAACTTGGGTCCCCGAACACGTTCTTGGGACAGTGCCTGGGGAGGAGGAGGGAGAGGGACCAGCTCATATTGGTCGTCTCTGTGCTCTTCTCTTCAAGGAGCTGCATGCAACTTCCCTCATGATTTTTGATTATGGGAAAAAGAAAGGGAGGGGAGCTTTCAAGGAAAGTGGGCAAAAACATGCTTGTCCTTCATTTGTGTGGTTCCAGGCTTTACTAATGTCACTTGGACTTCTTGCTGCCTTTGCCCTCCCTGCACAGCCCAACCCTCTTGTGGGGACTGCAGGCAGAGGTGCGCAGTGAGGGCCCAATTTTGTACCATTTATCTAATAATCTTGTGGCTCTGGGGACACAGTTTGTCCCAAACTAATCTGAAGAAAATTCATAGCTGGGAATGAAATCCTGGCTCTGTGCTAAGCGACCTCATGCTAATTTTTGTCTAGCTGCGATTTCACCTTTAGGAATATGAAAGAAAATTTGTGAAAAAGGAAGTGCTTTTTGAAGGGAGTAAGCATCAGTTAAGCCTTAAGCACTAGTTCAGGATATCGGACCTCAGAAGGACAAAGATGTGTTAAAAGTTAAACTTGTGCTTAAAATACTTTTCTGAGGTTTTTCACAAATGGAAACTCTGAGTTCTCCAGTTGTGTACTCTGGCTGCAGGATTCTGGAGTCTATGCACCACCCTAACATATGTTTTTCAAAGCTGGGGGAACAATTTCATATTATGTCATTCTTCATTTCATGACACTGTTGATGCAAAGCAGGACAGGAAGCTGGCTGGAATCACAATATATCACTACTTTTTTTTTTTTTTTTTTTTTTTTGTCTCTTCTTGCTCTCTGGAAGGAAAAAAAAAGGCATTAAAGCAAAAAAGAAAGGACAGACTTTGAAATCAAAGTGGATAAATACTTTCCTTTTGAGAGAAACTGTGCACATCTTCTCTAGTCTTCTGTACAATGCAACTCTTGATAACAAAAATATTTAAAAATTAGAAGTAGCATTAAGAATTGTTTTATAGCCACTGTTTCCTTTTTAACCTTGTTGCTAGGCTGTGATCACAGGAGGAGCTGATCAAGAGATCTAAAGGGTTGCAGCTTCCTGGGATTGTCTGTTTTAGGGGTGAACAGCAAAAGAATAGCTTTCCATCACAAAGTATGTGCCAGTATATTTTAAAGTGTCCTTAAAAGACTTTTCTTTGGACATAATAGAGTGGATTCAAGGACCCAAGAGGCCAGACCAACAAACAGATATCGGTCCTTAAGCTATTTTTTTTTAAAAATGAAACTCAGCAGTTGATCTCGGTAACATTTCCTGTGTGAAATACTGGCATGCCTTTTGGCGCTGGTTTGCGCTCCGGGTTGTTTATGTTAGGAAGCAGAGTGACCTAAAGAAGTAAGCATTTCTTTGAGGAAGCATTGTTCCTTTAACGGTGAATATAAAGTACCCCCTTCAGCAAGCAGCTGGAATCAAGCAGTGGGAGGCAGATTGATCTTCTGCTTTTTCCTTAACATCCCGGTCCTCTTTTTCAACCATTACTTTACTGAGACAGTGCTGTGTTGATTTATCTCAGGGCCAGGACAAAAGTGTTTCCCTCGATGACCTCGAATTTCTGCAGCCTCCTCCATCTGCTGGTTTGATGTTTCAAGCTAGAAGTGCTCATCTTCCCAGCAAACACAGAGCCCAGCCATTGACTGGCCTTGCTTACAGTCTCTATTTGCAGTCCTTATTGTTCAAACACTTTGCTCCAAAAGCTGTACCTGGGTGAAGGGTGGCTATTCTGTTCAGCAATTTTGGTTAATTTTTACTCAGAATAACAGTATTTTAATTTCCTTAGACTCCGGTGGGATCACTGTCATGTAAATGCTGCTGTACATGCTTCACTGTGAGTGAAATTGGTGCCTAGGGTGTCAAGATGGAGCCCTTTAATGTTCTTTTCTCTGTTGCTGAGGTATGTGGTCTGTAGTTGAGTAGTTAGCTGCATACTGAAAATGTTTGTTTTTGTGTAGAAAGTGACTCATGCAGTTAAATTGCAAGTAGTAGTGCCACGAATTCATCACTTCGCTGGCTGCACAAATGGGGGTAAAGAGCCTGTACCCTGCCCTTGGGGGCTTGTGTGTGACCTTTCTTCCTCTTTCAAAATTGGGTTTAGTCTGTTCTGGAAAAATGACAACGACAAGCATTAGTCGTCTTTTCAAGTGGATGCAAGATGCCTCAAAGTTAAATGCTATTGCATCTAACTGCTGTTTGAGGGGAACTACATTGGAAAAGGAGGATTTTGGGGTTGCCTCCTCATGTAGTGCCTGTACGAAGAGGCCCCCAACTGAGTGCAACTATTCCATGAGCATGAAGCAATAAATGACATTTCATCTGATTCTTATTACGCAGTCGCATTACCTTCATGTGTGGCCCACTCATCTCCCTGGTGGTAGACCAGAATTTTAAATGTGAACCGGTTTGGGGGAGGAGATAACCAGACCAGCGTCTGGCATCTCTGACTGCAGGCTTTTACTGTGTTCAAATCCTGTATGTGTGTGGACACTGGGCTTCATCAGCTTGGGAGAGTCTGGAGCGGCTTGTGCTGCCATGCTAAGGGTCACCTAGGTCTGGTAGTAGTGAGTCTATTTGCTCAGCTGTTAGAGACACAGCGATTACCAGCATTTTCTTCTGACGTTTGCTTTTTAATTCTAATTCAGAAATAACATTTTTATCACATTTGCTTCTCTTTTGTTATTTATTGCTGAATAAAGTTCTGTAGAAGAAGAAAAATGTGACTTTTAGGATAGAATCAATTGGTAAAATCAGAGAGGACCTGGTGGTTTGAGTGGCTATTTTGGTTACTGAGCAAGTAATCCCATGTTGCTAAATTTATTTTACACTGGGCACTGATCGTCTTCCTAGAGCTGGGTTGGTTCTCCTTGGTTATTTACCATTAAAAATTTTGTTTTGCAGCTGAGAAGCTGTCATCTTACTTATCTTTTTGCATATCAGTAAGTCATGTTATACCCAATCATTTTTATTTAGACATTTGTATGATTGTACCTAATTTTAGCACATTCTTAATTTAGCACTTTTCTGTGTATGTTTAGACATTTTCATGGCTAGTTAGTCTGTTAGTTGTGTCAAGTTCTGTTTATTGGAAATTTGACATATTTAAAATGGATAAACAATGTATTTGTTTCAGTGTGTTTACCAGAACATTTTAAATGTGGTGGCTACAAGACGAGAATGGAGAAAGTTTATCAAAATAAGCAGTTATTTAACTGAACTAAGACAAGTTACTTCAAAAGCCCTGTGGAAGTGGGGCTCTGCTGCCCTCCTTCCCAGCCCCTTCCAGGCCAGCCGGGCAGGCGGCTGTCAGTGGGGAGAGAAGCTAGAAATCAGCAGACCCCTAGCATTCCTGTACCCCTGTCCATAGGCAATGGAGATGTCCTGGCCTCCAGCTCCTTATGAAAAGAGCAAATGATGGTAAGTATGGAGACAACTAAATCATACCAGGAAGCCATGTGATGTTGGCCAAAGAGGAATTTATTGTGGAAGAAAACAAGCAAGTAGAACAGCGATGAGTATTTGAGGACAGAGTAGACGAAAAAGATTAGAATTTGCCAGGTGGAAGATGGTTTTTGTAAAGTAAGTTTAAAGGAGGCACACTAAGATATGTGGTCTGGACACCAATGGCTGTTTGTTTCTTTCAACCTAATCTTGACAAAATCAATTGTCTTAAGTGCTCTAGACTCCCCCCACCCACGCCCCCCGACTCTACAGAAGTTCAGTGCAAACTTTGAGTGCTGAGCAGTCTATGAACTTAGTCCAGGTCTCGACAACAGTTTTCTGGACTGATTAATGAGCTGTGTTGCTGTAGGTGTGGGTTTCCTCTTCTGTCTGCTGGTGGTGTAACTAAAACTTCCACCGGTGTGGCTTTTGCAAAAAATAAAACCCAAAACACCCCAAAACACAGGGACATGCTGTCTTAAGGCACAGCTTCAGATGAGAAAGCAAAATAGAGAACTTCCCTCTGGAAAGCTGAAGAAGGAAGAATATGTATGTTATATACCCTACAGAGTAATGACTTGAAGCTTTGAAGAACTACTTATTTTGAATTCTTAAAGCAGGGAAAAGCAGAGTAGATGCCACTTACTGAACCATTAGAGGAAGGAGTGCTATGCTAGTTATTTTAACTCTTGGTTAGGCAAATGGGATTAGCTATGGTGGATTAGAATGACCAGGTCTGAATTTTACTTTAATGTAAGTAGGAGCCCGAACCATATGTCTTTGGGGAATCCCATCTGGTTTCAGGCATTTTTAGTGGGAAAATGAGATGGTTTTGCTACTTTTGTCATCTGTTGTGGGGTTTTTGGGAGCAAGGGGGGAGTTGCCACAGTTTCAGTTTGTTCATTTCATGAAGTTCCTGCTGGATTAATATTCTGTAAGTGAAATGTTTTGGTTTTGTTTTCCCATTTGTCATCTTTGTATTGTGTTTTCTAAAGGGACAGACAGCTAGAAAACAGAATGCTCTAGCAAAAACAAAAACAAAAACAAGTCCTTAGAGTCCATCATTTCACATAGCCTTCATTGTCTTCAGAAAAATCTGGCGTGACCATTTTTTCAGAATAAAATAGATCCCCACCCCCGCTGTTCCCTAACGGACTTACATAAGTCACGCAGATCTTCCACATACTCTTGAAATGCAGATTTCTTGGTTCTTTTACTTTCCAGGGTGCTCACAGTTTCAGTCTGCAGGTGATGATAAAGAGGAATCAGAGAAACAGATGAAACTATATGAAATAGATGAATTAAACACGGTGAAAAATTCTTGTTGTTCCTTTCTCCAGCATTTCTTTCTTTGCTTCAGAAGAATTGCACTGATTTCACTGGAGTTATTCCTGACATAAAAATGTCAGGAAGATGCTGGTTGGGCATCCTTATGTTGGTCTTTGTCTGACATGTAAATGGTCTTGTAGGTGTTCCCAAGCAAATTGCTTTAAAATACCACAGGAGTGTGATTTTTTTTTTTCTTTTCTTTTTAAAGAAAAAACAATATCCACTACAAATAAAAATCTTGCATATGGCCTCATGGTTTAGAGTCAGCCAAATGTGAATTCATGAGTTCGTTCACTTAGTTCATCTGCTTTCTACCTTAGCCCCTAGTTCTGCTATCAACCTGGAGCCTGCAGCCTGCAGGGTAAAGTTACTGTTTCATCTGTCACCTCATTTGGATCCTAAATGGCTACATCACCTCATAGAGTACAATATAACAATAGGAAACAGAAAAAATAATACCGAGCAAGACTTGTATTATAAGGGAAAGTGAAAGGAACTGGTGCCTCTATTCCCCGGGGAGGAGAGAGGAAAAAGCAGTACAATGGCTGAGCGGTACAAGCCAAGCATGGGAAGAAAGTTGCTGTTTATGGGCTTCGTAGGAGTACCCACATACAAGTAGTATGAGACATGCAATAAAACAGAAAAAACGGCAAAATCGATAGTTCTAAATATAAATTTGTGCATAGCAGAGGAGCTGCGCAACGCTTTTCTCCAGAGAAATTGTATTTCCTGGTTAGTAAATAGTACTTCTGAGGTCACTAGAAATTCTGTTTCCTAGATTAACAACATGATATGATTTTCTTAGTCCATGTTGTACACTTGCCAGAAATGCCATCCTCCAAGTCTGTGCTCTGAACTCTGGTGTTTATTTAACCTAGCTTCCAGTATTTTGAAAAGAATGGCCTCCCAACCCAATCATACTTGAGACAAGCTTGATTATAACTGTTTCTTATTTTCTCAACCAGTAAGAATAAATGACAGAAGGCAAGACCAAATTTGCTGTTTCTGCTCCGTTCTTGAACAAAAAGTGGTTTAAGCAGGGAACATCTCTCAAGAACCTTCTTTCTTGTGCATTCATTTATGCTGGTACAAAGCAAGAGGAAAGCGCTATGTACTGTGATGGGTCAACTTTGATGCCCATCCTGCACTTGCAGAATAAGAGGCAGTCTTCCTTAGAGACTGTTTTGAAGGGAGCTGGATGTTCTTCAGAGGAATGAAGTTTGAGCTGGAATCCTGTCTTTAGGAAGCACAAGCATCCATTTGTGTTTAGTCATAACTTCTTGTATTTAAAAATGAGTGAAGGAGAGAAAGACATTTTGGCTGTTATTGCCAAATGATGTGCTACATGCAAATAGAGCAACTGCTTTCTTTCACTATCTGTAATGACCACATGTCCATCACAAAAGCATGTAGAAAGCAGTCATGAAAAAAGCCCTTGAATATCCGTGAGCCAGCGAGCTATCTTTACTAGCTTCAGTTCATAATGATGCTGGGCTTCTGTCTGTGCCAAGGCAGAGGGGCTTGGCAGCACAGATGTTGGCCAGAAAGCTCTAGTCAGACTCCTGCCAAGAGGCTGGCCAGCATCTCCATCTTCCCATCAGCCTGTGGCTTGCAAATGGTGATAGGCATTTGGCTTGAGGGCTTCTCAGCTCCTGCTGCCAGAAAGTGTGAAGATGTGTTGCTGTTCCTACTCTTGACTAAACATCCAAGAAACTCTGGCAGCTGTAGGTGTGGAGCTTTGGCAAATTTCTGGTCCTCTTGCTTCTCTTGCATGTTTTTCTGTCAGTACTTCTGAATCCTGTCTGTGCTGCAGTAATAGTTTTCTTAAGCAAGAGTACAGTTCCCCTGCTCTTCTTTCCCTAAACACTGGTGAGGCCACATCTGGAGTATTATATCCAATTCTGGGCTCCCCAGCACAGAAGAGGGATAGACATACTGGACAGAGCCCGATGAAGGGCTACAAGGATGAGGAAGGGACCGGAGCACCTCTCCTGTGAGGAAAGGCTGAGAAAGTCAGAACTGTTCCACCTGGAGATGAGAAGGCTCAGGGAGATCTCATCAATGTATATAAATACCTGAAGGGAGGGTGCAAAGAATGGCAGCAGGCTCTTCTCATTGGTGCCCAGTGACAGGGCAAGGGACAATGGGCACAAACTGAAATGTGGGATGTTCCCTCTGAACATCAGGAAACACTTTTTTACTGTGAGGGTGACTGAACACTGGCACAGGTTGCCAAAAAAGATTTGTAGAGTCTCCGTCCTTAGAGATACTCAGAACCCATCTGGACATGGCCCTGAGCAACTGGCTGTAGGTGGCTCTGCAAGAGCAGGGAAGTTGGAGCAGATGACCTGCAGAGGTCCCTTCCAACCTCGACCATTCTGTGATTCTGTGAAACCTGGCATGACCCTCGGTTAGTTGGCCATTCTCATTTGCTAGTTGTGTAATTGCTCCTAGTTTAAATTGTTTGTTTCTGTTTACCTTGACAAAGTAACAAGGAACAAACTCCAAAATGTTTGCAATCTCTGCGAGGGTCACTGCTGAGTTTTCACCTTTGTTCATGTTGAGGTGTTACGTTGGTTGCTGTAATAGCTACAAACCATGTAATTGAGATTAATCTGGTTTATTAAAAGCAATGTACTGTGGCCACACTGTGGGTGTAGTTTCACCCAGTTCTTCAGATGCCGGTGGGCCTAGCAGCTGTCCCCACTAGAGAGGAATTGCTGCCTGTCAGGGACGTTGAGAATTCATGGTTTATCTTAACCTTGCAAACACAGACCACTGTACTGAAAATTAGGTTCTCTGTGTTTTGGTGTGCGTGTATGTTCGTTTATCAATTTCATAGTTATCAACCTTAGTAGTTCGTTGTTGAAATACAAGTCACCAGAACGTGTTGCAGATTTTTAGGTGGACTTTGTTTTTTCCAAAATTTCACTTTTCAAGAAAAGCATTTTATTAAACACATGATTTTTGAAAAGTTTCAGGCACCTCTAATTACTAAAAGTAGTGATTTGTCCAAATTAGTATTAAAATCTGTATTAGATTGGAACTACTTTGAAAATGTAGAGCTGAAATGCAGACTAGGCTGTGGATTTGATTTATTCCAGACACAATTAACTGAAGCTTTGCGATCCAGACATTCCTAGTTTTTGAATATTGTTCAAAATCTAGGCCCAGACATGAATCTTGCTTTGGAAGGTTGACCAATTTATGTATCACTGGGGGATATTTCACAAGGTTTGATTGGACGGGGAAGGTAATGACTGCTTAATATTTCTGATGAATAGAGAGGAGTTAAGGATTTCCTGGGGATGGCCCTGAGGTCATCTTGCATTTCGGAAACAGAGCCTGCAAGAAGACATTGCAGACTGTCTCATACATTGCAAAACTAATGTCAGCATTGATAAACTCAGTGTGTAGCGAGTGTGTTAGATGAGCAGAGTGTTCCTTTTCTGTATTTAGCACAGTTAAACAATATGATAGCTTGCTTTATGTAAAGGTAACCTTTTCTTGATTTTATTTTTTTTTTACTTTATTATCTCAAAACTGCAGAAAAATAAAGATGTAATTATCTGAATTTAAGCTGAGACAAGGGATATCTTTTAATATGTTGGCTCTGTGTACCTTGCCAGCCCAGCATAAAGTGAAGGACACAATACAATACCTAAAGTTAGGCATATTTTTAAGGGCTGTACCAAAATGAAAAGCAGATCTTTTGGATGTATGACTTCATCCTCTGGGTACTTTCACTGCTTTTGGCCTGATCCAAAGCCCGCAGAAGTCAGTGGGAGCCTTTCTATTATCTGCGGTTGGCTTGGATTGGGCTCTATCTCAGTAATGCCGTTAATGTCAGCAATAATACTTCAGGAAGCTGGAAGGCAGCTTGATAAGGTGGGAGAGAGCAGGCAAGACTCAGCAATCACTGCTTTAGAGTAGACTGTTCATGCAGGCTTGAGCATTGTTTAGAAAGAGTAGAGCATGTCAGAAAAACAGATCTGCTTCTGCAAATTGCTTAGGCATACTGAAGTCAAAGAGCATCCAAACATTGCTTTGTGGGTTGCCTTTACTGCAAATAGAGTTTATGTCTCATTACATAGGGAAAAATAATATAGAATTCCCCTCTGGGCTCCATGGAAAAAGTGAACCAACAGGAACGTTAATTGTAACCCCCTTCTCAGATGCCAGGAAAGAGGCAAGAGTCCTTGAGGCTGCCATAGCCTAACAAGATATCCTGTTGAGGTCAAGAACTCTTTCTTTCCTTCCCTGATCTGAGCTTTCTACCTCAGGCAAGGAGAAATGAACTCAAATTAGTTGAGGGAAAATAGGAAGCAGAAAATGCTGGTGCTCTGCTTGTTGATTCACATTAAACTCTGGGATACACATGGGGAAAGGCTTGTGTCTTTCCTACAATCTTCGTGGTTGCAGGGAAGAGCCACTTGCCTCTGACCCTGGGAGGTGGGTGGAAGCAGGGTGCCCACGCCTGGCGGGCTCTGCTCCGGGGTGCGAGTGGGGCTGGGACCGGGCTGTACAGAATTTCACAATGACCCAGACATTATGAACTTCTGCACATTGGAGTATTAAGGATTACATCCTTAAGTGGCTTAGCTTCAAAGGCAGTAAGTATGGGCAAAGAGGACCTTGGAAACCCTTGGTCCCTGATTCCCTTTGTCCCTGAGCTGGGAGCTAAAGCCCAGCCCTGCTGCCCTCCCTGCGGCTCAGACTGGAAGTGGGAAAGGATGCCCTGTACACAGCAAGGGGAAGAGGAAATCCCTGGCCACATGGCTGTGCAGATGGTCTTAGGCTTCTCGCATAATCGTACGCTTTTGTTTCTTGGGAGGGACCCCACCTCTCCCTTGCCTGAGTGTAAGCATGTGTAGGAGGCTCAGTGGGGGGAATCTTGCTAGTTTAATTATTCCTTACATTTTATTTGCCTGTGTGGGGGACAATTGAGCCTGTAATAATCAATCATGCATGCTCTCAAACAGGAAAATGCTATGTATGATCTAAGCTGCATGCTGAAATGTGGTTATTGGAAATGAATTTTATGGCTGAATAGGCTGGCATCGTGTTGTCTCTTTGCTTTTTTGGGCTTTTGGTTATTTATTCACAATGTCATGCCGGCGAAATATTTTATGTTTTTCCATTTAACTCGCTGGCTTAATCTTTTGCTTCTGGAAATGTTTATATGCAGATGACAAAATATAGATTTTCTATGTAAACTGCTGGCTTACTTTTTTGTTCATGTTAATTGAAAGGCTTATCTCTGTAGCATCTTTTTAAAGAATGGGAAAGGAATTTCCTGAACTCCTATTGCATGCATTAAGGTAATATATTTTTGCTATTTCTTATCCACATTGCGGTTGCTTAGGAACAGAAGTAATAATACTAATTTTGAAGTCTTCTCTTTCCATTTGTCCTTCCATCAAACTGGCAATTCCCTATAGCTGTTGTGTTCCATATGGTAATCTACTAAATATTTACATGTCTTCCTTTAGAGCCTTTGAATGCATTTGTAAATCTCTTTCTTCTCACATGTGGTCTGTGTTTTGTGAAGAGGTCTATTGCAGACATTGATAATTACTATATTAACATTCCTTACAAAGTTTACCTGAGGAACTCTGTTCAGGTGTTACAATTTTGAAGGGATTCCAAATTTTAGAGGTCTCCTGAAGCTCTGAAGAAAAGACGACAGTCCTGTTGATTGTAAGACTGTTGCTTTTTTCCCCATGTTCAGAAAGCCTACGATTACTTGAGATAATTACTGCTGCAGAGTGTGTTTGATCACTATTAAGATAAGTGACATCGTATGTAAAGCTGCTGTTGTTCTGCTTCTTTACTAGTAGCATTCCTCTTCATTTCTGTAGATGTTAGATGTGGGAATATCTTTGAATGATGTGGCTCTTTAAGGATGAGTGTCATTTGTCTGTAACCTCTCGTGCTGCTGCATTAGTTTGTTTATACCTGTCATCTGTCATATGGCAGATGAGAAGAAAAATCAATACATAGCTATTTTGCCTCCCTCTCCCCAGAACTTCCCATATGGTGAGATGCTACTGCTGCTCACTTAGTGTTCAGGCTTGGAGCAGCGTGTTTCAAATTTCTCTTGAATACAATGTACTCGTTGACTTTGCTTGGTAGGTACGGCGCTTGTCAGCAACATATGTCCCCTTTGTTTAAAGTGAGGTTTTAAAAAAATGACGAGACTCTATACCGTGGTGTGTATCCTTGTGGAAAGCCAGTGCCGTCCGTCTTTCATTGTACGGTGGGGATAACAGAAGCCTCTTGCCTACTTAACTCATGTGATTAAAATGGGACACATTGTGATGTTCTCCTCAATTAGCATGATCGGCTCCCGGGGAGCAAGGGAACCCTGGCTGCGGTGGTTCGCATTTTCCCCTCTAATGAGTAGAAAGAGTCTTTTGAGAATTGCTAAATAATTCAGACCATTAGGAACCTGTCAACTTAAACAATGCCCCCTCTGACCAGAAAAATGGTTGTGAGCAGTTGGACACCCTGGCAGATGTTGAACTTGTTCTCATTGTTCGCTCTGCTCCAGGCAAATAGCTTTGCAGCCACTTACAGAATTTGTGTGTCGCTCCTGTCAGGCGGTGCGTGCAGGCATAATCAACACATGTTAGCCAGACTTCTAGCTTTTATGCCCCAGTATTTCATTTAGTTAATTTAATGATATAAACTCCTAATATTGCCATTTACCACTTCTAGTAGGTTTGCCAGCCAGCTCTAATGAGAAACCACAATCAAGGCTTAAAAAAAAAAAAGAAAATAAGGGGGCAAAACCAAAAAAACCCCACAAACTTCCCCCCATCCCCCCTCCTAAAATTTGACTTCTTTAATATTCCTTCTGTTGTGTTAATTCCTTACTTTGCATTTTAAAGTGTTTCTTTACAAACAGAAGGATTAGAGGTATTGTCAAGCAGAATTGGCTGTATACTCGTATAACCCTAGGATCTGAAACTTCAGGGGAAACATTCGTGTCTTGAAACTGCCTATAAAATCACGCACATATGCAGGACTACTTTAGTTAAAATTCTTTATGCAACAAGATCTAGTTTCTATGCCTTTCGTTGCAGACTATGGAAGCAAACACTGATTTGACAAAATTTTCTTAAAAACTTTGCCATACTTCTCCTTCTGTAGCATTTGTTTATGTCCACAGATTTTTTTTGAAGTTAATTGGTGAAACAATGATCAGTACTATAATGGGAAAATTATTTAATATATTTGGTTAGAAAACAACTCCTTGAAGCTTCCCAAGCCTCCCGGCAACCGTTTACACTTCTGTGTTGAATGGGTGATAGCAAATAGTCAATGTTGCACAAGCAATTAGCTGGTCTGTTGGATCAGTTAATGGAACAAGCTATGGCAGTAATGCGATGTGAAATAACATCTGTGCTTTATAAATATTTATGTTGTAAGATCTCCGAGTATGTTCTTGTGACAAATGACTCCACCTTCAAATAGTTTTACATGTTTAATAGATGTGGGTTTTTTTAACAGCACAGCATGTGTGAAGGCTTCAGTTCTCATTTTTTTGACCTAATGCATTCAAGAAAACCTTTCCACTCCTATTTCTGTGAGATTTGTCCAAGTTTTAGATTTTTGTTCCTGCAAAGTAACAGTCCTACATTGAGAGAATTTCTACACTGTTGCAGAGCATTTCTACACTGTTGCAGTAGCAGGACTTTTGGAAGATACAGTTAGCTAGTTAATTAAAGTTTGTGCCTGCCCATTGTGTATTGAAGAAGAGTATCGCTGAAGTAGGGTGCTTGTCAGAAAAGATGCATTGGTTCTGCTCTAGTGATATGGAAACTAGCAAATACTGCTCAGAAGGGGTTCCTGTCTTGATCTTGTGTATCCGTATTTCTCTCTTCTTTTTCAAAAATGAAGCTTTTACCGTTAGTTCTGAGGAAAAAAGAAAATCAAAAAGTGTGAGCCTCTGAGGCTGTGCAGGGCGAGCCTCTCTGTAGCGGGAGCTACCACCCCTTCTGAAGGCCACCTTGGTTTCGGAGGTTAACTCTTGCAAGGGCCTTGTTAGTCTGGACAAGGTCCTGTGCAGACTGCTGTAGGTGACCCTGCTTCGGCAGGAGGGTTGGACTAGATGACCCACAGAGGTCCCTTCCAACCCCTACCATTCTGTGATTCTGTGATTCTGTGATTCTGTGATTCTGTGGGTGTTGCAACGGCAACCCTGACAAAAAAATCCCCCATTTTTATTGGCAAGCACGACACGATATAGTGTGGGATATCCCGTTGGGGTCAGCTGTCCCAGCCATGTCCCTCCCCAGCCCGCTCGCTGGCGAGGCAGAGTGAGAAATGGAGAAAGCCTTGATGCTGTGCCAGCACTGTTCTGCGATAGCGTAAACACTGGTGTGCTGTCAACACTGTTGTGGTCTCAGATCCAAAACACAGCACCATAGGGGCTACTATGAAGAAAATTAACTCCGCCGCAGCCAGACCCGGTGCAGGGGTACTGACCATTGCAGACCAGGCTGCCCACGCCCAGTATGCTCAGTCATCCAAAGTGAGGAGGTGGGTTTGCTGCGTGGTTCGGCTCTTTTTCTCTCCTAATTGATTTCCCATTTTTCAGTAATGCTTCTGCCACATGCCCCGCTATCACGTGATCATACTTTATCTGCCTTCATTTAATTATACTGAAATTAATAAGACAGCAACCAGAGGCACTTTGATTCCCCAGCTGTTCTCTATATCTCACCTGAAAACAGATCACAACCACAAATAGTAAGCCTGTGTCTACAGCAGTGCTAAAGAACCACGCAACATGAAAATAAAGGAAAAAATTCACCTTGCTTGAAGCATCAGGTGTGATTTATTGTGTGCTTTAAATGTCAGTGGGTTCTGCCTGTTTTGGATGCTGGGGAAACCTGTTTGAGAGGAGCAGGAGGTGCGTGTGGAGAGTGCCTGGACAGCAGCTCCTCTCCTCTACTGAGTTGGGCAAGGGCATGCTGGCTGCACAGGGAGGTGGGGATGGGGAGCATCCCTTTGGTCTCCTTCATTACAGCATTTCGCAGGAGCCTCTGACAGGAAGGTAGTAGCCATTTAAGTAATTCTAAGTCTGTGTGTTAGCTGAGGGTGTAAAATTGTGCTCATCTGCAGCATTTTTCGTTGCTTGATATCTATTCCAACCTATAGCAAAAGCTGTCAGATTTGCGTTAATGCTGTCAGTCAGTCAGTGAAATGGCCTGCTGTGGGGTCTGTGACCTTCGGCAAGAAGGAACGTGCTAACACACAGGCTGCTGTTTACTCTTTTCCCAAACTCCTCTGAATCGGAATTAAGTAACAAATGACCTCAATTATTTTTGTCCTTTTCCATCTGATGGACATTTGGAGATGAGACCAGGAAGCTGAGTGGGTGAGCACTGGTTTGCAGAAAGGTGAGAAGTTCTCAGAAATTGAATTGACATCTTCCAGAGGAATTTCATATGATGTAAGGTTTCCCTTCCCCGCTGTCTGAATAGGAGAGCACTGCATTTCTTGTGCAGTTCACCTCCAAGGCCAAAGACACTGAGGATGGACCTTGAGTACAGTTTGATGAGAATATTTCTCTAGCAGATGTTGCGTGATTCAGATGTTTTTGTCATGAAATCAGCTGGGCTTCGAAACTGTTCTCTGGTTATTATCTTGTTGACAGTAACATGTAATTATTTTTTAGCAGCTTGGTTACACTTACCGTAGCACCAGCTTTCTTGAGGGCTCCATTAGAGGTTTCTGATTTGAGAAGTCTGATTTCCTACTGCAGACTTCTTAAATTCCTACACATACCTGTTTTGGAGAGCGTGAAACATGTTTTGCATTTCAGGAGAAGTCTCTGTACACATCTGCGAGTTTGTGGTTAAGCCATGATTGGCAAGATGCCGAAATCTCTCCACATGTGCCCATCCATTGAGTGTTGGCTGAGGGACATTTATAGACCAGGGATTTTTACCCAACTCAGCTGTATCGCTGTCAGGTGAGCCAGGCAGGAGAGGGAAAGATGCAAGGAGGAGAACTGGCCTTTTAGAAATGGACTGGACTGTGTCTAGGAAAAGATATTTTATAGGGGTGGCATGTGTTCATAAAAGTGGGCTGACTTTAGGGAAGGAGATGTTTCATCTTAGCATGAATACTGGGGATATGTGCAATTTTTGTGTTTTTCTTAGTGGATTTCCATTGTTTAGAAAACAAAACAGTGGTGGCAGTGGGATGTCCTTTTACTTTCAAAGTAAAATCTGAACTTTTTTCTGGTGTAAAAATGGTGTAAAACATAGGTTAAAATAGCTATCTGTTTAATTTTGATAATTCATTTATTTCTATCTATAAAAATAAGTTATTGGCTTTAAAGCATTCTATAGAAGACATTGTTTAACATACAACCTTTATAACATCTTTTTAATCTAGAGTGTTTGTATAGCCATTCTGCTATCCAAGGCCCAGCCTTCATTTTTAATTCCATTATGGACTTCTCTGTGCAAACTACAGTTTATTTTTACTGCAAAACAGAGATGTTAAGAGCCATTAAGCTAGCAGACATGCATTACCACAAGCTACAGAGCTTCCTCTTATTGTACTGAAATACCCTTTAATTTCCTATCTGACCTAGCAGTTCTCTAGAAAATGAGGGTAACGGCACCTGCCTCCTTCCCAGCAATGTTGTGATGATACATTTCTGGAAGACTGTGAGGCACAAAAGTACTTCAGATAGTAAGAAGAGATTGATCTATTGTGTTCGGCATGGAACTTGCCTACTCCTTGTTGATCTCCAGAGAATATTTCATTATCAGATTGTCCCAAGTTAATAATGGCAAGGCAGCAGGACGAGGCGGATGCGGAGACACAGTTTTGGAGGTGCAACAAAGAAAGACCCTTATGCTGTAACCCACGAGCTAGGCTGTACCAAAGCCCTGTCAGCCTGTCCGACCAGCTCCCCAGGGAGCTTCTCAAGAAGCAAGGTGGGATGAGGCCCCATGGTCAGGAGGAGGCACACGCCGCAGCCCTGAGATGGAGGGTGTTAAAGCTCCATGTCAGTCAAGTAGAAGTCAGAAAAGTATGCCTTCAACATGTAATGTGAGTGTGCTGAAAGTTATCAGTTAAGTACATTAGAGGTGGAAGCAAAAACAAAAGAACCTGGGGGCTATCAACTGGAGTCTTGAGATAAATTTAATGAGCGTTGGTTGGCTTGTCACAAAAGTGGTAATATGTTGATAAAACTGGCTGGAAAAAGTGGGAGACACAGTAAGTACACAGGTAGATCAGAAATAATATAGTGAAGATCTGAATGAGGACTGGAATGATGAAATGCAGTGAACTTGCAGAGTACAGGGTTGAGTGCTTTGCACTAATAGCAAGAATGCCTGTTGACATTTGGGAGTCACCCTCAGAAAAAGAAAGAGGAAGGGAATGGACAGCTTTATGATCCATTGCTGAAAGGTTGTGAGGCACTAATGTGATTCAGCTGGGTCCAGGTATTTATTGTTGAGTTAGGGAAGAATTACTACTGTTGAACAAGGTGCTGGAGAGGCATCTTTGGGAATAGTATTTACATTCACCTTTAAGAAAGATAAATTCAACAAAATAGGTGTGATGAGAGGCTTCTGGGCTAGTTGGAGGCTAACCTGATCTAAGGAATCATACGAACGTGGTTTGTTTAATCAACAAAGAGGTGGCCTAGCGGGGTGAATGCACTACTCTGTGTGAGAAGGGGCATGGGACCAGAGGCCAACTATTGCTCCTGAGAGCAACCTGGTGCTTTGATGCATGAGTTGTCATTCCTTCCACGTTAGTCCCAGGACTTGGATCTGGCCTGTGAGTGAAATAGTTCCACCTTAGCAATGCTAAGTGAAGAGAATATAACTGCACAGGGAACAGGAAAAAGAAGATGGTCTGCTTTTCACAGAGACTAAAGATGTCACCAAAGTGAGCAGATGTGAAGCCCCAGGCGTATATTCAGGCACAGAATTAGAAATACAGGCCTAATTCGTGTACTGCTCTATTATATTTCACAAAAACTAACCTGTGGAATTCACTTAGAGAAAACTTAATTGAGGTCAGTAGAATTAAAAGAAGGATATGACCTTTGCCATGATGAGAGGAGCGTATTCAGTGCTAATATTGTCAGCCTGTGAAGTCTAAGAAGAGATCCAAGTCGTTTTTTTCCAGTGGAGGAGTTAACTGTAACTGGGCGTTGGATATTAAGCAGAAGTTTGTTTCAAATTTCTCCAAAGCTGCTGGGTTCTGGAGTTTCCTCTGTCGTGACACAGGGTAGTGGGCACAGTGATTCAGAGGTCCACTTTTCGGTGGCAATTCCTGTGTTAATAAGCACATCGTTATTTTGTTTTTGTGGACATAACTACTGATTTGGGGCTTTTGTGGGTTACTAATGATTTCTATTATAGTGTTCGTGTGTTCCTTTTCAATTGAATACGTCATCTGCAGTGCAACTTGGCTGTGTTTTCACACTTGGCGCTTGAATGTGACCCTGCGATTTTATTGGAATATTTGAATAAATGCCTTGTTTTTAGGCTGAAATCGTTCAACAACTGTTGCTGCAATCAATGAAGTGTTGAGCTTTCCTGATAATAAAGCAATTGTTCATGCATCTAACTACAGATTTAGCAGCCAAGCTCTGCACGTTGAAACTCGGAGATGTCATTTTTTGCATTTAAAAAGACACCTTTTATCTGAGGTCAGTTATTAAAAAACAACTAATTCTCTTCATAGAACGTATGACAAAGGAAAGCAGCGGGGAGGAGAGCACCGGAGTTTGTGGTGGCGTGCGCGATGCCGCTGCGCAGAATCGTGAAGCACAACTGAGAGCCGCTCTTCAGAGCGCGTTTTCCTGACTACAACGCTCCCGCCTGTGGTCCGGGGAGTTACGCTTTTTCCAGGGCGAATCACACGAGGATGCCGGGAGTACCTACTCCCTCCTAGCACATTTGAAAAACAACAAAACAAGAAACGGGGAGGGGGGGGCGGGGGGGGGACCCCAGAAGACTAAAAACCAGGAAGGAGACCCTGGAGCTACCTTCAGGCCCGCAAGCCCGTCTGCGTTGGGCAGCGTTCGGAGCAGCTTTCCCGTGGCGGCGGCCGGGCGGCTGAGGAATGCGGGGTCAGACAAGAGCCCAGTCACGGCGTATTCCCCGGCGGCTGCCCGGCATCGCGGCGGGCCAGGCGGCCCGTGGAAAACCACCCCCTGGTGAAGTCTGCATCGTGCTGTTCCACCAATGGAAAAAATTGAACGGGAGGAGGGTGTGTAGCCCGCAGATAAAAATACACGCGGGCTCGCGCAGGAGCTGTTTTTAGTTCCCAACGGCTGAGCGTTTTGAAGTGTTAGGCACAGTTTCCTGGCGTGGCCGGGGCGGGGAGAGTCCCAGTGTCTGCGTGTCCGTGTCCTCGCAGCAGGGCCGCGGCGGCCGGGGGGCCCGGAGGCTGGAGCTGGCTCCGTGGGGAAGGTAAGCGGGAGGGCAGAGCGGGGCTGGAGTCGGGGAGGGAGCTGCCGGGGGACCGTGGTCCTCCGCTCGCCGGCTGCCGGCCAGACCTGGAGAACTGAAGGAAAAGTAGGGAAAGACGTGGGAAGCCTTGGAAAGCGGAGGGCAGAGCGGGCTGCTGCAGTGCCAGGACTCGCAGCCCCTGCCACTGCCTCTGCTGTCGCCGGCTGAGCCCAGGATGAATGGTTTTCCTCCAGAAAACCGTTCTCAGTGGTCATCTGTCAAACTCAATTGCCTGAATTGCTAAATAAACCACCACTAGGATCATTTTACTGCTCTGCTACGACGGGGCTGGCTATTTTTTTAAGGAAAGTATGAGAAAGTATCTTTGAGAGTGCTACAGTTTCTGCAACATTAAAGGGAGTCTCCTAATGCAGTATGATTAATAATCCCTCTGAATCTTTTCTTTTTTATTATGCTGTCTACTCTCACTAATACTTAAAAAAATTGCAATAAATAGACAGTACCCAAGCAAGAGTTATAGGTTTGTGAAGTGTTAGAGGAAAAAGTTTCAGTCAACACTACGACTACAGAACCGGGATGGTATGGAAAGCCAGAGCTTCTGCATCTGGCAAAGGTAGGTCCTGCACGAGGTTTGATCTTTCTGCATAGTTTTTTAACACTACGTATCTTTTAAATATGTAACTGTACACAAATTGTGAAAATGCTATGTTACATGGCACAGAAAAATTAAAAGAGAGGGAAATGCCCACGAAATGGGGAAGTGCCTTTCCCACCCCAGCCCCCCCCTTTTTTTTTAGCAAGGGGGGTGATTAATTGCTTGTGCAATGCAACCAAAGTTTGCTACTTTGTTTATGCTTGTTGCTGATGTGGTCACAGAGTTAATTTTGTACACTGGTGACTTCATTCTGGAAATCATGCATTTCTTTCCCTTTAGGGCGGATAATTTGATAACATTATATAATGTATAGCAAATTACTAGTTAGAGGCAAGGAGTGGAATTTTTTTTATCTGATCACCTTCAACAGGAAAGGTGTATCTGCATATCATGGAAGAGGCACTCTGCAGCTGTGAAGCTGCAAAGGAAGTGTTTTAGTGAGGAAACCTGATCCTTAATGTACTTTTTTATTCTTTTAATGTGTGAGTAACATGCTGGTACTACAGGGGTACAGGAAAGGAAGCTCTAGGCTATGTGACTGCTGTAGGGCTCTTGGCATGCAAAAATCAAGATCTGCTTTTAATTTTCCAAGGGACTGTGTCTGAAGTTTACTTCTGGTATCTAACTCCCAGATCCTCTGTCCTCTTCAGGAAGTTCCAGGGCTGAAGGTGGGAGCGCATTTACTTTGGAATCGACACCCTCAGGTGTTTATGAATGTGTAAACGGAGAAGTAGAAAAGACTATGCCAAATGCTGCGTGGTTTCCCCCTCCTGCCTGTGGAGCAGGCTGTGAAATAGATGTCAGGCAGGGAGTCCTGCAGCGGTGCTGGCCTCTGTCCATCAGGCTGAAGCGTGCTGTCCTGCCAGGTGCTGCTGGAAGTTTTTCTCTGGTTCCAAGGGTTAAGAGTTGGTCTGATCGACGTGGAAGGTGTTACACGAAAATGGGTCTTTGGGGTAGAATGGGTTAATGTTACTGCCAGGGACTGCTCATCCCTGCTACTGTTTGCTGCTTCTTTTGGTAGGGTCTATGGGGCTGCTTGGCGTACGGTGTTGTAAACTGGGTTCTAGTCCAAAAATAACCTTTCTCCTACCCTTTCTAAAGCTGATATTTTGGCACCTACAGTTTTGGGTGGTTACATGTGAGAGAATATCCCCATTGCTGTCTGCTGGCTGTGGTTGTATTTGACGGCATGAGCTGGTTGCTGCTGAAGCAGACGAGAGAGGAGAAGGGCAGATGTTCCTGGTGGGGATCTGGGAATCCCAGTTTGACCAGAAAGCCCCAATCTCCTCTCCTGTTGTTATCACGAGTAAGGAGGACTGAGGCAGAGACCTCTTCAGGAGTTTGTCTAAGCTCGGGCAGGAAGTCTGGGGACCTGAGCTCGGTCTCCAAAGTGTTGTTACTCCACAGCCCAGGGCGGGCAGTGAGGCTGGCGCTGAGGCTTCCCAGCTTGGAGCATCTCAGCTCCTTTCAGGTGCACCATCCTCCCTGCCCGAGGCCCCAGGCGTTCCGATTCCTTGAAGGCACCACACCAGGACCTGCCGGTATGTTTGCAACCAGAGTAGGTGGAGAAGAAAAGACCTTTCAGATGACTGAGTTCATTTCCTCTTCAAGGGCAGGAACTAGACCCTTTGACATATCAACTCTTTAACTACTGCAGCTACTGCATTAAGCCAAGATGTGAGCTGGCATTCCTGTTTTGTTTTTTTCTTAACAAACTTAATGGCTTTTATTTAAATGGATGTGCACTTTAGCCATTGTGTATAAATTCAATAACATTTACAAATGGTGAAATTTGTTTTTCCTGCCAAAGAAAAATAAGTCCCTAGGGATTTAGATTGTATCAGCACTGGTGTAACATGATAAGGATCTTCAGGCTTGACTCAGCCTTCCATATTGCGCTAACTTGAAAGCTATAAAGCATAATTTAATTCAGCTGTCAATGTCTTGGACCCAGAAGAATGGGTTGAGTAAAAGAAGGAATCATGTCCCAGGTATGGGATGTGTAGTTCCAATGCAGTATATCTGTGGTGCGGTGTAGACTTGTTGGGATTAATGTATTTTAAGAGAAGGAACCGGGAAAGGAGATTATCCTCTTCTTGCTTAAACTGTGAAACTAGAAGCCTATATGCAGTGTAGGTATGATTCACAGCATGAAAAGAAGTGTCTGGGGCCATAATGAAAACTTATGTTTAATGAGAAAAACTATTTGGTTTAATTTGATCTGTGAGCTACCAAACAGTTCCTAATACAGAAGGCTGTAACTCTGAAGAGACTAATGAGTGAGTGAGGAATTCTGTCTTCAAACGGGATTTTTAAGGCAAAAGAGTCCCCCTCCTTTTGTTTTTTTTAAAGACAGACATGCTTGTGGTATTTTGGTTATTCATTCTGTGAATACAGTGGTATATAATGCAAAATATCCTGCCAAGAATACCACGGTATAATTATTATGGTATATTTTTGTAATAGGAATGTGATTGAGGTTGCAGGAATAAGAAATCTGCTTCTGATTTGTGGAAGCATGTGACCAAAGTGCGTAGTTCTAAAAAATATAGTAAATTGTTTCCAATAAGAAACTCCACATTTAATCCAGCTACAGTGTTGTGCTAACCTGCCTCCCTCATTAATGTCATGTATCCGTCCATACGCAGCCGTGCAGGAAGGTGAGGGCAGGTTCACATTCTAGTATTCTGTATTACTTTCATATTAAACACCAAAGTAGATTAAAAGTTAATTAAAACTTCAAACCTGTAATTCTGTATCCCTGTAAGAATTCACCAAGCACAGTGATTCTTTGCAAAACTTATGAACACGTTAGGTTCTGAAAGATAGTTTATATATAATTCTAAGACTTTGCAAGGCATTTAAAATAGACGGTGAAAGAGAACGTAAAAGTAGTTTGAAAGAAAAAATAGGAATTACTCAGTCAATTAAAAAAAACCCAAAACCAATAACGAAAAAAGCTTTTCCTGATGTAAAAAACCACTACTGTACATCAAAGCCTGCAACATTTCTAACTAGATCTGCCATTAAAAGAAAACAAGTTGGTCATTTCATATAAATGAGGGGGCTTTCTGTTGCATTTTTTATTGCTCTGAAATATTTTCAGATTCTCCATTATCCCAGCTCCACTAATCCTGATGACAGTCCTCTGTGGTGCACTTGGGAGCCACGCGCTCAGAGCAGCCGCCTGTGTAAAGACCCTGGCCCTGCCTTCTCTCCTCTCCCCCTGCTCCCCTCCGCACCTTCCCGCTCCACCGTGCGCAGCCCGGAGGTGGCCATCACTGCCCGCTCTGCAGCCAGGACTCCTTACCTGCCCTCCTGCAAATACGGTTTTCAGACACGGCAGAAAGCACACATGGCTCTTTCCTCTTGCTTCGTTGTTAGAGAGTAGCTGAGGGAATATACTCAGCCCTTTGCATATAAAGGCCCTTTGTATAAGTATTTATGTCATCGCAAAGTGGGTTGAAGCTCTGCCTTGCTTTGGCAGATGTTTATACGCAAGTGCATGGCTGTGAGGGGCTATGCCCGGCGGCAGGTACTTGAGAATTGGTCCTGTGCCCTCTCAAAAGGTACCACACTGGTGTGGGTGACAGTCCTCCTGTTGGTGAAGAAAGTCTGAAGAGGCTGTGACACATGGTTGCTGCTTAAGCTACAAGTAGGAATAAAATACTCAGCCTATTTCTTTCTTGAATAATTTTTTGTACTTTTCTTTTGTCCTTTAAGAGGGAAAAGCCTTCTTAAAAAGTTTAAACTGTGTCCTGGTGTGTCATTGTAAAGAACTGAAAAGATGCAGACTTATTTTTAGGAGGCTAGACAGCTATCTCTAGCTCTTTCCTATTTTCTAGCTCTTACTCGAGCACTTCTTTTAAAAGCCTTTCTCTTGTAAAAGACAGTAGGTTTTAAATTTAAGCTCTTCTGCTGTGCATAAAGAGTTATTGTTCCTGGTAACTCTGAAGACTCTCATGAGTTCCTGCATTTCTCAGCGAGTCCTCACTAAGTAGTGCTAATTTGATGGGCTGATGTTATCCTCATCTGGACCAATCCATACTGTTCCTTTTTTGTCTTTTTTTTTTTTTTTTTTCCATTTTTGCCCTGTTGTTATGCTTAGTGAAGTGAGAACCAACTTCCCTGCACCTCATCAGTAGATTTTTGGGGAAGCTTCAGCAGGGATTAAATGGTTTCTAGGTCACTTACTATACATCTACCAGTGAAGGTTCGTTGTCACCAGCCATCCAGAGGAGTAAAGGCATCAAAATATATCAGAGAGATAGCTTTTGTATATGCGTTCATGTCTTGTGAGGGTAATTTCTTGATCCAGGCTAAAGCTTAATATTGCTAGGGCTGACATTACTTGAGCTCTTGCGACATCCAGGGTGGTGAGATTGTCACTCGCTGAATCTTCCAAACCTCCTTAGGAAGATGCAACCACAAGCTCTTGCTTCTTTGTAATTGGTATATGGCCGTTGTCTGATGCCGGCTGTGGTTGTGGAGTCTACTTACGGCTTTGCACTTGCCTCCCGTCGGCCTGGAGCTTGCCATTTTCTGTCCTGTAGTTTTCGACAGGCTCAGCCTGGTTAGTGCGTCTGTGCTGGAAGCAGATGGCTGGCAGTGACGAAATCATGTTTGGTGTCTGTTCCCACTGTGGCAGAGGAGACCAGCACAGGAGCCTGGCTCCCTTGACTCAGATCTCCCACTAATTCAGAATACAATAATTCCTCATTGTATCTCATAAGTGAACCTAGTACTGGGATGTTACTGTTATGGTTCAGTTTTGCTTGCAGTATGGTTAGCGAGTCAAGCTTTGTAAACCTTTATTTTGAGAGATGAAGACCTGGGAGGGAAGGACTCGTGCCATTGCAGAGCACTGCTTGTACGTGCGCTCACTTTGATCTTCAGAAAGGCATTTTCCCCTCTAGCAGTTACAAAGCAGTCTAGCTGTGGAGGTGTTGATCAGGGAACATAGCGGGCAGGCGCTTCTCCGGAATGGCTCCTGAGCTTGTGTGTTTGTTTTTTGGAGCCAAAAAAGTCTAGGGGAACTTTATGTGGAGAAGCCCCAAGGTGGGGAAATACGTTTTTAGCTCTGGGGTTATGATTTGCGCTAATTATTGGGTGTGGTGGGGATGGTGGGGTTCCCGGATTAGTATGTTTGCATAGCTGTGTTTTTTGAATGTGTCAAGGGGAACCAGGGTGAAGATTAAAAAGTTCTTTTTTTAGGGAGTGTGGGTATAATTGAAAGCAAATAAACTCTTAATAGTCATCTTCAGCCGCAGTGAGCTGCTTTCTAAATATACTGATTATAATTGCAGAAAATATTCATAGAAGCTGGTTTTGCTCACAAGAAGCATTCATCCCTCTGCATAGGAAGAGAGAAAAGCATGCTGTCTTCTGCGGTGGTAGGTTGCTGTGAGAAATATAGGGGAGGCTGAACTTTGTCCCCTGTGCTGTGATTTCCCGTCCACAAGTTCAAATGGTGTGAAACGTGTGTTTGGAGCGAGCGCAGCCAGAGCTTGTCTACGACCGCCCCCCACCCCGGCGTCACGCTGCCTTCGGGCACAAGGTGACTTGCTCCACTCCCCCCGCATCGTAACGAGCAGAAAGAAAATCGCTCCACCAGAGAAAGGCATCACAGCGGATTTTCAGCGGGGATGGTCTTTGTGCAGCCTTGCAGATGCCCCAGTTGGTTATCGCAGCGCGGGCGATGTTTAGCCTACCGTAGCTTTCTGGACGGCTGGGATGCTGAGAGAAGTCCCTCGGGGCTATTTCAATGGGATTTATTGACTGTGCTGTTGTACTGCTGACTGATTCCTGCACAGACTGTGATACTGTTTTGTAGACATTGTACCCTGAGATAATTTTATTCCTTCATCCATTATGTGACCTGTGTATTGGATCGCACACATACAATGGACCCAGTGGTAGCAGCTCGAGCCTTGACGAATTGAATGTCTATCTTCTGAGGTTCATGACAGCAGCTTGCTCGCTGCCCACTCTGTTAAAAGGATTACCTAACCATTGCACAATCACTATGGAGACCAGATGGTCTTTTTGCCTGTTTCTTTAGGCAAATTGGGTTCAGCGTTCCCTTATGAATAGATATAAGCTCTTCAAAGCCCCCTTGTTGAATGTAGTTTCTGCTCCCAAATGTAGAATTCTGAATGTAAACTCACTGCTTGTTTGCGGTCTGCAGCTCCTGGATGGAGGAAAGCAGTTTTGCTGGGTGTTCACAATTTGTTCAGCAGCCTGGAGCTTAGGAAGTTTGTGTGTTGTCTTCTGTTTACCTTGAATCAAAAGTCTTTTGTTCAATCTGTGTTGCATATCACATTTTAAAAACTGTTCACATAAATGTGTACACGTAGCAGCACAGGCAAATCAAACCTACAAGGCAAGGGTGTCCTGAATAGTAACTTTCTAAATTGTTAGAGCAAATAAGCAAGTTAAACAGATTTTTCTTCTTTTTTTTTTTTTTTTTTGAGGGTAAAATGAAATTTCTGCAGCTTATCTGTTTTATCAAATATCTTCATGATAACGGCCATGATTTTGTGTTTATAGGTCTGTAGCATCTCTAGCACGATCCAAAAGGATATATCTCTTCTAAGTCATTTATTTGCTAACTTTTTTCTAGGCTTGCCATTGAGACTGTTTTTAGCTCGAGTTTTCAACTTTTCCCTTTGTGTTTGGTAAGGTTAGCAAAATACCTAGGATACCAGTGAATTCCTTTAAATACCTTCAAGGTTCTTATGCAGTAAAAGGAGTCAAAAAGAGCAAAACTCTGCATGTTCAAATCATGTAGTTATTCAATTGAAAATTACGAACAGTAGTCACTGAATTTAAGCAGAAAAGAGTATTTCTGGGGCTAGTGTATGAAGAATGGTTCGTAGTTAAAATGTTTGTTCCAAAGTTCACCCTAAGATCTTGTACAGCTTCTTGTACAGAGTGTTTCCATCCCTGAACTGCTGGTGTGTTTTGTGAGAGTCAGCTTCTGCCCTTTTGATTTGAGTTGCAGCCTTTGTGTGCCAAGTGAAGACCCGTGTGTTCAGATGGTCAGGGAGAAATTGGGTCTTGTTACTTGTGGGCACGTGCAGTGCTTGGCACTCCCTTTTTCTTTTTTTACTGGCAAGTTAACTTAAAATCAGAACAAACCTAAAGAGAGAGGTTGCTGGGTGGTTGGTGGAGTGAATTGTGTGGTGGCCTTGCACTGCAAGGGTTATAGTTGGAATCCAAGCATGGGGAAGGATAAACGGATGCTGCAGGACATTGCTCTGGTCGGTTTGGTCCAAATTATAATGGATCACTGCACAATCCTGCTATCTGTAATTGGTCTTCCAAAAAGCAAACTGGAGGGGGCTCAAAGTTTGCCCCAACTTGTCAAGGAGAGGGGAGAAGGGCGGAATTAAAAAATAAAACATTTGCCCAAACAGTGACTTCATTGTGTTAAGTTAATGACAGTTGTGAAAGTATGTTTATACAAATGTATGTCTGAAGCCCAGGAATCCCTTTAGCTAGATCTCTCCTCCATTTGTAACTTCGGTCTGATTGTTTTTGGTATTCATTTTGCCTACAGCTGGAGTAAAGTGTAAGTTCTATGTGACTGAGAGCCCTGTTTTGTCATTTTGGTGTTTTCTAGGAAGGCTGTGTGCAACTGGATCCTGGTTTTGGTGTAGCGGCTGGCCACGAAGACAATGCAGAGCATGCTAACTGCTAACCGTGCCCGTGTTTAAGAGTGATCCTACAGGTGTGCTCATTGTTTTTTACGATGTTTTTCGTCTAGAAGTGCTGAAGGCTAGAAGTAGGGGTGTTAAAATACATACAAATTCTAGAAAATAAGATTCTGCTTTCACAATGGCTAATTTTGACAAAATTTTAATGAGGCTGCCGTGGATTCTCTGAAGAGTGATAGTCTGAGATCCGACGTGCAAAGAAGCGTAGTGCTGGTGGAAGAAGTGCTTTGATGTTGTTTCTGCAAGAAACAGAAAGAATAGATCGATCTTTTTTACTTTTGGGTACACTTTATGTAGGTCCAAAATCTTCAGTCATCTCACTGGGGCAATTTGACTGCTCCAGTGTGTGCTGTTCGCTGTGAATTCAGTAAAAAGCTGACGAGCGTTTTACTAAGTGAACTATCAAACTGCACTATGCTAAGTGAACATAATGCAGTTTTGTGCTGTAATGGAAGATGAGGCTATTCACTAACCAAGTTATTTGTTCTTTTGGTGTGGGTTTTTTTTTTTCTTTCTCCTGGATTGAATCCTTTTAAACACAAAGTTAGGGTTTGCTGAACAGTTTATTGAGGCAAAACTTGGTTGCACAGAAACCAGTCAGGCTGAAACTGCAGTGGGCTTGTCTCCTGGCAGAAAGGAGTTCTCTGAAAGTACAGTTCACTTTACATCTAAGTTATGATTATCTTGCTGTCTCCCTTTCATTATGCCATTGTTCTTGGGAGCCAGAGATTTTGTAGGTTATAAGAAAAGGATGTTGCCAGTGGTGTGGGTGGAGAAAGGTGTTGACATGATTTCAATGGAGTTAGATTCCAGCTTTATGACAGAGGGGTAATGAACCATACAGAGAATAGGCTTTCCTAGCCTTTCCCTAAAATAAGTTCAGTTATGAATTTAATATTGTAAATGGCTATTTAATGGGTTTTTTGGGAAACAATTGTTTCATATCATTTTTTAAAAAGTAACTTTCCTGTGTAGAGGGTAAAAATGGTCTGTTACTTTTTGCTCTGTCTTCTAGCCATTGTTTCTAATGAAACTCTTCTTAATTTAGTGGAAAATGGGGAATTCAGAAAGCCAATACAGTCTTCAGGGATCAAAAAATCATACTGCTTCTACAGCTGGTGCTAAGCAGAAGCCTTGCTCTCTGAAAATTCGCAGCATTCACGCTAAAGATGAGAAGTCTTGCTCCATGCATGGATGGGGACATACCAATAGCGGCTCAAACTACAAATCGAGGTCCCTCGCCAGAAGCTGCCTTTCACACTTCAAGAGTAGTCAGCCTTATTCATCTAGACTTGGTGACACTGTGGTGAAGGTGTCTAAAAGCAATGCCCATGCCAAACACAGGACAAATGCCTCAGGGGACTGCTGCCAGGGAAATAACACGATGTTTTTGCCCGAGAACGGTTTCCGCTATATTGGCCTTCAAGCTGGGAGTAATCACTCTGCCTCCCGAGAATGCAATGGACACATTTTAAATTGCTATGGAAAGAATGAGAGTCTTTCATCAACCTCCCCATCAGAGGACAGGAGGAGTCCGAAAGTTCTCATTAAAACACTGGGGAAGCTGGACGGTTGCTTGAGGGTTGAATTCCACAACAGCTGCAACAACAAGGTGCTGACTGAGGAGTCCAGTGGACCAGTCCAGTTGCTGAGGTATTCGCCTGCCTTGGAATCTAAGCCAAATAACCTGCTCGATGTCAGGAGGAACTCCAGCGCAGACTGTTCTTCAAGCCATCATCTGTCACCTACTGATTCAAGGCTTCGATCTAGTAAAGGAAGCTCCCTCAGCTCTGAGTCTTCATGGTATGACTCTCTCTGGGGAAATGCTGGGGATATCAATGAGTTGGACGGTCCATATTTGACCAGGAGCACTCCAGATACAAGCATTCATGCCAGTTTCCCAGTGAGCGACACCAAGAAGTCCTTCAACCAAAGTTCATCTCTTTCCTCACTCCGAGATCTCTATAAGGATACAAACTTGGAAAGCACCCCTCCACCTGGGATCAGGCTGTCTGATGAGTATATTGACACTCACGGTAGCCTGAGCAACCGTGTCTCATTTGCCTCAGACATTGACGTTCCCTCCAGGGTAGAGCAGGGAAGTCCTGCACATTACTCCTCCTACACACTCCCGTGCAGAAAGTCCAAGCCCCTCAGTGAGGATGCATCCAAGAAGGATACATTAAAAAACCGAATGCGACGCATCAGTGACTGGACGGGAAGTCTCTCAAGGAAGAAAAGGAAGCTGCAGGTATGTACAAACCCCAGCTTAAGTGCCTGAAAGTTGGTTTGTAAATTCGTCTTAGAAATGTAGTGATGGCATCATGTTTGTCTTTCTCGCAGGATAATTACTTGTTAATCTCATTTGGTAATTTGTGGAATTCTGAGAAGTATTGCATCCCCAGAGCTGTCTGAAATGTCAACAGCAAAAAAAGATACATGTTTGTGTGTGCAAGTTTTCCCTTCCTATTTTGTCGCCTGGTTAGCTGACTCTAAGTCTCTGCAGCCTAATCTCTCAGTGAATTAGCTGTTGAAATCATTATATTACCTATAAAGTGACTTGGAGTTTTTAAGCCTTCTCTTTATTTCAACTATGAAAATATAAATATCATATATATGCTGTGAATCAGCATGCATTATCTAAAGAGTGTGAGAGGAGCAGTACAAGTGTTATGAATATCTTTGCAGGTATTCCCTATTTGTATTACTGGCTTTTTCGCTCACTTTGATTTTGCTGTCGGTCGGTCTCTAGCAGGGCGATCAGCTGTAGAGTATCGACCAGAGCTTCTAGTCGTGCCTCCACCTCCTCTGAAGGCATTGCACAGAGCGCCCTCCTCCTTCCTGCAAGGCAGCTTAGTTCACCAGATGGAAAAGCTTGAATTGCCATCTGGCTTGCCGGGAGATGGTGGTGTGAAGAAGGAGATGGGAGGAGGGCAAGAGGGAGGGAAAGGATGTTTCTTTAGAAGAATTTAAGGCTAATCCCATTAACAGGAATTTAGGATGCCTGTGGTCAGGAAAGAAATTCTCACCTCTAGCTGTAGGCCCCAGAATCAGCTCTTTAAAGTCCAGACTGTGCCTGGACTTCTGCGTGTGAGTTCGCAAGCTGAGATGGAGGGCAGAGACTGTTTTTGGTTTTGGTTTGGATTTTTCTTTTTTTTTTTTTTTAACCTTCCCTAGTGTTTCTCATACAGGAACAGTCACTGTGCTTCTCTAAATTAAGAATCTGCTCCCTTTCAGCAACATTAGGGTGCTGGCCACTTCAGAAGTGAGCAGAGAGTGAAGGGAAACCCATAACACATGCTTTCTGTGAGATGTAAGGCAGACGCTGTCTCCTGTGTTGGAAATTCAGACAGATGTCGTGCTTAACAGGCATCTGTCATTGCCATGTAAAACTCTGATGGACCCTTAAGCTCAGAAGTTAGGTCAGCGTAAGGTTTGCCATCATAAATCTTAGTTAAGGGCTACAGAACTGGGAAAATGAAAATGAAAGGTGTTTGTTTGGGTCAATTCTTTTGTGAGTTGGTGCTAATGTAGTTTATCAGATGTTGTCTTTTCACCTTCTTACTCAGCTGTGAAAGAGAAGGCAGAAAAAACAGAATCAGCGAAGAGCCTCAGCGCCTTGTGCCAGGGTTCTTCACTGGTTTCAACATCCGTAGCTGTTCTGGATTTTACAGCCAGGCTTTACGTATGATCTCTGCATCCCAGACTTTTGCCATGTATTACTGAGTTATGACATTCTCAGAATGGTATTTGTGGTGCACGATTCATAGCTGTTTTGAATTCACTGTGCAGTGAACTGACTTCAGACACAGCAAGGAAATTTGGCTGTCGAGATTGCATCAAGCTTGAATCTGATTCTGGTAGAAGGAAGTTGTCCCTAGCTCCAAAAGTGGCGATTTCTTAGAAGGCACAGGAAACAGTCATTGATTTTTATCAGACAAATATCCAGTGACTTGAAGGAGAAGAAGGGTAGCGAATGCTTTATGATTTTTGCCTTCCTTGTGAGGCTTGGTCAGCTCCCCTCCACCCTGCACACTTTGAATAACCTGCTGTCTCTCCTAGGGATTGCCGTGTTGTAGTTTGGTAACAATTATACTCTCACCGGGTCCTTTGGCTTAAAAATGCAGAAGTACCGTGCACGGTTATGAGCTGCCAGGCGGTTGGTCCCTGTGTGCAGGACTGCTCACCACTGCGATTGTAGCCTCCACGCTTTGCTCTGAGCAACGTGTCCCTTCCTCAGAATGTTACTAATAACTCGTTGTGAGTCACCTGGGCTGAGCGTAGGTGAAAACTGGACCACTTCCCTCTAAGTAGGCCTCAGCGCCGGTGCTGGCTGGGTGAATGGGTCCCTCTGGCTGCCCCAGTGGAAGCAAGGCAGCCAAGCCTCCTGCTTCACAGGGGTGCAGGACCAGGAGGCATAGACTTGGGATACTGAGGCCGGTCCTCTGCCACTAGAAAGGCAGTGGAGTTTAATCCCCTTTGTGAACAAATTGCAGCTTAAAATCAGGTGGGGTTTTCCCAAGCTTGAAGGCTGTTTCCAAACCCTCTTCCTCTGATGCTTGCTGATGTGCAGAGTAAATGTAGTCCTGGCCAGTTTGTTCTGATGCCAGTATTGTCCATTTCATTAGTTATCCTTCCATATTATTTAATCTGTTATGATTTATTTAAAGGGAGAAATGATATCTTGGCCCACTTTTGCGGGGCTATGCAGACTCTCTTTGGTCTTCTGTCCTAAGGTAGGAAGTCTGTTTCCTTTGCATTCTGACACCCTTCCTCTGCACCTGTTTTAAATCATCCATAAACAGGTTCGGATGTGGGATATTCCAGAGGAGCCCTCGGCTGTGCCCTGTCTGGTGACATGGACGTTTCCTTATGTCTGTCTTGATCTGATACTTGATCTGGTGTATGCTGGAATTGAGTTTGCCTTTCTGATGGTCTCACATCAAGACTTGCAGTCGTTCTGTGCCATGATCCAGCGTTCATTGCACGAGGGTGTCCTAATGCTCATGGTACATTCTTGTTCAGTTTAATCCTTGCTGAAATGGCATTGGGGAGATGCTGTATCACCATACACTGTGTGTGAGCGGCAAGGTATATGCGATGCGTGTGAGACCTGTGGACAGAATTTAGGCAGAGTTGTGGCACAGTCAGCCACTGCGAAATGTGGTGGTGTAAACTCAGTGTGCAACTGTATAACGTGGAGAGAATGAGCAAATGCTGTGTAAAATGAAAATCCAGCCGCCAGAAACAGGTGGTGCAGATAGGTTCTTCAACAAAGTAAACAGCCTCTTCATGGGAATAATTTCTGAAATTTCCTGACTTTGTAAGCCAGAGTCCTGAAGTGTGGGGTAAAGGGGATTTAAAAGAAAAGTACATCGAGACAACCTCTTTATTGGCTTGAAAACTGGTATTAGATTCCACTTTCATCTTGGGCCCTAATGAATTTAGCATGCTGCATTGTTTCCTGCGTTGTTCTTTACAGCTAATTATTACATGCGTCACTTTGTCTAATTGGTATCTTAGTAAGCCTCTTTATCTTTTGCATTATCTATAGCTATCCCAGGGTGTATCTCAGACAGGGAGAGATCTGCTTGAATGCAGCTGAGTGGAAACAGTGGTAGTTTTCTGTCCTCACTAGATGCGACAGAGACAGAATGAGCTTCTGGAAGGGAAACCACAGCCAGCAGCAATCTGGGTCAGAACTTTTCAGTGGTGACCAGATACAGTGACGGCCTCCCGGAGGACCAGCAGAGACTGTGTGACTCTGCCAGTTCTTCTCTGTAAAAAAAATAAAATACAGGTAATGTTGTCATGGTGAAGTGTATACATTAATTTTGGATCCTGTGTCCATTTACTCTACTCTGGTACCTCCTCATTTCTGTACTTTCTGTGTGCTTGGAGAAAACACAGGATGTGGTTAGTGGCTGTAAATGAACAGGTTGTATCCCACCCTTTTCGTTAATGCTTGTTGTTCCAGTAGTGGCCCTTCGCAGCAGACACCTTCTTATGTATGCGCCTCTTTTTGTTTTTCCCATTAGTGCTTTGGGACTGAAAGAAATACGTATTTGTAATAAACTGAATATTAATGTTTTCTAGAGGACACTGGCAGCTCCTGGAGAATAGTCAAACAATTGAAGGACAAGATTTTGGCACGTGCATATAGTGGCAGTAGTTAAAAAGAGGCTGAAGAAAGCTTCCAGTTTCCCACTGAACTGCAGATCGCTGGCACAATTGTACGATCCATGTTGTATGGTCGCTTTGTGGGCATTAACACATTACATGCATGATTCCCCCCCCCCCTTTCCCTCTCTTTATCATACAAAAACCAAAACTGTTGATTTTAGGGAGTTATTCTAAGAGAACGCTCATTAACACTCTACAATAAGATATGAGGAAGGTGCTCTATTACCAGGAGAACTGGATCCTTGCCGCCAGACGTAGTGATCTGAAAAGCCAGACTTGAACTTCAGTGTACTGTAAGAGAACGTGGGTTTCACCTGAAGCTGGCTTTTGCGAGGCCGCGACTGGCAGCGTCCTGCTGCTTGAGAAGTGGCTTGTCTGGTGACGCTTGGGAGGGCGTGCGATCCCACTGTTGCTCTTGGCTGCGCGCTTGAGATCGTGATGCTATCAAAACACAGCACAGCTTTTCCGCTGCAGTTTTGAAGAGCATCAAGTAGGAAGCAAAGGAACAAACAAGTAGTTGCTTTCAAAGCTGCTGGTGAGAGCAGCTCACAGGAGACCAAGATTTATTTACTTTGTCCATGTACAGAAGTCTATGAGCAAATAAATGCTTGTAGAGAGGCAGTCTAAAGTTGAAAGGAAAATATAATAGCTTTATTATTACTGAGGGTAATAGCTTCACTTCTTTGGTAGTTTATCGTCATCTTTTCTCTCATACTTTTCAAGCAACACTCTCAAATTTTCTTTACTGCAAAAGGCAGCATGTTTTTTTCTTGTATGCTGTTAAATTGCCAGAAGGTCAAGGGAGATGATTCTGCCCCTCTGCTCTGGCAAGACCCCACCTGTGTCCTGTGTCCATCTCTGGAGCCCTCAGCGCAGAAAGGAAGGGACCTGTTGGAGCGGGTCAAGAGGAGGCCACAAAAATGATCTGAGGGCTGGAGCACCCCTCCAATGAGGAAAGGCTGAGAGAGTTGAGGCTGTTCAGCCTGGAGAAGAGAAGGCTCCACGGAGACCTTATTGCAGCCTTCCAGTACCCAAAGGGGGGCCTGCAAGACAGTTGGACAGTGACCTTTTACAAGGGCCTGTAGTGACAGGACAAGGGGTAATGGCGTTAAAGAGGATAGATTTAGATTAGATATAGGGAAGAAATTTTTTGCTTTGAGCATGGTGAGGCACTGGAATGGGCTGCCCAGAGAAGCTGTGGCTGCCTTCTCCCTGACAGTGTTCAAGGCCAGGTTGGATGGGGCTCTGAGAACCCTGGTCTAGTGTAAGGTGTCCCTGTCCATGGCAGGGGGGGTGTAACTAGATGCTGTATAAGGTCCCTTTCAACCCAAACCATTCTATGATTCTATGAAATCTCAGTTGCTTTTAGATACCATCAGTAGCACTTATGTTGGAAAGACAATGAATGGCTTCTTGTGATTTATGGTGTGTTTCTCAACAGTGAAGTTAGTCCGGAGGGCTCTGTCTTGTGTACTACAAAAATCCCTGACCATCACTGGAGCCTAGGAGAGTTAGGAGCAGTCAGCACGTTACTGGGAAAGGGTTAAGAAAGAAAAGGCCCAATCTGTCCACAAGATCCCAAGTTGACGAGCAGTAGCAAAAAATAGACCTATGTTACCCTCCATATCACAAGGCAAAGTCGAAGTCATACATGAAATACCATCAGGCCTGAGTATTTCGAATAAGATTGGCCAGACCTCTCAATACAAGGGATGAAGTTGCACAATGCAATTAGGAGAAAGGCCTGTTGGTGCTTGATGAGATAGTCAGGCTCCCAGAGGGGCTTCCCGCAAGTCAGGAAATAGACACCTCTGCAGTTTGGAGGCTGGATTCGTGCCAGTCAGCAAGGGCGTCTTTTCTTTTTTTAAACCACATCTTCTGTTAGATTAGATTTTTGTCAATTGGTCAATAGTAACAAGCTTAAAATATTCTAAACTTTTGACCTTTTTTGTGTTGGTTAAGCACAGTTTATATGACAAATAGAAAGTGGAGGTAAAATCAGCCTAGCTATGCCGAAGTTAAATGTGGCTGACTTGCACAAATGGAGTGTCACCAAAGTGCTGAAAATCCTGTGGTAATGAAGAAACTTGTTGTGACACTATTCGCGCTTATACTCAAACAGGCGTCGAAGTGGTGGTGCCTGGGTTTCAGCTGGAGGATGTGGTTGTCTCCTGGAGTCCATCAGGTTTCAGCCAGAGAATGTGGTTGTCTCCTGGAGTCGATCACGTTTCAGCCAGTGGAAGCCCTTGTAGTTCCCAGTGAATCTGGAGATCACTCGCAGGTGGTTGAGTTATCAAAGCTCACAGACTTAGGGTTTAGGGTTAAATGGGGTTCTGCTGAGCAAACCCTTAGTGGTGGCACTGACGGTGTCAGTGGCTGCTGGGGCAAAGCCTGTAATGGTGAAAAGAGGTGACCCTTGACGAAGGAACTGGCCATGGCTAAAAATAAAACAAATTTAAATGCCAAATGAAGTGTGTCTTTTCACTGTAGCCCTGGTGACTGATCACGGGCAATTTCCTTTTTTGCACAGGAGCCAAAGTATAAAGATGGGAGTGAGTACTTTGACAGCAGAATGGACAACTTCACCACAGACACGCTGGCACCATCACAGCTCTCCGCTTTGCTGTGGTCACCCGGCTCCAGCCATGTCCTGTCCCAGAGAAGTGAGTCCACCAATGCGGTCAGCAGTGATGCCCTGAGGCAGAACATTTATGAAAACTTCATGCGGGAGCTGGAGATGAGCAGGACAAACCTGGAGAACACCGAGACCTCATCGGAAACGGAGGACTCCAGCGGCGAGTCCCTCAGCTCCTTGGAGCAGCTGGATTTGTTATATGAGAAAGAGCAAGGAGTAGTGCGCAAGGCAGGGTGGCTGTTCTTCAAACCCCTGGTGACCCTGCAGAAGGAGAAGAAGCTGGAGCTGGTCACACGGCGAAAGTGGAAGCAATACTGGGTCACACTCAAAGGTAAGGCACCGCGTTGGTCCTTTGGCTTGGCAGCAGCACTTGTTTCCATGGTGCCTCAGCAACTTTTCATGCATGCTGGTTTCTGTTAGGAGATTCAAGGGGATGAGAAATTTGTGCTTGACTTTACACAGTCTATCCACATGCTGAAAGTGGAGCTTGTGCCCAGGCAACCCACTAAATGGAGCGTGTTTGGTGTTACATGAGTAGCCTTGCATTTCATACCATAGCAGGAATTGTTTTGTCTGACTTCCCAGTTTCTGTACTCACACAGAATTGGGGGTTTAGAAGATGCTTTTGGATATTTGGAGGTCAGGGACCAAACTGAACCAAAACAGAATAAAATACAGAAGTTACACCTCTGTCTCAGGGGTATTCAAAACGTAAGGATCAGGAGAAGTCCGTGGTGCCCGATTCCCTGTCACAGGCATGCAGTTCCTTGGGCTCTACTATGAGGTTTATTGAAAGCTGGGGCAAGTTAAGGTGAAAATGTTCAGTTCATTTTCAGTGCTTCAGGTGGCAAGATAATCAAGAGGTGAGCTCCCCTTGCTAGAGCATTTACACAGAGAAGTGTGCAGTTGAGGGCAAAAGAGACCAAAGCAGTAACAGCTGGGGAAGCCGTGCAGTTCCCGAAGCTCAGCTGCAATGGGCCACTCTCAGGACTCACCAGTCTCCCTCCTGTCCCTGGATGGTCTTTCCCTTTGCCTGCTCCTCGCAATGTCAGCCCCTTCTGCCTTTTGGCATGCCCACCTTCCCACCTCCACCGGCTGCTCCTGCCGTGAAACAGCCCCGTGGGAAGGCAAGCGGCTTCGAAGGGGCTGGTGCTGGTGGGCTGCGGTGTGATTGCCGGGCTCAGCGCTGCGCTCACGCTGCGCGCTGATGGCTCAGGGTAATTGGGGAGGTAGGAGTGCCGCAAGGAGCATGCGGGTGTCAGGAAGTGTGAGAAGGAAAATAACAGCTATTGTGGGGAGGAAGAGGAATTTAATGGGTGAGTTCATACGCTTTTTCTTTTTTTTTTGAATTGCGTCCAAAGGATTTGCCTTTCAGTAAATATAATGCTAAGTTAATGAGTAAGGAAATGATCAAACTTAATGATTTCCTAGCATATCTGGGGCTGGAGGAGAGAAAATAACAACTTTCCCACAGGTTGCCCTTTTCAAAATTGTGCATGGGTGTAGACCTGAAGAAAAATGAAAAGCAAACAAGAAGTGCTGGGAATGTTGTCCTTGATAGTGCTGATTTAAAAGAAGCAAACTTGCAAGAATGTAGCAATTCTGCCTAATAATTCAGAGACCTGTTATCAAGGGATCAAAAATGTAGGCAGTCTTAACAATTTAAATCACTTATCTTGATCATCAGATAGCATGATTCATGCTTACAAGCAGTGGATACAAAGGGAAAAACAGTATCTGAATGCCACCCTCTTATTGTATGTGTTTGTGTTGTGGAGTGTGATTAGGAGTTTGATCTGGCTCTTCTAAAATTCAAGTAGTTTCTAAGCAATCCTATCAAAACTCTAAACTGAAGTACATTATATACTACTAGTTCATGCCTTTCTGGGATGGTGAATCTCTGGGAAGTAATTTAGATGTTTAGTGTTCAGTTCTTTGCGATAAAATTGGCTTATTGGTGACCTTGAACAAGTCATGTCCCTTCTTGCTACCTGAATTTCCCAGCTATGAAAAAGCAATAATAAAATTCTTTGTAAAAACTTTATTAACTTCTGACATTGTAAGACATATTAGAGACAACGATTTTTACTTTGGATGGGTGATATGACTGCATTCGTGCTGCAGAATCTTTTCCGCTTTCTTAACTGTTTTGAACATACATTCCTCATTTCCTTGATCTCGTACCTTTATTGTGCTGTGGAGACTTCTGATGCCAAAATAAGCTTGCCTGTCTGGATATCAAGGCATAGTTCTGTTTTCATAATATACTATGTCAAGATCAAGGCGTTTGCTTTGGTTCTCCTGATACAGGGTTTTGGATAAATCTGTATTTAATTTGCTCTTGAAGTTTAAATAGCCAAGATATTTTAAAATATTACTTAAAATAGCCACATATGGAAATGGAGAACAGCATGTTTCTTTGCACTTCTGTTGAGATGTGTTTAATTATAAATATGCAGAAGGTTCATAAGCACCTGGTTACCTACCAGACTTTAAAGTATACATGTCCTGAGGCCTCTGCTCTACTTTCAGGGCCACCAAGACCTGAGCTTGAATAGTAACCCTTTAACAAGAGGAACTCTCTTTTCCATCTGTCCTGTCTAATTAGTTTATTTTAACGAGGGAAATTGCTTTCACTTTGCCCTCCCCCTTCAGTTCAAGTTTTGATTAAAATACTTGGACGATAATGAGTCCCAGTGGGTCTGTCAGAGTTGATGAAACTAGCTGCTTCCAGGGATCGCTGGATGTACCTGGGGTGTCATACACCTAAACACACATGCATGCCCCTCAAAATTTTTTATTTATGTACTTATCAACTGTCAGGATAAAAAAATGATGTGTCTTTAGTTACCTTCTTGATAACACATAGGGGAAATATGGGAGTTTAAAATAGAGCTTAATTTGCACTTTTCTAAAATGCAGAAGTGGAAGTGGTTGTACAGTCCTGCTGCTGCAGGTGAATACAAGAGGGGACTTGGTTTTGTTGGTTTGGTTTGTCCTGTTACATTGAAATGATGACAGCAGTGCCATGCCGATAAGCAGAGCATAACAAACCATATCCTTCTCTTCCATCTGCGGAGACCTCCAAGTGTTTCTGTGCCATAAAGAAGATCGTGAGGGCTACTAAGGGAAAAGTATAGGACCAATTCTGCAGGATTTGCTCTTACCCTAAGTATTCTGCCAGAGACTGGACAGTAATAGGAAAAGGTGCACTTAAGTACCATAGAGGCATTCCTATTTATTGGATTCATTCCTTTGAAAACTTTTCAGTCATCAGATGATTTGGTCAGTAACCGCTGATATATATTTACCTTTTTCTTGGTGTACATTCACTGGCACTGGAGAATGTGATGAAATCTATCTGATAGATCTCACTTTTCATACACTTCAGATTTGGGCTGTATGAGGACCAGTGTATTCCACCACTTTTCACAGCAAATGTGCCCCATAAACTCTAATAGGCCTATCCTTCCCCTTTACCAGACAGAAGAATCAAATAAGCCTTGATTTTGTTTCTGATTTCAGATTTGACCTTTGAGGAAGCTCCCTTTGAATTTACGTGACTTTGTGTTGATGTGTTTGGGATTTTTAATACAGCGTGAAGTGTAAATGTTAGAGAAGTACTAAAATAAGGTTGAATCCCAAGTATTTTAAAAACATCCACAAAGGAAACATTGCTATTTTGCAGTTTTTGCAACGTCGCCGTGATACATACTTCCTAGGCGTGTTTGCTTGTGCATATGTACATCCAGAGAAACACCAACAACCTGAAAATCAACAAGTCAACCCAAAATCTCAGTTTTGGTGATGCCCTGTCTTGTGGTGCCTCTTTGATTTGAAGGAAAAACAACAACAAAAAAAACCTGACTAGAGAGTCAATGCTGTAGTCCTAGCAAACTTAACCCTTATATTGGCCGAGTTTCAGGCCCTCTACTGAGTATTTGTAGGGGTTACATCAGTAATGTACCAATGGATTACGAGGCCCTAAGGGACCACTGTGATCAGTCTGACTCGCTATGCAATGTGGCCGTAGGTCTTCTCTAAATTAGTTCTTGAATGAATTTGAGCATAGCTTTTGGAGAAGCCTCACCTTGCTTCAGAATCCACCATCAGCCTCAGATTTTTCTACCTGCTTAGGCTTAGGTTATTCTCAGTTTTCAAAATGTATTTATAGTATCTTGTCTTAGTTCTTCCAGTTTAAACATCTGGCCATAGCATAGTATTAATTTATCTTCCAAGTTAAAAAAAAACAAACAAAAACCACACCAAACTCACTATTACTAAACTGCCATTTTCCAGGAATGAAAGTGAAGTTTATTTCTTTATTTTCTCTCGATGCACAACTAGCCTAAGAAATTCGTGAGAAAGACAGGATAATTTATAGCTAGACTATGTTAGTAATGAAGTTCAGACTGTGACCCCTTGGACAGGCAGATCAGTGCATCTCAGAGGACAGTGGCTTGTAATAGGGGACAGGAATGGCAGGGATGGGGGCACAGGCCCTTCTTAAGCCAGATTCACTGCCAAAGGTGACATGGCAATCTAGTTGTACTGCAGGGGACTGGGATCAAGTCTCTTCTGCTGTCCTCCAGAAGTAATTCCTCTTGGTGTACTCAGTACTGTCATCATCGAGGATGAAGTTTGTTTTCTGGATGCAAGTCCTGTACCTTAGGCTATTATGAGACTGAACATTCTCAAGCTCAACCCCTTTAAACCATTTAAAATTATTCTGATTGTGTTCATTGTCATCAAGTCCACAATTTGCAGGTAGATTAAAGGAAATCCAGTTTAAATTTGAGAAGTTTATTCACTAAGCGTGTTGTTTGAAGACAAAAGTTTCTACAAATCTTTTCAACAAATACAAAAATTTCTTAGGTGGCTGTTATGAAAGAGTTGGTTTATTTTAATAAAGAAACACAAAAGCTGATTTAGCTAAGCAGGAATTAATCTTTTCTACATGCGTTAACATTTTAATAGGCTGAGTTTATTCACAGAATCGCAGAATGGTTTGGGTTGGAAGGGAGCTTTTAATGATCATTTAGTCCAACCCCCTGCCGTGGGCAGGGACATCTTTCACTAGATCAGGGTGCTCAGATCCCATCCAGCCTGACCTTGAACATTTCCATATTAAGGTACCCTGTTTTTTTTTTTTTCTTCTTCAGTCTGTGGGCGTTTGTTGTGTCCCTGTTAGATATCTGTTCCAACTTTTCATTGACAAATTCATGATCAATTTTAGCTGTTTTCTGGTTTAGAGGATCTTCCCATTTTCTCTAGTTCAAAAGAGGGGAAGAACTGGTGTTCCCTCTCATTGAAGGGTATCTTAATCACAAAGCCATTATAATAAGTGAACTCAAATGTGAGATCCAGAACTTACTTTCTCCTTACGTTTTTTGTCCCTCTGAACTGCAAAGGTTGTACTCTTCTGTTTTATGAGACCTATGGAAGGAACTCAATGGAGCAGAGCAGTTTGCCTCGATACGCCCTCTTCGCAGAAGACAGTGTAGTACAGTCTGTTCCAGAACATCCCAAGAAAGAAAATGTGTTCTGTCTCAGCAATTCTTTTGGAGATGTCTACCTATTTCAGGTAACAGTATGGATACCTAACTTTGTGATTGTTTCCCTTTCAGGATGTGTTTGTGAGTGTGCACATGCATGTATATGACTGTATGTACATACACATCCACACACATCATGCATGTGCCTTTGACTTAAAAATAATAGTATAGTTACACTATTATACTATACTATTATAATATTGATTTAAGTGTATGATATGACTTCAGATATATGATGTTACCTCAGTTGGCCCAGGTAATTATGCTTCAGAAATAAAAAGAACACAATCTGAAAGACACTTCTGGTACCTTGTGGTTACAGGCTTCTAGAAAATCAGCTTTATTATAATTTTTTATTACAATTTTTCTTTTCCATGTCAGTTAGCATTTCACCTGTACAGAATGATGGGCTCAGCCCTGAATCTGGTGGCCTCAAACAGAGTTTGCTTGAGCCAGACGTTCGAAAAAGAGGGCTAAAAATAATCTAAAGATCTTAGCTGCCTAACTGCGCCACTGGAAGTGTTGAGAAAGAACAGTATTATGTGGAACTGCCTGCATAAAAACATGTTGATTTATAGGCACACTTGTAAAGATCTCTAGAGACACTCTGTGCAGATGTAGTCTCTTTACCTTGCTGTCCTCTCTCCACTAACTTGGCATATTGTAAGAAGGCAAACACCTCTCCTCAGACCTTACCTGTCAAAGTCATCTACGTTGCTGTGTTACCTGCGGAAGAGGAAGTTCATCTTTGAAATCTGTTATTTTTACTTTAATTAATTGAAGGTATGAAGGATGCAAGTCATATCTTTCACGTAGCTCCTGGGACTCTGTTGTGCTTGCGGAGCCTTCAGGCGTTGCAGGTCTAAGAAGCAGAAGCTGAAGGTTGGAGGCAAGTCATGGCAGAGTGCAGGAAAAGCTCACAGTTCCTTTATTTGCACAGTTTTAAAGATAAAACTGTATTTCACTGGTTTTAAGATAAAGTACCTAAGATCTCAGTGAACCCGTCAAGCACTTCATGTCCTAGAGCTGCTGATTTTTTTTTTCTTCTTGTCTGCTCATAATGTTGCATCGTTGATTTGTTTCACAGGCGACAAGCCAGACGGATCTGGAAAACTGGGTAACTGCCATACACTCAGCCTGTGCTTCCCTCTTTGCGAAGAAGCTTGGGAAAGAGGACACCGTTAGGCTCCTGAAAAATCAAACTAAGGGTCTCTTCCAGAAGATTGATATGGATAGCAAGATGAAAAAGATGGCAGAGTTGCAGCTCTCAATTGTTAGTGATCCAAAAAACAGGAAGGCCATAGAGAATCAGGTACTTGAAACAGTATTCTTACAGGACCATATTTATCATTGCTTCTTGCTTTGGGCTCCGACTGTCAGTGCTTTCTAGGCCTGAGAGTAGTACTGGGGATAGCTGGCATGGTGGTTGTCATTGTTGCCAGGTTTCTACAGCAATCCAGAGCAGCGCGGGAGGTAGGCGTCTCAAAGCTGAGGATCAGATCGATCTGTTTTATGAGCACAAAGCTGTTTCTTTTTTCTTCTGGAAAAATTTAATTAATTTTCACTGGTTTATGATATACTTAGCTTTTAATAATACCTAACTGTTACACAGCATACCACAGAATATAAAGTACGTTCTGTGAATAATTTATTATTGAATTGCAGTGGAGATTTAAGAGTAGGTACTTAACAATACCATTCTGCACCTTAAGACAGGATGTGAAGAGTACTTTATCCAGATAAAATTGGAGGAAGGACTGAGGCAGACAAAATCATCTTCTTCAGTTGAAATTTAGCCATGGCTAGAAGGCCAGGATCCACTAGGCTTCTTAAAAAGCCTCGTATGAGTCTAAATGAGAACAGGAAGTCAAGACTGGAGTTTTCTATCCGAGGTGGAAAAACACTGCCATGAGTACCACTGGCCTGAGCATTAGACCAGTATCAAATCGAAGAAAAGGGGGACGCTTAGTCACTAACAGCACTTCTTGTAACACTCTGTGGTTGCGTGCTGGGAATTTTTTATCTCAGTATAAGCCTGGGCCCATCGCTGCTTAGCTTGGGAGAGGTAACATAATAAAGGCAAGATCTTTGTCCAAGGCTGGAGCAGACAAAATGTTCGCATCCAAACTTGTGTCTAGGCTAATTTGTTTCATTGCAGCAAGAAATGAGCTGAGTCATTGGTTGCCTCCCTCTGCAAATCTGAGTATGGCGTCCGGATGCCTTATGGGTTATTCTGATCACATTTTCAAATTATGATGGCAGGAATGCCTGAATCTTGGCTAAAGCAGCAGCTTAGTGCTGAGGCAGATTCACCACTAAGATTTGGTTTTTAAACAAAAAGTAGAACAGCCTCCCCAAAATTTAGTGTTCATGGTGTGTATGTACCTTGGGATTTTAGCCAAGCCATGCCAAAGACAGAAGGTCGGGGCAGGCTGATGAGAAGCTAGAACTGTTCCTCAGTGAAAATGGTCACCTCATTGTCTGTACGATGGTGCATAGACATCAAGCCTTACTCTGCTCTCACTTCCAGCATGTGAACCACGAATAACTCCAGTGGCACCGTATGGAAGTACGTCTTGAGGTGTTGACATATTGCCTATGTCCCCAGTTTTGCAGTCAGCAACAGGCAAAAGATGCTTTAATTATACTGGCTTAACGTTGAGGCAAAGGCTTCACTACACAGGGACTCTCGTGTACCAAACTTGTCTAGTAGTAGAGCCTATGAGGTCTGTGGACTGAGGTTGCTGTATCTTTTATTTTACTAGGCCATTAACAGAAGACATCTGATAATTTGTATTCGTTGACTGGTATTTGAGAGCCCATCCCTGCCTGCCTTTCCAGTTAGGGTAGCTATTGCTCTGTCATTACTTTAGGCTGCACATTATGACCTCTAGAGTAGCAAGCAAAGTTTATTTCCTTTGATCCAATACAGCATAATTACGTTTCATTAGTTAGTGGAACACTTCTAGTTTCATGAATTTGATGCTTATAATATTTAAAGTTATTTGAACTTGGTGAAGGGCAGACTGACTGATACTGACTTCCCTGTCAAACTGCTGTAGCACACTTCCGTCTGAAGCTGTATGAGCAGAGTTCAATATGCAGGTTTGTGTATGGATTTGTGGTTTAGAGTTTCATAATTTATTTCCAGGTCACTTTATTTCATGGTCCAGACCCTAGTGAGGTGAATGGAGGAGGAAAAATATTAAGCATCCTTTTATTGCAGTAGGTTTTGAGACCTGGAAGATTACATAGATTTCTAGACATGTCTAGTCCTTGTAACATTAAATAAATTAACTTAATTTACCCCTCCCCCCATCAGATACTGATGCTAGTAGTTTATGTGGAGTCAACTGAAGAATATTAATGATGTGCTTTTAATATGTACTAATTAGATGTTCCATCCTTGAACAACTGCCCTTGTTTTCCAGCTCAGTCCCTGGAAGAAGTTGGCTGCATTCTGCTAAAACTGAAATCCATCACTAGGGCTGCAGAAGATTTATTCCTGTTAATCTTCTGTCTGTGAATGTCTCAAAACATTGAATGAGGGCAAACCAGTGAGACAAAGAGTGAGATGGATCATGTGCAAACATCCACTAGTTAGCAAACAATAAATTTGTAATGAGCCTTTTCTCCAGTCTTAATCCTTTTGATCTCTAAAATCTCTCCTTACAACTGCTGAAGCTTTGTTGGCAAAGTCACTTCAGAGAAAAGTCAATAGATAACTGGGTTTCCTAATCTTTTGATTTAATGTCTCAGATATGGGCTTTTGCAAAAGAAAAAAAAATCTTGATGTAATTTGTAACCATGAATTCTTAATACACTTAGTAAGCTAACAATTCTGAAAAAACACAGTTCCTGACGGAGAAGTTTCAGAGACTTGATACTATCAAACTGGTTGAGAAATGTCTTCAGCCTTGCGACCTAGGTCAGGGTTTCTCTCTATCAGGGTTTGCTGATCCAATAATAATAGACTTAATCACTGTTTAAGAGAAAATGGCGGGCCTTCACATATCTGTTGATAGCGTTGGGCAGTTTAGAAGAGATCAGTGAAGCATCTGCAAGAGCGGTATACCTACAGCAGCCAGTCCCAGTAGGCCACTGGCAGCATGGCTGGAAATCCCAGTTCTGCGCATACTACCTACAGCCACGTGTGTTTGTATTACTGTGTGCAATAAATATGTTGTGGGTGGTGGTATTACCCCAGGGTGTAACTTCTCCCCTAAACCAAAGAGAATTAGGACGAAAGGTAGCGAGTTTGAAAATCCCCTGGCGCCGAGGTGAATTACAAAGCCCCTGGAGTCACAGTCTTCAAAAAAATGTTAGTTTTCCCAGCTGTTTAACCTGCTAGAGAATCACAATGTTTGCTGTGAATATGGAGCCCTGTCTAACTGCTACTGAAGTTAGTGAAAGGGATTATTAGAATTTATTTGGAGCTCTTTTAACAAAATATTGCACATTAAGTCAAAAGCGAGGCTGTCTGTGCCTGTAGAACTGTTTTTAATGGGATGGAAAATCTACCTCACAGTGAGGGCACTGCAAGTCTGGGTGTACTTCTTGATGTGCTTGGTGCATAAATCTATTGTGTTGTCTCATTTTAGAACAATAATGTGAATAATAGTTTCTTGAAAGCATTCTGGACTTTTCTCTTCAAATTTTAATATCTTGGTATAATCGTGTTTTCCAAGCAATTCAGAATTTTCTGATGTGATTCATATTTTCTGTGCACATGATACTTAACTTACTTATCAGATGGGTTATGAACATAGCTATTTACTTGAAGGCACTGAAATGATGAGGCATTAATGAGAAGAACAGGCACATGCTTGGAGGTGATTTTTATGGAATTTTTCGTGTGTGTCCTCCAACTGAAAGTAGTTTATCTGTTGCCATAAAAATAAAAAGAAGGGGATCAGTAAGGTGGTGTCCTGTTTACTCTGAGTGGTCATTAAATCCATTAGTACCTTTCTTCCATTCCCTGTGGTGGTTTTTGGCTTTTTACACAGAGCATAACTTCATTACTTTTTTTGTTTAAACTGTACTTGACGCATTCTCTTTTCTCTCACATTTATGGGAATGTGATTGGAGTAGTTTGGGGGATTTTATTCTTCAGGCTCCCCAAAGCCCAAATTTCATGTCTTCATTTTCTTTAAACCATCTAATGAAATACTGTCTGACATTCTGATGAAAATTCCAAGAACAACACTAAGAGAGAATCTTTTCAGGGAGCTTTGCTATCACATGCTAGTTTTGCTGCATACAAATTCAATATGAATCACAGCATACAGTTACGTTTCTTTCTTCCATATTCTCCTAAACTAGAAAACAATATCTGAACTTGTTACAACAGATCTTCAGTTTGGGTGGTCTTTGAACTGGCTAGAGCAGAGATCCCCTTACCAAGAGATTTAGTACTATTTCTTTTCGGGTGTCACTCTTCAGTGTAGGGTGGTCCCTGTATACATCATTAGCAAAATCCTTCTCTTTTGGTAGTAGCTGGTCACTGAGGAATGAAGTAAGTAGGCAGCCAGGAAAGTTGAGGAAAGTCATCTCCATTCTCCTCACCGCTGTAACTACTCTTTTGCAGATAGGTGAATTTCCATCTCAGTTTCACAAAGATTTAGTATAAAATAGTGAATAATGAATCAAATGTTACTGGATGTGGAGTTGCATAGCATTCTCTCATGCGATGAAGCTGGTGGAGGAGCCTGTGCAGGAAGGGCTGGCCTTCTAAGTTTTCGGGAGGGACAGCTGGACAGAAAGATTCAGTAGCTTTCTTAATTCATCCCTAGCTGTAGACATACATGTGGTATTGCCAATTTTGATCAGATTATTGACAGGAGTGTAAATTAGGTACACATGGGTGCAGTTTTGTGCTGTCAGTGGTATTGGGAATATGGTTTCCTCTGTTTTGGTTATAAATGATGAAAATTCAGTCCTTCCAAAACAAGCAGAAAGATGGCTTTGTAAAAAAACCCATAGTTGTCTTGTTGTTTCAGGAAGCTTTCTTAACTTTTTTAAGTCACCAGGCAGAGTCAAGAATAAAGGGTTTTGCTAATTGCACATCATTGTTGTTGTACTCTATTATGTTCTTTTTTTTATTTCTTTGAGCTAAAAGTTATTACAGTATCTCTGTAGTGTCCTTTAAAGTAATGGGATTTCTGGGACAGTGAAGTTTTTGCTTCTTCCAGTTCTCTTTAGGAAGTAATGACAATAAAAATCTTCTCCTTGTCCCCAGAAACTGAGTGACTCATTTATCCAGATGGGTACAATATGAAATGTGTCTGAGAACCAGGGACTGGAATGCAGAGAGTTTGGTGGTGCTTATAATGTGGTTGAAAAGCTGTTCCTATGAAACAGCAACAGAAGTTTCTTTTAAATCCATAGAGTTCCCTACATCAGCTTGCAAAGACACTTTCCATCTGGGAAGAAGATGTTGCATAGGGGAAAATTTATGAATTTTTCACTGCTGTAGATAGTGAATTCTGTCAGTGAGGAGCTCATGGTTCTATATAGTATAAGAAATGTTACTAAATCCAGTCAGTTTTAGAGGCTTAAGCACCAAGAGAAGGCTCTCCTCCCTGTGCATCTTTTCTTTTGTGGTACCTTAAATAAGCACCAAGTGGAAAACTGGTATTATGTTATCAGGTGAGCTGTCGTCCAGGAATTTTCTCCTTCCTTCCTTTAGGTCCTTGAAGCATTGCTACTTCAAGTTAATGCGGTGTCACTTCTGGCACTGCTTTCCACCATTCACATACTCGTTTGGGGTTTATTACACTGAGCTCCTCTTACTTTGTACAGAACAGGTATTTGAAAGCAAGGCAGTCCTTCCTCAGCCCCCCAAAAGATGCTGTTTGCACCGTACTATAAGAAGGGCAAGTAGCCAGGGGCCATCCCTGAGCAACAAACACTGCTGGCACTGCCTTCTCTGGGACTGTCAGGGCCCTCCCTTTTACAGTCTGCAAACCCTAGGCATGCTCTAGCGGAGGTGCCACTAGAAATGTCACCTGCGGAGAGGACTGCATGGCACGTAGGAGCTGTGGATACCCATGTCACCTGCTGGAAATCCCTGGTCTGTATTGTCTGGTCTGAATGTATTTACCACTTGCTTTCTCAGTTACTACAGGCAAACTCTGAAGTGTCTTTCCCACGTTGGAGTTTATCTGTAGAGAACCTGGCAAGGTTATTGAATTAAGAGACCTGCTTTCAAGCATCTTCCTTTAGCTCGTCTGTTTGTGTGATTTAAAATGTAATTAATTTACAATTGTTTCTTCATGTCTGGATGGATTTTTCACTAACCTGGAGGAGAATTGGCTATTTATGTTCTGAAAGTAATCGTTACTGCTAAAGTACTGCCAAAAGTACCATGCTCATGCTCCTTTGTACGTTAATGCTTAAAAAATGATTCCTGAATTCAGTCTCTTATGCACAAACTCATCCCCTCACTTAGCACTCCCTACATAATCGCCATCTTGTCCCTGCACCAGGCTTCCTTGCATGAGTTCTCCTAGTGGCCCAGACTAAATAATTCACGGTCCTGATTCTTAAGGCTTTCCATATTTTATTCTTTTCCATCTCTCTGCCACAGCCTCCTTTTTCTCACTACCTTACAGAGATCCTATTAGGCTGAATACATTTGTTTGGGTGGCCCCTCCTTTTATTTCTCCCAGGCGCTCTCACGCTGCCACTAAACCCAGAAATCATTGCCTAACATTTGCCTGTGCTGAGAACAATGTCCTCCCTTTCCTCTAGGAATAGCCTTTAATGCTTTTTGTAGAAATCCAAGTGGAGGTTTTGAGACGGTGACTGAGAGAGGATGGGTTTGGATGCTCCGGGTGCTGTAGCCATCGGCACAGGCAAGCGCGACAGCTGAACAGGTCGCGCAGGAGCGTTTCACATGTGCTCCCTCGTTTTGGCGTGCCTCGCCTTGGGCGGCATCGCTGATCTCTTGGCGGACTCGCTTCGTGCCGCTGTTAGCCTCTGCCACCCCTTCCCGCTCTCAGGGCCGTCTGGTGCATCGGCTTTTCCCCCTTTGCTTTCGAGCGGATTTCAAAAGGGCTGTTTTGTCCGTGCAGGATGAAGTTAAGTCCTTGAGCCGTCTTGCGGGCAGTCCTCCCACGTGGGGCAGAGATTTGCCTCACACAATAGCGGAGTAAGGATCGCAGCAGCTAGTCTTAAGGCTGTAAATTAACTTCGTGCACCAGGTCATGCTGCACTTTGAAGTTGTTGCTTTTTTATTTGTATGCTTCCCCCGTTTAGTCTTCAAGAATATAAATCTTTAGGAAGAATTATCATAGTTTAAAAGGCTTAGACAAATGGCAGCTGGTATTGGTTCGTGGTCTCCAATTGGTTCCAGACATCCCTGGGTTTGATAAGACTACAAGACAATCCCAGAAATTCCCTGCCTACAGCTTTTGCTAATGCCATTAAACGTAACATCGTGATTACCGATGCTTTTGGAGCTGATTAGCTAGCATCCTGCGTGACTGATAAACACTGTAATTTAATTATTTCTTCAGAATGTCCTCATGTTGTACCCCACTCCCCCTTCTTAGATTATCTTTATTTTAAAATACGACTTAGTACAAATGTTTAATGGGGATTTGGAGGAAGGCCTTGGAAACACAAGAATGCCTGTGTTCAGCTGGTGCTTGATGGGGACAGGATGCTCCCCTCCAGCAACGCCCAGAACAAGCCTTGCTCTGTTCCCGAGCTATTCTGAGTTGGCTTGGCTCTGTACCCATGGAGGTGTCATCCCAAAGGGGAGGATTTCACCTGAGCTTGTAGCTTTTGGCTTTGTGAAAAGCTGACAACCATGTTTTCATTCTAGTTGGGTGTCGACACAGAGAAAGAGCTCATGACAAAACCTCCTTTTGGAGTCGTCCCATGCGTAAAGTACTGGCAAGCAGAAAAATGCTCTGTGAGGAGTGTCTGAGAGCACAAAGAAAGCAAAATAAAGGGCAGTGATGAAATAAACCCAGGGAAAAATTATTATTCTTTCTGGGGAGCAAAGAATGCATGTTTTGAGTGTCTGTGGTGAGAGATTAGATGAGACAGCTTTGTTATGTGTATGTCTCTGGACCTTTGGGAGTTGCTTTCATTATAAGCTTTTGTAAATTGTATCTTTGGCTTTTAATAGTCATTCCTTGAAAGGTTTTTTTTTTTAGTGTACCGTAAGTTATAGTTTTGCTTTCACAGATGTACAAAATAGTATATTGTCTTCCCTTTTGTCACCCTACCCACCAAATAAAATTACCTCTTACGTCCAGAAGTATAGCCATAACTGATGCCATGGTTTGTAAGCACACGTGTAAGAAGCCAGACAAGGTCAGGTCTCTATCAGTTGTTGTACAAGCCTTAGCACCATTTTGTTGACAGGGCCCTTTTTGCCCATTCATTACTCACTTCATTGTTGAAAGTAAGAGGCAAGGTAACTTGTTTAGTTCTTGCGATATTTGGCACCATTAGAAGGAAGCGGAACTGATATTTCTTCTAGATGAACCTGCAGGTCATAGTTCACCTGAGATTTTTATTGTATTTTTCCAAGTCACAGAAGTGCTTGTCCCAGCCTTTGCTAATCTCAGTGTAAGGCGATAACGTCCTGCACGCACAGGGACAGGCCAGGCGTGCCCCTGAAAGGTACGAAGTCAGTGCATGTTAGAGAAAACGTGATGAACTTTCTCTGCAGCCCTGAGCCGCTTGTTGAACAATCAACATGCAGCGATTGGAGCTGACATTGGAAGATCAGCATTGTCGGGAGATATTAACTATCTTCAGTACATGAACTTGGTGTGCATTAACCTAATGGACCTGCCTTTCCTGCTTTCCCATGGTGAATGTGCCTGCACTATTAAATGCAGCTGCCTTTTTATTTCTACTATTTATCGGTGTTAATGTATATTGTACACTGTGGGGCAGATTTTAGCTGCAGCTACCAATCTGTAAATTGTGGAAATGAAAAGAAAAATTATAGAATCATAGAATCATAGAATCATAGAATCATAGAAAGTTTTGGGTTGGAAGGGACCCCTAGAGGTCATCTAGTCCAACCCCCCCGCAGCGAGCAGGGACACCACTAACTAGATCAGGTTGCTCAGAGCCCTGTCCAACCTGGTCTTGAATGTTTCCAGGGATGGGGCCTCCACTGCCTCTCTGGGCGACTTTTGTGCAGTGCATAAGAATATGTGTTTATGTAGATGAGCGTGTAGCTAGACAGATACTTAAAACCTGTCATCTGAGTCTTGATTCAGAACTTTGTCTAGTAAATATCTGAATCTCTTCACTTTCCTAATTTTACACTGAAACTGGATTAAGCTATTACATCTGCACGTACCTGTGTTAGATATGTTTAAAAATTGCATGAAGGGTATGTATACATTCTTGCTTTTGGTCCAGTGGTTTGTAGTGGGCGTATATAGCTCATTTTGCAGTTTGCCTGAGCATAAGCATGTCTTAAAGTGTTAGTCAGGCAAAGCACCACCATGCCTGTGTGGCCAATATGCTCTCCTGTTTACAGACAGGGAGGCCATAGGGCGATAGTAAAGAATGAGCAGGACCTGTCAGCGTAGCTGCTTCGCGTTGCACAGTGCGTTAGCATAGCTATGCTGCTTTGCTTTCAGCCAGACAGCTACCCAACCTGAGCTCGTTAAAATGAAGGAAAGAAAACTAATCTCCAAAAAGGAGAGAGAAGGGGGGGGGGGGGAGGGGGAAGCCTTCATGAACCACAGAGTTGTGTTTTTATGTAACTGCTTTTGTGGCTATCAAACTACCCGAGGTTCATGGTGTGTTCATCTTGTCAGTACACATTTAAGACCACCAGCTTTGTTTTATTTCAAGCCATCTTTTGGGTTGATGTAACACAAGATGACTGAATGTGTTTTGGCAGAGAATAACTAATCTAATCCATATACTACCAGATGAAAGTAATTTACTATGGGTTTGGGGAAGAGCTTGAATTTTCAGTGCAGCCCACAAAGACATTTTCCCCCTTTTAATTGTCCTTTTTTATATCTAAACAGATCCAGCAATGGGAACAGAACCTGGAAAAATTTAACATGGACCTTTTCCGAATGCGATGTTACCTAGCCAGTTTGCAAGGTGGGGAGCTCCCAAATCCGAAGAGCCTTTTGGCTGCTGCCAGTCGTCCTTCAAAACTGGCACTGGGGCGGCTTGGCATTTTCTCCGTCTCATCCTTCCATGCCCTGGTAAGTCCGAATGCAATTTTCATGGGTGTGTTACACAAAGCCACCGTTAATATTGTGCTCAGATGTGGAATTGTGCTGGGATGATACGTGGCTGCACCCACATGCATTGCTCAGACAGCCTGCTCCCTTCTCACCCTTCCTGCCTATTACTGGACTGAAAAAAAAAAAAAAATCTTCCACAGGCAGACTTTAAAACTATAAGGATATGGCCGTGATTTTTATTTGGCCCCTGAGGACTCCAGAATTGGGTACTTCTGACCTATATCTAAAAAGGAAACAAACCAAAATATTCTTCAGATGTAGATGAGTCACTGTGTTGAGATTTTGTCACTGCGATTTCACCTCCACTGAGTTCAGAGTTTAAAGTGTATAGGAGCTAAGTCACCTGGAGTGAAAAGAGCCTAACACTGAAATTTCCAAAAGCAGTTCAGGTTCCTCTGGGCTGATCTTTTTTGGAGGTCCCATATGGCTCTGTTTTTCAGAAACAGTTTGATACCCTCCTAAACAGGAAGTATTTTTAGAATAGGCTGAAACTAGAAAGAATCCAAAAGTATAAGTCACTTTTTAAGAACTGTTCCCTGCATTTGCAAAGAAGAATGAGGGAGATCCTTGGCTGCTGTAAGCTGTTGTCACGCTGTCGGCTGTAAGTGAAGTATGGCAGTAGCAGGTTCGCCTCTGCTCTGGAACCTTGGCAGCGTTGTGAGGCTGATCTTGGCAGAGAGGGATGGACCACATTTGCTGCCTGAGAAGTCAGTCTGAATAGTGGTCCTGAAGGTCCCAGCACACAATCTGTTCCTCCATGCCACTGTTTTTATCTGTGTGGTTTGTGTCAATGCTTGTTAACTCAATGCCATAGCACCTTTATCTCCTGTGTTTGGCATTTTTGAGAGTCTTGCTTCCTCTGGCAATTTCATATCTGAATGATAGGTTGTAATTTTTCTTCAGAGCCTTTTTATTAACTTCTTTTGTTGTACAGAGATATTTTCTCAGCTCCTCCCTTCCTATCACCTTCCATTTTTGCCCCATGACAGAAAAAATGCACTGTTACGCCACTGAAATACCAAAACAAGCATCACCACTGAATCTTAAAAACACTGTCCTTGCACCTTGGCATGTTACACTGAGGTGAACTGAAGTACCTCTCATTTGATGCCTCACGTTGAAGTAACTGTGTCAGCATTTTGCTCTTATGAAAGTGATACAGGAAGGCCTGTCTCTGTGTTTAAATAGATCTGCTCCAGGGATGACACTGCTCTCAGGAAACGTACCCTATCTCTGTCACAGAGAGTCCGAAATAAGAAGGGATTATTTTCTTCGCTAAAAGGACTGGACACTTTGGCAAGAAAAGGAAAAGAAAAGCGACCTTCTGTAACTCAGGTAGATCTTATTTGCTGGGGGTAGCATAGAAGGGCTTGTTTCTGCCGGGGCTCATCCTGTGAGGTGCTGCTGATGCACAGGATAGGAGACAGCTGTCCATCAAATCCACATTTGCAGTCTCAGTAGCCATGGCAGACTTGCAATGGGAGTATCACTCGTGAAGAGTATATATCTAATTTTGGATTTCTTTGTGATAAATATGACTGGTGAATGAGAGGTTTTGACCCAGTGGGTTAGTTTATTATCAGCAGCACAAGACCATCAGATTTCAATTTGTAACAAAACTCGTCTTCTGGCACATCGCAAACTGTTTGGATAGGGTTTGTTTGGAGACAGCCTGTGTGCACAGTCCTTAACACACTGTGTGCTGGCTTGTGACTGGCACTCTGAAGTACTATTGCAATTTAATGTAGAGTAACACAGGTGAGTCTTCAAGGGAAAGAGAGCAGAGACTGCTGCAAAGACAGCCGTCTTCGGCATGGCCGCTCAAAGCAACGCGCCCTGCTTGGAAGTATGTTTTGGCCAACAAGAGACGACTGCTGTCAGGCAGGAGGCCGGCTGCAGGAGCAGGCAGCTGCCTGGTACAGCCGTGCCAGCTTACACCAGCCGAAGGCTTGGCGCAGGTTTGATGTGCTGGGGCGGGCTGGCCCCGGGGAGAGGGGCTGTGCCGATGCGTGCCCCCGCTGACGGGCTGCGTTGCTGCTAATGAAGCTACAGCATCTCACAGGGACGTTCTCTCTTTGTGAAACTAACGGCCTGTGCACGTGTTTAGTGTAAACCCCACACTTCAGGAGTCTATGTTTCTCAATAAAGGCACAGTTAAATGTGAAACAAAAGTTTGCTGCCTCCTCCCTGAAAAAAGAAGGTAAATAACAGCAGAGACACTAGGTGAGGCAGAAGTCGTAGAGGTCCACCCACCTCAGAACATCACTGTTTTCACTAGCCTTTGCCATGTCTGCTGTTTCTCCTGCAAAGCAGTATTTTGAGCGTTGACATTAGGTGACTTTGTTCCTATTGTTCCCTGGCCCTTGTGTTTTGATTTTATTAGTCAAAAATCTATGATGAGCACTTGAAAATTGGCTCTTCTTGCATGTCTGGTAATCTGCTTGTGGAATATTTAAACAAGCCTATCTGTACGCATACTGCAATAGTCCCAGAGCTGATGCAACAGATTCAATGTTGCAAAATATCATGTCAGGATTTTCTGGTCTGGTGGTTTTTATTTTTAATAGGTAAATATTTATCTATGTGTTACACTGTGATGAAGCTTCTCAAGGTGACTGTTGCACATTTTAGCATATTGATCCAGTTTTGTTTACGTGGTAAAATTGAGTAAAACTCAAGTCTGTCTTACAAAAGGCTAAACTGAAGGAGAAATTTTCTCTGGGTCATCCTTTTCACATAATTTCCCTTGTGTTCCCCAGCAGGTGAGGCTGGTCTGCAAGTCCTGCACCTGTATTTCTTGATTAATAAAAGGCCTGAGGGAAGGGATTTTATGCCCCTTTGCTCCGTTCTCAGCGGAGTTGATACCTCGCACTGTCGTAACTGGGTAATACATCCTCCCGTATGTTTTATAGCCCATGAAGGAGATTCTGTGGAGCTCAGGGACAGGGAATCTTATTTCTGTGTCAAGGAGAGGAGTGTCCTGCTGCCCTCCCAGTGTTTTTCTGAGCGCGGAGGAGGGAGCCCTGGCACAGGCGGAGGTGCCCCTGGCACGTCCTCACCCTCCTTACTCCAGACCTTGCAACCAGCTGGCCCAAAAAAGTGTTCATTTTCATCCATGAATTCAGTTTTTTAAATTTTTTTTTTAATTTTTATTGACCATCCTACAATAAAATTAAGGAAATACAAATGCTGAGTGTTGCATATGAATAACACCAGGCTGTGACTCATACTCATAAAAGTAAGGAATTTTAAAGGGCGTGGCTTGAAAACTGACCCATGAACCTAGAAGGTGGCTGAAAAGGGACCCACACCCTTGCTCAGACTTGTGTGTATGCACATAATTGTATATCAAAATCAGAACAAGCCTGAGGCTGCCTTTCTTGTCATCTCTGTCAGCCCACTGGGGAGCTTGGTTAAGCAGAGAAGCGGAGCTCACTTCTCTGCTCATTGTGCTGCAGTGCCTGTGTCAAACAATAGGTTAAAAATGTCTTACTTTCTTGGGTTTAATTAAAGTTCATTTGACTGGAGCTGGTATGTTTTAATCTGCCGTACCCTAGCTTCAAAATTAGATGGTATATTCTTGAACACAGTTCTGTCAGAGAAGTTTTTAAGTTTATCTTATGTTTAATTTTATGGTATTAATAAAAAAAAGGCTCAGAGTTTCTATGCTGGGAGGCTTTCGTAAACATCAATGAAGTGTCTCAGTCTTTTACAAATCAGTTAGTAAAACTGCACTGCAGCAGATGGGGGATGTCTAGGCTCACCTTATCCTCAGTTTCTTAAATGCTTATCTGCTTTCGTGTGTCTAACTGATAAACTGTTTTGAGAAATCATAAACAATAAAATACTTTGATTACATCTGTGGGTGTGACAGGGAAGAGGAAGTTCAGAAGTGGTGGCCTTCATTTGCATTGGCAGAAACTGGATTTGTTATGAAATTTTAAGAGAGGGTTTGTTGTTACCTTGGATTATCCAAAAGGCTTTTGCTAGTAAAAAAAAAAAAAAAAGGCAACTAAAAAAAACCAATAACAAAAAAAACCAAACAAAAAAAGCTCAGGTATAACTTTGATATTGTTCTGATTTGTGGACTGCAGGAGTTAAAAAAATGCTAGTTATATTTGCACTTTGGGATGGTAATGTTATTACCTGCAAATCTCAACATTGGGTATAAACTGTATAGATATATCCGGTGTTTATATAACCCTTATCACTAAAATATCTGATTGTATCCACAGCCATTTATTGGATTTTTAAAAATTTCCTTAATAAGCCAAACACCTTTGTGAGATACTAATAGTTAAGCTTTCAAAACAGATGGGGAATGTAAGTCTCAGTTTCTGCTTTCATCACTTCCAGAGCAGACATAGTAGTCAGCTATTTTCATTACTTAATAGTGTGGGTTTTGGGTCAAGTATGCCTTTAAAGCTAAGCTAAAAGTTTCCATTGATAGTGTCAAGCTGACTGCTTGGTTAGGAGAGATGAAAAACTATAGGGTAAGAAGTTTTAGAAAACAGCAACCATGATTTGAAATAGTTGCTTTAAATAATTCTGAGATTTGTAGCTGTACCTAAGAGTATCCCAAAGCGTGAAACTGTAACTTCAAATGTAGTGCGTGATTTGAAGGCAAATTTAATCTTGTTGCTAAACAGTAGATAGGAAAAAACAAGGACGTGAGTGCATTTATACATGTTTGAATGTGAGTGTGCATGTAGCCTGAAATAGAAAACATGCTTAAATTTTCTTTGTAGAGGGAGATCTGTGTTTCTTTAATACTTCTTCTAGTCAGAATAAAGCAATACAAAGTACAATAAGATCCCTGGGGTTTAGCAGGTTGAGATATATTTATTCATTTAGTTTTCGGTTTTATTTTCAAAGAATTTACCTAACACGGGTAAAAAATAAAGGGTTTTATTTGTTTAACCTATTTACTTATCTGTAATATTTTTAATAGATTTTCGATTCAGCTGGAGGACACGGATTTACTGGTGTCCAGAATTCAGCCAACTCTGCTGAGGTAAGCTATGCCTGTCCGCATTCTGCACTATGTTGTTTTCAAATTCCTGAATGTATTTCACAAAGTGTATGATGAGGCTGGTTCAGAAATCCCACAGATGTTCATAAAACGCAGTTAGTGTTAGATGGCAGGATTATAATTCTGCTAATGAAACCACTTCAACATAAGTTTCTGAACATGCATGCTAGCCTTTTCAAAAAACATAATAATAATGAAAAAAAACTCCCCAGAAGCCACTTCACAGCACTAATCCTTACAGTGTGTACACTATCTGAGAGAGATTTGGAATTGAGCTTGTCTGAAAGCATCTTTCACAGTATGGCGAAACCCAAGATGTATTTTTCTCCTTTGCCGACTTTAACAGAACCTGTGTATTTTGAGTATAAAGGCAAATAAAGTCTAATTAAAGTCTGTGGAGCCATACCAGCAGAGAAGTGAGAGTTAATATACAGCTGGAGTAAAGGGGGAGGAAGCAGCATCCCCTCAGCAGCGTTACCTGGTGAAGAGCTGCAGCTGATGTTCTGGGATGCTCAGGAGCAGGAGAGCTGCCACTCGCCTCTGCCTGGTGTGAGTCACGGGCCTCCGTGGGGACAACGGCACCCTCCCCCTGTCTGGAAGCAAAGCAGGACACTCCAAAATCCATAATCACAGACATGTAGGACCACTAGGTATTGTCTGTGTAATGCGGGGCTTACACAGGCAGAATCCTTCTCCCTCAGTAGGCTCGTGCAGGCTCCAAACAAAAAATTCAAATTAAGTCCTAGGCACAGGGTTTCTGTGTATGGTATAGCTGGGTTTCTTTAGTGGCAACATGTGCCAGACTCAAAGGGCTATTTGTCTTCCCATCTGCCCCCTGTCCCTTTTCCTCCTTTGTTTCCTGAGCCAGATACTCCCCGATGCAGTTTAAAACTTGAAAGAAGACTTTAAAGAATAGTACCACAGTACTGTTCTCTTTCAGCTGAATTTGTGTACCAGGTACTAGACAAAAAGTCAAAATCTGCATTTAAAATGAAATACTGCTCTTGAAAATTATTAACTATAATGAAGAGCTGTAATGAATCTTCTGAGGAAGGTTTGGACAAAGTTCATTGTTTCTCATAGGTTTTTATGTTGTTTTTTTGTATCATTGTGTGCTACATGGTTTATTTTCTCATCAAGTGCATTCATTTAACGGCTAGGTAAGAAAGAAATATATAATTATGCAGAAGTTATACCACTGAGAGAGGCATCTCCCACTGACAGCAGCTAATTCTATAATGGTGTTTTGCCTCCTGAAAGTATCTGCACATTTTGTCTGTTCTTTCAAGAAGCATATTGAAACTCCTGAATGCCCTTAGTTACTTGACCACTTGCTTGTTATTTCCTGGGGTGGGAAAGTATTTAAACCAAATCACTTCTCTCTTTTCAAAATAAATTATAATTATTAGGGCTCTCTGGGTGAAATGATCTCCTGTAGAGAGAACATGCCATTGGGTGTGGCGTGAGATGACATCCGTTTCCCACCTCAGAGACAGCAAGCACAATTCGTTCCTGTCTGGTTCCATTAAAACATGGAAAGGTTTGCTCCCTCCTAAAGCCGAGAAGAGGCAAACCCCCTTGGGTGCACCCCGAGAGGGTTTCTCCCGAAAGTCTGTGATGCCAGTCCCGGGGTTTAGCGCTGACCCCCTCAGGGCTGGGAGGTCGCCAGTGCTGCCTTGTGCAGCGGGGTCTGCTGGGGGTCTCCTGTCCTCTGGCCGGACAAGAGCGTTCGCTCTTCCTCACCCCATCTGAGGAGACAGAGGAAGGTTTTGAGGGTGCCAGGGAGCAGGCAGAATGAAGTCTTCTCCCTCTGGTGCCGTGTCGGGGAAGGGACGAGGTCTGGCTTCTTGACCCAGCTCTGGATAAAAGCAGCGTTCTTCAACTTCAGGCAGGGGTTTGCAGTCCCATTCCCCAGATAGAGGGGACCGTTGGACTGGGGGAAATGTTGCTGCAGATTTTGGGCCAGGCTTTCACAAAATCCAACAGTGTTGTGTTTCAAGACTTAAAAAACCACCCCAATTTAGGCGCTGAAGCAGAGCTCTGGAGCTCAACCTTATTTCAAAAACTTTTTTTTTTTTTTTTAAATGGGAATTAAATATAGCGTGGGCATTTTTAAGATCCTGACATTTTGATGAATCATACAACAACTCAGAAATGATTCATCATAACTCTGAAAACCGTTACTTTGGCATCAGCCCAGTTTCACTGGCTGATTTCAAAAGAAAAACAAAAACAGCATCAAAACTTTTATAAAATGCTACCCGAGGAGTGCAGCGAATGACAAATAGTGAAGTCTGCCAGGGAGGCTGTATTTTCCCTGAAAAGGATAATAAAACCAGAGGCAAATAGTGGGAGGAAATTATGAAGTAACCTACTGGTCCCGCAGCAGCCCTGTGGCACAACGTGTGACAGTCTGCAAATCCTGGCGCCTATTTCTGGAAAATTGGATGGGTTGTTATAACTTTCTGCGGCGATGAATGAATGAACTATTGTAGAATTAGTCACTGCAGGCAAAACAGGAAAAAAAAAAATCTCTGTTCGTGTCAGATTTTCTGAGATGGAAAAAGTGGATGAAGCAACTTGACTGCAGTTAAGGAACAGAGTCATGTTTAGTAACAGAGGCGAGTTTATCTCAAGGCCTGTGCTTGGGCACCAGCGTACGTGGCAAGGAAAGGGAAGTACCTCACTTTGGGTGCAGAACGTTCTGTCCCGTCTTAAAAGCTTCCGGAAAAAAGGTGGCCTTAAACCGATTTCTCATCACCTTAATCCTCTGTGTTCTGGGGTTTGGTTTTTCATCTCTGGCAATAGTGAGATTTATTTCAGTTGCACCGATTTGAAGAACTACTGTTGCAGTGCAATAAACAATCGCGGTGGCTGCAAACCTCTGAGCTGCTGAGAGCATCTCCCTAGCTGAGGCAACATAGCTTCGGTTTTCCCTGGAGGAAGCCGCCGGAGAATTCAGTCTGACTCATTCCTGCTGCACTCTCGCAGCCTGCCTGCCTTGCCCTGTCTCCTTTCTGTTATTTACACCGTGGAAGGAGGTCAGCATTTATTCCCAGGCACTTGATTTAGTGCTTTCTGAGAGGACCACGCTTCTGTGGGAATTATCTTCTTCAGCGATACCAGTGTTATGAGCAGTCTGGAACCACAGCCACCGAGGTGAAACTTCACCTGGTGTAGATTTCATTGCTCCATCAACTGCAGTAGCATAACAGGATTCCTGTTATGTGTAGTAGTTGCTGGATTTTAGTAGGATTTCCATGGACCTGTGTTAATTGAAATTTCATTTTCAACTCGTTAAAAGGGACAGATGAGCAAGAGATGTAAGATTTGTAAATGCCAGGAGTTCATTAATATTATTCCACCAAAACCAGCATTACGCTGGCATCAGATTATTACTGTACTGTACTCTAGGTCGGCTGCAACCTGAATTTCTGCATTGTTTGATAATTACCTGAATCATGTTGCTTGCTGCATCATTTTCACAGCCAGGGTTGTTATTTGGGAAAACAAAATAATATTGGTCTCTCTGTTGCTCCCGGTAGATTGTTGTCAATAACTTTGCTGCCTGCAGCAAGGGAAGCAGTCTCCGTGCAGTGATTTTACTGCAGCTTTTAATTGCAGTGCACCCCTGGGCTGGTGTCCCCGCAGAGCCAGGAGAAAGAATTGCACGATCAAGGGGCTTTGTGCAGGCAACAAAACCCCCCAACCCAAACAAACAAAAACACACAGAAAAAGCACTGGGGAGACAGGCACTCCTGAGAACAGCTCAGGATAGCTGAAGATGTCTCTTGGGTGGCAGTTCTGCCAGTCTGCAGCGTTATTGTCCCTTTGCATTGACTGTAAGGGGAATCGAGGGACCCTGTCTGCGTAAACTTAAATGCCTCGTTGTGGGTATTGAAGTGACATGCTGAATAGGCAGACCCAAATATATAGGTGAAACTCCAAATTCTGAACAGCTCTCAGTGTTTTTCTTCTCCCTGTGTGGCTTCCTTTCAGATGTGTAGCCTGAAGTGCAGTACAGGAGGAAGTGTGAAAATGAAGGGTGGGAAAGTGACGGGGAATTCATGCGGGGTGGCTGTTGTTGTTTGATCGAGTGGAGTGGCTTTGGAATGAGGGTGAATGTGATGCAAAATGGTAAACAGGCAAATACCCTGTGCTACCTATGAAACAAAATATTCTTAAACTGTGAATAGAACAGGAACACTTTATTCCTGCTTAAGTCCTTTATTATGTTATGGTAAGCCTTGCTTCACAGTGCTCTCTGCTGGAAGTTTGCTATATTATAATTTTCTGTAAAAATTACAATAATTCTGGGTTTCTTGTATCCGTTAATGAGGTAAAATTGTAGTAGTCAGTTCTTCTTAAGAATTTATTTCCACTGCGATATAATATCAGGTAGGTACATATTTTCACTTTGAGTTAAATCAACAGTTAATGTGAGATAAAGGCATGAGAGCCCTTAATGGGAATACAGAGGAAGTGCAATCGCTTCTCAAGAAAATCACATCTTCGATAGTGAATGAGAGCAGGTAGCAGAACTTTGTCCCTGTCTTGCCATGGGGGAGTACACAGCACTGCATCAAAATACATATCCACTGCAATCTGCCAATGTAATTGTACTTTTGGGGCTTTTTCATATGTTACTCCTTTGTTTCCAGCAGCAAGTCGACGACTTTTTGAATGTCTACTGCTCAGTGCCAGAGAGCATCCAGAAGGACAGTGCCTGGGAAACACAGACGTATGTTCACTTCTGTGACGGCCAAGGAGTGGCATTGACCCTAAAGCCAGAGCACAGAGTGGAAGATGTTCTGTCTTTGGCATGCAAGGTACTAGTTTTTCGTGTGTGATTGCACCTTGTTAGTAGCTGTGGATTTGAGAAGGAACGTAATACATCAGAGGATGTCTAAATAGTGAGAGCATAATACTGGCATCTCCCTGTCTCTCCGTTAAGGCACGTTGCTCTGTTTCCTATAGCTGTGTTATTTATGTGTTGTAGCCAAGGTAGCAGGTTGTGGAAAGGTTTTCAAGAAGTGTTGCTCTAGACAGTGCACAGTGAATACTTAAAGAGTGGTGATGGTTTGCCAGGTAGTCAGCCCCTGAGAAATCTCAGCACGTGTCCACTCTGCATTGTCATTGCAGCGAACCCTGTAGTTCCGTGCTAATTAGTCACAGACGAGTAACAGGGACTGGTTGAGTTAATGCCAGGAGATCAAGACATTTAAGACTGCTGTGACAAAGGCTATCATACAGGTTTGCTTCTTAAAGGACCCTTTTAAGCTTCTCATTAAGTACCATCTCTACTTGTGAATTTCAAAGAGTGTATTCCCTTCTGAAAGTCAGTGCCAGCAGTTTGAGAGGGACTGCTGTACATCTTGGGACAGAAAACCGAGCCACAGGTTGAAGGTAAAGTAGAAATACCAGTTTTGACTACAGACCAAAACCAGCGCCTCTAAAACATCGCAGCGTACTTAGCACCTTAGTCTCCACATGTGTCAGCGCTGGAATTTAGCTCTAAGTTCATGATTCAAGTCACCCAAAGTACGCAAACAAGCTTTGTGGAACAACTAACTTTTTACTCGCAAGCTGTGTTTTCTGACAACTGGTAAATACAGTTTATTTACTTCACAAGTAAAGGGGCAAAACAGGAAAGAAAGGAGTCCTGCTCTGTACAAAATCCAGCTGTAGCTTTTGGCATAGGTTAGTGTGAACTTTCAGGTGAGCTCGTTCAACTGGCTTGAAGTTAATGGATTTTGAGGCTTCTAATGGAGGAAAGGACCCAGTTTAATGGCTCTTTGCACCTGGTAATGTTGTAAACAAACAAACAAAAATTATTAAATTATACAAGTTTTTAAAAATATAGGGTGAACTACGGTTTTTAAATCAAAATAAGGACACTGATTTAGCCAAGTCACAATGCATCTCCATGGCATCCCTGAGAAGAGATTATCTTTACGTTGCTTTTGCTGGTGCAGACTGAATCCTGGAGAAAGAGTTTATTGCCTGGCATTACTTTTTAAAATTTCACTGTGCCCAGGCAGGCTGAAGGGATTGTCTGAGACACTGTGTGACCACCAGATGGCACGGTGGAGCTGAAACGGGTGGAAGTAGTTACGGTGACTTGCAAGACCTCTGAAAGAGGAAATAAAATTTATAAATGTAAAATTGAGTTGAAAAGGAAATTCCTTACCTCTCTTACTCCATCATTCCAAAATATTTGTGACTGTAAAGGTGACTTTTAATTTTCATTGTCTGTATCGCATGAAAATTTGGTTTTAAATTATTCGATTTTTTTAAAAAAGTTTTTCTGTTTTATTTTTTCTTTCTATTCTGTGTGTAAAGCTTTTCATAAGCATTCTCTAATGCTGAATACTTTCTGCTCATCTGTCCTGGTTCTTTTCCTTCTTACATTTTCATTCTGCTCTGGTGAGTGTAAGGAATTTTTCTTCATAACAGAACATGTTTGAATGTTATGTGTATAAGGATAAAGTTCAAAGGGGTTGTTGTTTTTTCTCCTTCATTCATGCTTTATGGGGTTTATACTTTTCCCATTTCTGTTTTCCATCTGAGGCTTTTGGATAGCACTTATAGAAAAAAATTTGTATTTGAATACAGTTGTTCAGGATACAGAACACATGCAACTCATAAACTGTTACACATAACAAAATGTTAAGGTAATTACTATTTACTCAGTAGATTTAGATTTTGTAAGCTGCATTAAAGAGGTTAAGTAACCCTCAGGGATGCAGTCATTTGTCCTCTTTTAGGAGTGTTGCTTCCTCCGTTTTAGAAATGTTGCTCTATTAATATGCTAAAATGAAATGTTTTGTGCAGTGGTCTCACCAGCATCCTGATTTTCAGAGAGACTCCCATCAGGGGCTCGGCACTTGCAGGCTAATATCCTTTGAGAATATTCCTGTTTCCCTTTGACTTCCTGTTGAGACAGGATTTTTGCTTTGACCTCACGTGGTGAAAAAAAAAGGTGAAACTCTCTGATCGCGGATGAAACCCAGCAATAAAAATAAAATCCAATAAAGGCAAACCCTTAGGGAACCTGCTTCCCATCCCATCCGCTCTCCTAACATGCATATACATTTTCTACATCAGAAGAAAAAGTTGGTGAGCAGAACTGAGTCATTAAAAGTACTCACAGAAAAAGACGGTTGTGAGTGGAAGTTCAAAAGAACAGAAAGCAATTGTGATATCTTTGGAAGCATATAGCAGTACTCAGTTAATCTAGTAGCTGAGACATAGTGTTTATGGAAGGATTTGGGAAGATTGTAAGGGAAAATGGAAATTGCACTTGAACCTTATCTTCTAAGCAATGCAGCTAGTTTTGTTTATATCACAAAAGTAGTTAGAAAATGACTTGTCGAGGATTGCTTTTGCATGACTCCTAAAGAGCTTTTTGTGCATGTGTCACTGCTTTGTCTTCTGGGATTCTGGAAATAAATAACAAATTCCAAACCCCATTCTCTTTATTCCTTAGATGAAACAGCTGGAACCAAGACACTATGGCCTACAACTCAGAAGACTGGTTGATGAAAATACTGAGTATTGTGCTCCTGAACCGTACGAATACATAGTAGACCAGGAAAGTGTGACTCCTTTTAGATAAAGCTCCGTGATGTCTGTAGCTACAGCTGAATTTTCACCTACATATATGTGTGATTTAGATCTAAAATAAGGTTTTAAAGCTGTTCCTGGATTACATTCTGCCATCCTCATTCACACAGTCCATGCCTATGCAGACATTTGGGTGGCTAGGCACTGCAAACACACTCTTCAAGAACCGTTTGAAAATTGAAGTGGGGCTTCTGGTACAAAAGCAAAGTGTCAATCTCTACTGCAGGCTGGGTTTTCTGTCTTTAGCTTACTCTGCATTTAGTCCCACTGATACCAGTAATGCTCGCACAGTAACACAGTTCTCTGCACAAAGACAGCAAGTTTTGGCTCTTCATTGGTGCAAAAAAGTATTGTGCTTCTTTCTGATGCTGTACCTTTGGGTTTTGATGCTTGCAGTTTCATTAATTTGTTGACTTCTGTTATTGTTTTTTTCCCAACAGGTGTATGATGAAATAGAAATTTGTCCATTAAATGTTTATCATATTCATCTAACAAAGACTGAAAACATAAGTGATTTTGGTAAGCTCTCAGGAATTTTTCTTTTCATTCTTCTTGTTGCTTACTTTCTCTCTCTAGGACTTTTCTGTCTCTCAGACCAGGTAAAGCTATCCTTGATAGCTCAAAGTCTGAGTCTGCAAAGGACTCGAGGCATTACAACAAAGACCCAAACTGGATGTTTTACACTGGCAAGTGCTTTTCTGATGTTTGGGAAGGGTCCACTTTCTAATTCTGCCAAGCTGGCCAAATAATTCAAGCTTGGAATTGTCAGAAGACAAGTGTCCTTTGCCAGGATTAATACAGTTGGTCTCAGTGAGGCCATGGTCAAGGTTTACGCTTTTCTGTTTTGGCCGTGTGATCCATCTGTTGGCACAGTATCAACAGAGTGTCCTTTGGTACAAATTCTGACAGGCTTTTTGTCCATACTAGGAATAATTATATACCTTGCAAAGATACCTTTTTAAGGCAGCTCTGTGCGGTTCCTTAGCTGCAAGTCTGTTGGTATAAATTACTCCTTTCTGGGCTGGCTCGCTCACTGGTCTATAAGGATTTGCTGCTTTACAGGTTGGGTTTCCAGTTTTAGGATCTGTTTAAGATGCTTCTGTGTCTGATGGACACACTGCAGAACTCTTACAATAACGATGAGCTGTGTAATTGAAATGTCATATGGGGCTGAGGTAGAAAATATTTTTTTTTTAAACGTAATTTGTTTTTTTTTGACAGCACAGTATGACATTTCTTGGAAGTTGAAAAGTCCTATTAGTTTTAACAGGCCTTACAATGACTGAGAGACAATGTGATAATTTCTCTATACTCCATGGGTGTGTTCTCATGAGAAGTATCCTCCCTCTGGTTGTGTAGAGTCTACTAAACACACAAAATAAAAGGGAAATGTTTTTGAGAAACTTTATGTGATTTAAACCTCTTTTGCTTCAGGCTTTGCTGTCACAGCACAAATTGATGAAAGTCAGCATCTCACCCGTATATTTGTAAGTGATGTTCTCCCTGAGGGACTGGCATACAAGGAAGGTATTGTATCATATTTATGTTTAATACTGTACTTCGTTATCTTTCTAAAGTCCCAAAACATGAAGGAGCTTTAGTACTGCTGTCTGAAATGATTCTTGGCTTTTACTATTTGTGATTTTCTTTCCCAAAGACTGTGGAAAGTATGTGATATTAGGAAAGATAATGTACACAGAGTAACTGAATTATCCTTTCAGTATAACGGGGAGAGTTCTTATTCACGCTTGGAGACAACGTCTGCGTTCAGCCATCCGACCAAGTGCTTTTGCACAGAGGAACAGGCTGGAGACAGAGTTCGTCTCACACTGGGGAACCTCATGGACTTGATCAGTCTCCAAGACTCATCACTTCCACTTTTGCTGGCAATGAAGAATAGCCTCCCTCCCCAAAATAGTTTTCTGCATACATTTCTGTGAGCGCCTTCTCTACTGTGCTGCTCAGAAACCGTGCTTCTCTTCATTGGCACAGCAGAATCACACCAGTTCTGCTCTCTGAAAAACGGAAAAACCCAGAAAAATGGATACAGAGAGCTCTGCTTGCTACCTAAGGGTAATGACCGGTTGGTTGTTGCTGACCTTGAAAGTCAGCGGTTGCCACTGTTTAGATTTATACAAAAGCTGGTAAAGACTCCATCCACTGTTCCAGCTTTGCACGAATTATGTGATCTGCGTGACTAGTGCCTTGCTCTTCCCAGGAAATGAAATACATGTTATGGTGCTGTACGCTGGTGGTATCTGAATTGTGAGAGGTGTCTCGCTTCTAATCTTCTTGAAAGTTGTGCTGCCCTCCCACCCATCAAATTCTGTAGCATCTTTAGAGAGAAACAACTCGCTTGCTGTACTGTATGTAACACCTGTCAAAGTAAGCATGAGGTCGATCTGTATAATTTTAGCACAAATAAAGCTCCCATCAATTCTAATGGACTTGTGGTAGGATTAGGCTATTTGAACTAAAACCACAAAAATAAAAAGTGCGTCAGCATAAGGTTTGGTTTGTGATCCTTTATGTTTTATATTCCCTCTTCCCCCCCCCCCCCCCTTCTTCTTTCTTTTCTCACTCTCCCAGGGCTCCGAGTAGGCAATGAAATCCTGAGCATAAATGGAGAGACTGTGTCTGATCTTGACCTCAGGCAGATGGAGTTACTGTTTTCAGAGAGAAGTGTGATGCTCACTCTGAGAATGAACCATTACGGGACCCAGCAACCCTTATGTGCGTCCTGGTCAGATGGCGACATTTCCAGGGACCCAAAGAGTTTGTTGCCCCCTCCAAACCAGTCACAGCTCCTGGAAGAATTTCTAGATAACTTCAAAAAGAACACAGCAAATGGTAAGAGGTTGACAAATAATTCTGTTACTTTCACCTCACTTCCAATATCACTGTTTTTTAAAACTCAGTTATGTTTAAAATCCTATGCTTGCCTTAGTGAGAAACCTGAGTACAAATTAAGTTCCATTTATGCTCCTTATATGTCTGTTATCTTATTATTTTCTAAAAAGTGGAAATGGAACAGAATATGATAATTTCTGCAGGGAAATGATATTCTTTTAATCTGTTTGGCTACGCCATGCAGTATTATCAAGCGCTCTCTTAACTGTCATGTGTCATTTCGGGTACCTCCAGTACTTCCATGTCCCAGCCATCAGTGGCTGAAATGATGTGACGGCTCTCAAAGGCAGAAGTATTGTTCTGTGTGTACCATGCTTTACATATGGTAAAGTACCACATACATTAAGGGTGCTTTAAATGCAATAATCATCATCACCTCAGAAAGCAGTCATTTGGCTCTGCTCCCACCCGATGATATTACTGTGTTCCCATTGGACGTTGCTGCTCACTGTGTAGAAGAAAGCCTGTGGAAACAGCTTTCATAAGGATTGTTTTGCTACTACCTGCTCATATTTCCTTCTCAATGTATCACCACTGTATTAAGCATCAAATGGAGGACATAACCTAACAGTGCTGTGTCAGGGTGAGCTCCTGATGGATTTCCGTATGAGAAGCACCAGGCGGGGAAGGTGCCAAAGCCTGTGTGGTAAGGACTGCTCCTGGATGACGCCACGGCCTCCAGCCCCAAGGAGGGTGCTAGTGCTCACTGTGGGTTGCCTTTTCAGCTGGCAAATAGGACGTGGCATGCAGAGGGGCACCACCACGCTGGGTGGAGGAGAGCCATGGTCATCCTTCCCTTGCTTTAGCTGATCTTACTTCACGTGGGAAGTACCTCTTGTGATACCAGAGTACTTGTAAATGCCTGTCTGGGATAGAAAGTATGTGGGGATTTGCTCCCCTTCCTTTCCATGCCTTGACTATTTTTCAAGCAAGATAGAAGCAAATTTAACTCTAGTTTCTGGAGTGTAAAAGGTGCAGTTTCCTCGCTGCACCTCTGGAGGATGCTAGTAAAATTCTGCAGGAAGGATAGCCGGGGTGCACGGCTGTGCGAGGAGAACAGCAAGAGGCACAAAAAAGCATCGTTGATTTTTGTATATAATTACGGTGGCAAGTATTTTCTGATTGGAATTTTTTTCATAAATTAAAAATGGGAAAAAGAATCACATAGGAGAAGTTGTTAGAATGGATTTAATTATAAAGCCATTTTATTAGGTCATCTTTTGAAATTAAAAGAAATCTGAATACATGATTTGTGATACAGTAAGTAGCATCTCTCTCAGGGGCCTTATTTCAATTTAAAATGCCATTAAATTGACTAGTGGCACATAAAAGTTAGTGTCATAAAACAAAAATTATGATAGAGCTAATTAATTACATAATTATACCAGTGCTATCATTCAGCTTGTTGGCTTGATATCATAGGCCAGCATTACCTGGAGTATTCAGTATAATAAATGTATGTGTCCATTCACTAGATTCCTCATTCCTCCAGGGTAAATTTGCAACCTGTGCAAATATTCCATTATAATAGGAAATTACTGGAGTATGTATTATACCGCAAGCGCTAGTGGATAAAGGGACATAGTATATTTGCTTTTCTGCTTAAAAGCAGCTAAGGAAGATTTATTCTGAAAGGGAGCACAGAGTTTGAAATTAAGCTTTGTGAGAAGGACTTTCGTGTTTATTGAATTCAGTGCTTAGTGTCTGGTCACCTGATCGGGTTCAAATGGAAACAGAAGAAAATGGCATTACTTTGAATAAATAGGTAATCATAAAGGGTTTAACTGTTCTGTGTCCTATTACTCACTCAGGAATTGAGTAAGATTTTAGATAAGAAGAGAGGGTATTTAATGATCCAAGCAGGGATTTGGAGGCCAGAGACCCTTAAATTCACATCCAGTGTTTAATACTGTTCTGTCTCCTTTGGTAGAGTTGAGTGAGTCACTCTTAACACCACAGTTTTCAGAAATAATTTCTGACATTTGCTTGTCCATGTTGAGCCTGTTCTTCCACGGCAGCGCCTTTGAAAGTCAGTTAGTGCCAGCAGAGGGGGACCTCTTTCAACAATCAAGTGCAATTTGGCTCAAGGTACATATCTGAAGTTAAAAACTCTTAATATTTCTGCTGTTGCCTCCTTAATTTTTAAAAATTAACTAACTCTATTTATCTTTCTAAAGTACCGTGAGGATTAATGAGCTAAAATTAACAAAGTGCTTGGAAAATGGAAATTTTCAGCACCGAGTCACATGTTAATACCCTGCCTGGTGCTTGGTGACAACCACCAGGCGAAAGCAAAACAGAATTTACTTGAAATCATTGGCTTCATATAACTTGGCTAGTGATAGTTTGTCCTCATTTGTTTACAGTTTTGTAACTGCGTAGCATAACTCTGAGGAATGCCTTTTCCTACGTATTCTGCTATGTTGAGTATACCCTATTATACCTTGTGGCAAACTTTGGCAGCCTTTACTGTACAGAAAGGAAGTGATTGACTTTCTCCAAAGCCACTAACTCTGCCACTCCTCAAAAATCGTTCCCAGGGAATTTTCTGTGAGAGTGATTCGTTTGCTCCAAGAGGTTGCTATACCATTGTAACTATGTTTTGGACCTGCTGTGGTCGTATCATTTGATCTCCCACAAGGCAACACTGTGTGCTTGCTGCTTAGCCGCTTGGCTAGTAATAAGCTTTTCCTGGAAAAGAAATGAGATGAAATAGTTTTAAAAAATGCACTCATAAATGTGGAAAACCAAGCAAGTAAATCTGCTCCAAGCTCCAGTGCTGAGGAAATCAAACAAATATTTGTGTAGAATTAAAAAAATGAGGGCATTGGACTGGAATTCTTACAACTGTGGAGGAAAAAAATGCCTCATTTTAAGATGGCATGGGTATCTGAGGAATAAGCAACAGAGCAGGCAGGAGAATTGAAAACCGTATATTTAGGGCAATGCCGTGTGGGTTAATGGTATATCTATAGATTGCTGAGGCAGGAGGTAGAAGCATTAGTAGGTGTGAAAACCCATTGCAGTATGTGAGTTGCTGTCAGAGTTGGGCAATTTTTTTTTTCCCCAGCAAGTGGGTTTTGCCATGAAAGCTGTCATTTCTGGTTAACTGACACTGTTGAAATCAACCCTAATTTGTAAATAGACCTCTGAAAAAATAAAAGAAATAAAAAAGTGGGAGATGGCAGTTTGGATATACTTTAACAAGTTTCCATGAAGAAACACTTTCATCTGGGAGAGTTAGAGAGCTAAATGGGAAAGAAACCATTAAAAAAAAGAAAATTAAAAAAAATTTAGAGATGGACATACTGTTCCTTCGCTCCCCGCTGCACTCTTCATCTTTGGAGTAGGGCACTTACCTTCTGTGTGGGGCCTGGATTCCTATCTGGCCCATCGTTCTAGAGGTATGGTCCCAGGAGCGGTGAAGAATGCTTGGGTGCTGATGACAAGGGCGAGTCTTGCTCCTCCTCCTCCTCCCCTGCACCGCCTTGACCCTCCCTTCCAGCCCCATAGCACTTGTCCCGCCCCTGAGCTGGCAGCAGCACTTGCTGGAGCCCTTGATGAAGCTAATTAAGGAGAAGACTTTCTTTCCCCCCTGCCCCTACAAACTCAGTGAGTTGAACTGGCAGGTGCAGAGGTCTGACGAGGGCCAGAGCCAGGTAAGCCGGAGGAAGAGCAGAGGGGAGCTAGCGGGTGCCGGGACAGAGCTGGTTGCAAGGAGAGTGGCTGTCAGAGGCACCAAGCTCTCTTTCAGCCGACCTCCCCACAGAGCACCTCCCTAGCCTCACTGGAGCATGGGTTTTGCCCTCTGCTTTCCCACCTCTCGCGCTGATCCCTGGGCAGTGGTGTAGTCTGGGACGTGCTGGTTGGAGTCGCTCGCAGTGAAGCTATTTCACGTTGTATAAAGCATGGCTGGAGTTGGAGAGAGACAGTCAGGCTTTATGGTGTTTGACAAGTAGCTGGGATGCATGCTGGAGAGGAGCAATGACATTTCAGCTCCTGATCTGCTGAACAGTGAGATATTTTGGCAAAATGTAACTGCTTCAGGAGGAGGATCGGTGATTTGAACCCTTATGTGGGAAGTGGCTTTTGTGTTGCCAAGACATGAGCCACTTCTGATTTTAAGCTTAATAAGCACACACAGAAGCAAAGCACATCAGCTGGCCACAAGTTTAATTTTTACATGACTAAATTATTTTTAAAAATGTGGTCATAGTAATAATAATAATTGGTTTGCATTCAATTCCAAGGCAATTTCTGTTTCAAATACGCTTCACTAGATGGTTTAGATGCCTCTGTGAAGTGTAACTGCAGCTCACAGCTTCTCCAGAAAAACTTTGCTCCATTCAGCTTCGTCAGATACCACGGAGTTGATGGAGGAGAAGGGAGACAGAGGCTGGCTCTGCAGCCAGCTGGCTGTACGCACGTCGCTGCGCACGCCTCTCCAGGTAGCGCTGCCTGCATGCCCTTCCAGCCCCAACCCATCCTGGATACCAGAAAGACCTGTGTGTCCCTTTTAAGAAAAGAGATAGAGTCAGGAGGATGTGAGGCTGAGGTGGTCTGTAGCCTCCAGCAGCTGGGGGCTGTGCTTGGAGCACTGGCTTACACCGCTCTGCTTGTTGCTGTTTGCCCATAGTTTTTAAAGCATTTCCTAAGCGTCTTTTAATGTAAACCTTCAAAGCATTTTGTAAACAAAAGTAAACCTAAAACTTAACTGAAAAACGTTTCTAAAAGAACTTCTACTTTTAGCTCTTCCCAAATCAGGTGCTGTTTGTTTGCCTGTCTGCTGTTTCGACATTTAAATTCTCTTCATCGTGCTGCAGGGCAAGGCCTTCATTGCACTGCATGTGTGAGCAATCAAAGAACTGTATTTTTACTCTTTCACAGGAAGCTCTTTGAGCTCGGAAGAGGTGAATGTTGCTTCTTAGCTTCCTGAGTCCCAAGGACGCCCACAGTCCTGTTAGACGTGGGCCCCGCTCTGTGTTAGTTGTGCAGGTCTGCACACATCGCTCCCTCTTGCCTGGTGGATCTAATACCAGATATCCGGTGGTGTTGGTGGTATGAGGCAACTCACTAGAAAAGCCGTGCCTCTTTTTAACGTAGACGTGTAGTTGTCTATGCAGCGCAACTGCTTATCTGCCTGAAGATCGATGACTCTGCTGGGTTTTCTTTTTTTTACTCATTATCCAATTTACTTCAGCAGGAAGCCGCATAGATGTGATAGGACTCGCAGTGGCTGTTCATCAGAGCAAGCTCAGAGGTGAGGTGTGTGTTTGCAGTAGTCTTGGACAGCCGTGGTAGGTTGGCTCCTGCTCCGGCCGTTTGTGTGCCATTAACGCAAGTGTCCTTGTCCTGTACTCTCATGAATCCTTGGGAAAAGGCTAGGTCTGGCCTGTGGCAATACCCGGGACTGTAGCAGTGTAGAGGTTAATTCAAAGCAAGCGTTTGCCTCTTCGGTAGCTGGATCCATAGGAGCATTCATTGCCTACTGCATGTTTTGCACTAGAGAGTGTTTCCCAAGAGCGGTGGTTTAATGAGCTCTTGCTGGCACTTGACAAACTGTCCTGGTGGCTTCCTGCTAGATGTCTATGCTGCAAATTGCAAGATTGTTTATGCTATAAAATGGGACAGCCTTAAAAGCTCCTCGTTGTGCTTTTCTACTGAAAGACTGCTCTGTTCTGCTTTGCTAAATGCTGCTATGATTTGATCCCTGTGAAGTCAGTGGGCCAAATTGTTTTTTGTGGTGCTGCACCTTCTGGCTCAGTGACAATACATAGCCATGAATCATGACACTGCCCATCCTACTGAATTCTGTAGAGTGACAATACGGACAGCAAGGAGATTTATTAATGATTATAGAGACATCCAAATATAAACCAGTGCCTTTGGCATAATTTAAAACACACCAAACATCAGATGTTCTGTGTTTCACAGAGGTAAGGTAGGTTGAGTAATTATAAAAACTGTCTACGCTAGCCACAAATTCTTGCTCAACTATTAAGTAACTTCTGTTTTTCCCCATTTTCTGTTCTATTTTCATTACTTTTGTGCCTATAAATTTGAGATCGAGAGGAAAATGTACCACTAAGGTGGTACGCTTCATAGCTGTGCGAGGACAGCTCCATTTGCTTTCCTGCTCTCCTCGGTGCAAATGACCTCTGAGAATGGCCAAAGCCATCCCATGTGAGCAATCCCCCAGTGGCAGCAGAAACCAGGAGAGGAGCCACTGACAGCACCCCTGCATGTCCAGCAGCCCCAGCCTGGTAGACCTGATGGCTGCCGTAGGCTGCCGCCTTGACTGACACTTGCAGAGGATGGTGGCCGCCCAACACGGGCTTTGCTGTGTCTTCATCCTCTGTACCGCAGCCACGCATCTCCGGTTGTTGAACCAGGGTAGAAGGGTGACGCACTAGCTACGGCTGACACTGGCCTCCAGTGAGACTGCCTGAGATGGCATTTGTTATGCACTTAGGAAACAAATGTATTTAGGTAACAATTTGAGAAGCCAGTATGAAGTGTTAAGCTTAAAACTGAAAAGCCTGAATAGTTGTCTGACTTGGACAGAGAAAGTTTAGAAAGTTAAATAACCCTATAAAAACATACCATTGACTTGCAAGGGCTAATCAGGCATTGCTACAGAAAGTGGAGGCAGCTATTTCCTATTATGTTGCTAATTTGTATCTCCTATTGATTACTGAATTAGCAAATGAGTCAAATTACTTTGCTTCACGATGCACAGTTAACCAACAAAGGAACTCCAAGGGGATCTAAAGGACTCTGCTCCAGCTTCAAAATGGATGTTTCTGCAGTTACTTAGAAAAAAAAAGAAAAGAGAGTGTAAAGCAGCCTACAGAAAGTCACACTTGCAGAAGTAGGTGGCTGACTGGAGCTAAACCACCCTTCAGCATGTGGCCCAACATGTCTTAAGCAAGCTGTACGATACAAAAATATTTGCATGAACATACTCTCTTTTTCTAAACATGAAAATATGGAGTGTTTAAAGAAGATACATCACTTTTTGACACTGAAGGATGAGAACAAAGGAGAGAGACTTGCCCTGCTTGAGCATTTCAGACCCTGACCAGAGTATGAGTTTCTCTTTGTCTAGGCAGTTATCAGATCTCCAAAATAAGCATCCTGGCTGCATTGTCCTTCAGGAAGCATGTAGAGCACCTTCTGATGTTTCGTGGTTTGCTCCCTGAAGCCAAAACATATGGATGAGAGGGGCCATGTAGGGAACCTCCTTGTCTGGCCTGTAACTGCATGTGTTGTTTGGTAATAGTTAGTCTTGTCAGTGACAGGCATTTATTAATTCTGTATTTAAGAACCCTATCTAGGAAGACTGATGTTATGACAGCTGCATGCTAATTTTCTTTCCAGATTTCACATCATGAATGAATTCCTGAATGAAGTTTCTAGGTACACCAAAGATTCAGTTGTTACAGCCTTGAAGCTAAGCTGGGAACGTACCTTCCAGTCAGTCCCAAAATAGGTTACAAAATGTCTAGGACAACAAGTGATAAAAGCCAAAATATCTTGCAGGGACTAAAAAAATTCTGAATTATTAAAATCCAATGCACTTTATTTGTGTTTCTCTGACATGTTTGGTTTTAGTTTTCTAGAAACTGAAGTTACTTGTATTAGTAGACTCAAGTCACGTTAATTTAGCCTTGAGAATTTGAGCCAGTTGGTATCTGAAATTAGGTGAAAGGCTTTCAGAAGAACTTGAAAACTTCCTAGGCCAAAAGAGGAAGAGGTTTTAGAGTTGGTAATAAATTTAGCATTTCACTATCTTTTTTAGCTGTTGGCTAAAGCAGCATGAAAGCTGTAAACCACTGTACAGTTAATAACCACAGCTACTGCCTGCAAATTGTTTTGAATTTACTCCAGCACCGGAGTGGGAATGTGTAAGTAGTAAGCTCTGTGAGTACCAGCTGTGGGGAAACAACTGAACTGGCACTGTGCAATAGTTAAAAACTTACATAAATTCTGGTTAAAATTACTGAATTGAGCTAACATGAACACTACCATAATTCTGGAGAACTGAACTGGAGATTAATAACAATCTGCACTTTGGGTCTGTAGTACCTCAGTCGTTTGCCCAGATTCACAGAGAACCCCAGTGAAGATGAAAGGTGAATCAAATTGCTTTGGCATTCAGCTTGAAGTGGTGGAGGATATGAAGTGCAGCCATTTTTCATATGTTGAGGCTTGTACTGGTAGGACATAAGCATGCAAAAAAAAAAAATTTATTTATTTATTTGCTGCTGTGACATGCAGAGGAAATAGATCAACAGCTTGAGGTAAAGTAGGACCTTCCGGTGCACTTTTCCTGGTGGAAATTAGCTCTCTGCATGTCACTTGTGCTGGACCATTCTTGTGTTATGGGCTCTGAATTTTTTTCAGCTGACTTATCACCCAATTTATAATCATCAGTCTCTGGCCAAAGAGGGTTTAGAGGAAAAAACCTGCTTCTATATGAAGGCCTTAAAGAACTGTATGCCTCCAAACAAGTCCTGATGTTTCTAGACCTGGGCCTTCATGATGGAAACCCTGGAGCAACTGCAGTGTCCTCTTGTATCACAGCTTTACTAAACCTACCTAGGTTTATCCCCACACCTCATCTTCTAGACCATCCCCACTTCTACTAGTGATTTCTCCAGTGCAAATGGATGTTGTGGGACAGTTAATGAATCTTCCATGGGAGTTTGTCTCCTCCTCTTGCTTTTCTCCTTCCTGACCACAATTAACATTGCTCTCTGCAACCTAGACAGAAATTTAAAGGGCTGCAGAGATTGCATGGGCTCTGTCCTGGAATGCCAACTGCTGGGTGCCCCTTCCATGCCAATCCCAGGGGATAACATCAGCCAAAGGACTGAAAGGTCTGATCCCCACAGAAGCAAGACATATGAGTTATTCATAACTGAACTAGTGAACCCAGAACCCTTCATATCTCTCTGGTGAAACTTGGATGCCTTCTTTAACAGAGATTGTGAGAATGTCTCCTGAAAGCCATTCAATAAATTCCTTTGGATCAACTGTTACTTTTAGAAACATATTTCTTGAAGTCTTTCAGAAAGGAAAGGGATACAGAAGGAAATGCTTATATACCGAAATTTTAACTTCATTGCAAAAGAGTAAATATACTGTTGAACACCTGAAATGTATTTGTATTGAACCAAAAGAAATAAGCATGTGTGCTACCTGCCAGGCTGAACTGTTTAACTGAAGTTATGAGTACTGGTCTCCAAGGGAGCATTTTTAGAGTTCACCACACTATTAATTCTCTTTTCCAGGCAATGCTGGAATGCTTCTCCTACCACTCCCTGTTTTTCAGTAAGCATTAAGACCACCAAGGCTTTGTACCTTTCTGAGAGTTGGCTCAGACTTAAGTATTATTTGCACCAGGGATTTTGGAAATATTTGTAATCTTCTCTTGGAAGCTTGCTTTTCTCTTGATAGTAACATTGGCTAGAAGAATATGGGAACTGCAAGCTTATCATAATCAACTGATCAGTCTGGGGAATTCACACAACAATGAAAAAATGCAGCTTTCCATACACCTGGCTTAACTTTATTGTCCAAATGCAATATCTCATTTCCATCTAAGTCATGCAGCCGTGTTACAGAAACTCTCTGTAATGGGGAGAGGGAGAATATCCTACATGCTGAAGATTGGCTGTGTTGTGTTTTATTGGCAGTTTCTAGAGCATTTGGGAATTAGTGAAAATATTGAATACGTTCCTTCCTAGTGCATAGACTGGACCTCCTATGATTCCTTATAATTACGGATCAGAATTTTTTTCAAGCTAAAATTAGTATTAGTATTTTCAGAAATAAATTGTTGCCCACTTCATTGCTGTTTTGCAACGTATATCTGAAATCACTGGACAATACCAGTGTTTAAAAATGCTGTCAATGCTTTGATCCGAGATCAGGGTATCTTGTCTTTTACAGACTAGACCAAGCCCATCATAATTGCTTGAAGCTCTGTGTGTGTGCTGAGGCTCTGTGTGTGTGTTGCCGTATCTGAAGCGTCAAACTACTGCAGATGAAAAACTGCAGCAGAGAGAAGGGGAAATGAGAGCATCATTTCCTGATCAAGTGCCAGAGAAACTACAAACAAGAGAAGGATGAGTTTGCAGCAGAGTAACCACTGGTGTTAATCATGAGCGTCTGAGCTGGAATCAGCAAGCAACTGGGGTGTAGGACAACCGTCGGCGCTCCTTCACCGATGTGCACTTGTTATATAAGTGTTCTCTTAGTCATAAACACTCTTTGCCAGGATCTTTACACACCAGTGTTAATGAAAATTGAAGTATTTCTTGTGCTCTACTGAACAGACAGGTTTCTGGCCATCTATTTGTCTGTGCAGCTGTATTTAGGCATCTGTGTAATATGTGTGCTATGCTGGTGACAGAGAAACCTAGGATGGGAAGGAATTTTCAGACTCAGTGAGTCCAGTCCTCTGCTAGTCGAGGCTTTCAACAACCCTATTAATACATTTATCATATTCAATTTTAAAATGGGATAGACTGTTTGCATCCTTTGCTCCCTGATAAGCCTCTTCCAGACATTCATTCATGTGATGGTTGAAAGCCAGTCTTCTAATTGCCAGCACAGACATGTTCCTGGCCAATGTTGTACCTGATCAGTCTCTGCTGGCCTTGACCATTGCTTAAGTAGCTCTAGCTCACAACAGCATGTTGTTAACCTCTTCTCCACACTTCCATGCTTTTCTTCCTTTTGTGTTTCCAACTGATGAGCCACAGCTTACAGAAGGAATTAGTCTTACTGATCCCTGAAGTTTTGTTTCGTGCAATTTCATTCTGGGACTGTGGCTCCATCTTCCAGGTCATCCTGCATCTCCTTTACGGTAGTCTAGTCATGATCTTAATGAATGCTGTGTATTAACTTTCAATGATTAGAATATTTGATCAGACTACTTCCTATTGTGCTTCCTTGCTGAGACAAATAATCAAAATATCAAGTAAAATTGGCCCCCAAACCTCCCTTGGACAAAATCTACCATTAGCCTCTCCCCGGCCTAGAAATTCTTTCAGATTCATCTGTTGTTATCTTACCTGCTAGCCAGTTCTGCCTTGTTTTAATTTCTATCATTTTCATTTTTGCTAATAATTTCCCTTGGGATGTTATAAAGGTTTCTTTTCTCTTTTTTCTTCTTTTTTTTTTAGCAAAGTTTCCAGAAGATTTGATTTATATTATGTTCTTTGTCTTTAAAAAATCATTTATCAAAGGCAGATGTCAGGTTAGTTTGACACAGTCTATTTACCCATACCGTATGTATATAATTTTACATTTAGCTCCACTTTTTAAATTTTTCTTTCCTTGAATTGATTGTGAAAGCCTTAGGTTACTACACAGGTCACAGATACGTAGTTTCCTACATTAGACTGCCTCAACATACCCATTCCTTCTTTAAATATAGGCATTGCTTGCTGTTCACCAGCTGCATAGCAGCATCTTCTTTTCCCCATCATCAGCTGAATCATTTATTAAAATCCTTCCTCTTGAGTTTCAGTTTCATATGCCAGGTTTTAAATGTTGATAACTAAAGACAGTTTAATCCCCTGCTGAGTTGCAGGAGCGCAACTCGTTGTGCACCTACCTCAGACATGGTTATTTTCTAGTCATTAATGGATATCCTGCCTCAGTCTTCCCTGTTGAGGACAGACAGATTTCAGCCCAGGTCAGTCATGTTCTACGGGACTAGCTTTACCATGAGCTTTAGAGTCTGAATCTCTTTGTTATAGTGAATATTTGATTACAGTAAGTGGATGAGGTGGAGTTGGGGATACCAGGAAAGACTCACAGCTACCAGCTGTTACACAAGCACCTTACCTTAGTTGAGACAGACCCAGGTTCAGTTTCCTCACCTGAATCTGACAGAGCAGGAGAATTCATCGCTCTGTCCTACATCATGGGTGAATATCCTAGTGTCAAGCTACTTCTTTGTTCTCTATGGTGTCTCTTTGTCAGCGGTTTGGTGAAAATAAAATACCATAACATAAAAGGATATAGTTTCATTCTGATACAAAGCAAACCATTTTTCAAATCTCAGAAATGTTACAGAATGGAAAGGCGATTTTTCATATTGGTGTAGTCACTATATTTTTACGGAGGTCAGGGCTGCCTGTGCTTCTTAAAGTGCTTCTCTACTTGCTGAGGATAGTTATCAAGTGATGCACAGAACTGCTGCCGCTTCCCAGAGCTGAAGATGATGCCCCTCTGGTGGTCTTTGTTCATCTTGGAGCGAGAGACTGGGTGCATTTAATTTTACTGTGTTGTCCTCTCATGTAGAGCTAGAAAGAATTTTTTGTTCAATTTGTTGTTGTCAGTAGAGTGGCAGGTGGAAACACACCCTCTTGCTGTAGTTTCAAAAAGGGGGTGGCTACACCACCTACATAGTGCTTGACATTTTATAACACTTGACATGCTTGTGATGATTATTTGGCATTTTTTTTGAAATTGGTGAGAAAAATCTAAAACAGAACAAGTTCTGAGTATTATGAAAAAAAATATTATAAAAGAAACAGGATCTTCAGTTCCCACTTTTCTCGTCGTAATTTTACCTTTGCAGTGAGTGGCTAAAATGGTAAGAGCAGCTCTGACTAGAAAGTAATTAAGGCTTCTTTGTTAATTAAACAGAAGAAAAGAGATAAGTGACATTTTGCGTTTGTTGATGGCTTCTTTATGGTAAATGAATTGCCGGATGGTCGATGTTGATGTTTTTCAGTTTATTTCCTTTGGTTTCTTGGCTGGGATGATGGCAGAGATTATTATTGTCTCACACATCTGCTAGAGGATGTATTTCCATTGTACCTCACCACTCACAAACACGTGAATAGCTTCCATGTTGACCACTTGTACGTGTATCACCGCAGCGACGTGGGAAGAGACATGCCTGTAGGCGTACAGAGCTCTTGGATATGCTTGTACATGTTTGTTTTCCTCACAGACTGCCCATCTGTGTGCTCTGTGCCCACTTTTAATTGAATGATGAGTAGTGAGGAGCATGACTTAGGAAGTATGCTGTCTTTCAGTTTTTAGTGGTTACAGTGTAATTTCTCTCGAATGATTGTGAGTCACATATCTGCCTGGCAGCAAGACACAATATAGCAGGAGTAGTGGCATTCTGCTTTGGTGATGTTGTTGGTATCTGAAGGTGCTGAGCAGGTTCTTAGTACTTGGTCATTCATTGCTAGAAAGCAAGCAAGAAGTTCGGTATAAATTTCATATGATGTAGTTAAGTTTTTCACATAATGGCATTTTTCCCCTGTGCTTCTCTGAGAATCTTAGCATTTATCTGAGGTTGCTACTCTTCTTGTTTGCAACAAGCTGACTTTGTATTTTAGTGTCTGGAGACACTCCTGTTTGCTAGGTCAGAAAAAGCTATCTGCTGGAGAGGTTCCTGTCCTTCCCAGATGGAAGTGATACACATTTCAACTCATCATACATGAGTGTGAGAGAGAGTGTGTGTATCAGTCCCTTTCTTCTTCCAGGCAGGTTTATCACAAGTATGTCAAAAGAATAAATCAAAAGTACTACTGTAATGGAGCTGTACAGGCAGACTTAGTCACGGTATACTCACCGTAACTATGCTGAAAGCCTCTCAAGCAATGTTGCCAGCAGTGGTCCCTGTTTTCTTTAACTAGTCACTAGTGTAATTGTAGTAAGGGAAGTAACATTCGAGGTAGTTTTTTAAAAATAATAATATCAATAAAAAAGGAATTGCCAGGAAGTGCCGATTTGACCTCACATTTGGATGATTTTTAGGAATGTATATCTCCTTGCATACTTTTCTGTGATCATTCCCAACAAAGATCCAGAACGTTCTATACTGGAATGATTTTGTACTCGCACAGCTGTAAGATTTCTGTTAATTCTGTGTGTACTCTCTACAGTTTTATTGCTGTTTTTGCCTGAAAGGATGGTGGTTATCCAGCCTGTAAGATTACAGTTTTACATTACTACTTTTGAACATCTTTGTTAATATGAATCCCATTATAGACTAAATCCAAATTTGAATGTTTAAAGAAAATAAACACATTTTGTGTGGTTTGGCTTGTAACTCCCCTTCCATTTCGTACTAGAAGTAGAGAGAATTTAAATATTAAGATTGCTGCAGTGTTTATGTACTTAGGCTTTGCATTTGAAATTACCCATTCTCTAAGGTAATACACGTTTCCTTTGCCCCTTGATTTGTTTTTTTAGCCATGCAGCTGATGTTGATGCCTCTGTGCTCTTTGGGAATAGTTTGATGGTTTGTAGGAGCAGATCCAAAGGAAGTCTGCTTCCACAGTAAAAGAAGGAAAGGGAGACAGGATATGGATGCTAAACTGATCACCAAGCCATACGTCCTTCCTTCCTTCCCTCCCCCTGTTAGTTTGGCATACAACGTGCTGTAGGATGTCCTTTTTCACCTTGGATCCTTTCCGTGTAACTTTTTTTAGTTTTTACTATTTAAAATAGCATTTACTGCTGCTTACCTTAGTGACCGTCAGCAACACATTTTGCCAATAGCAAATGCTATAAAAATGGGCAAGACTGTGTAGACCTAACTCTGACAGTCCTGCAGACTATACAAAGGAAAAAACAAGATGAAGATGAAGGGAGGAAAAGATAGATCATCTGGACAAAGTGATGCAATAGTCTGTTTGCCTACTTTGGGTGTTGTTATCCTAATTTCTTCTGTTCATGTTGTCTGCTGATTGTTTTACCTTATTTTCCTCTTCCTACATTTATGCTTTCTCTTCATTGCTTGCGTTAGGTTAGTTTTACTTCCTTTTTTTGTAAAGGACAAATATGTTTAATGGTCACTTTGTAAAATCAGGGAAAGGACATGGAGTTTTTTCTCATTAGATGGCTATCTGGGATCAAACTCTAGATCCTTTATGCCACTGCAGAATCTGTCTCAGGTGCATGCTGTTTGGAGGTATGGGGAACAGATGCATTAAAACCCAGAAGGCAAGTAAAAAGAGCACAAATGGTAAACCATGTCCTTGGCATTGCCTCACCCCCAAGAAAATATGTTATTTAAAAGTCAGTTCGTGTTTTAGGCATTGACTTACCTTTTTTTGAAGCCAGGAGTTGATAGTGGTGGAAGACCTATATACAGAAGAGGGACTCAAAATTACTTTAGAAATCCAGAGGGCAGGAGAAAATTATTCGGGCATGGTGGAGAAAGAGAGGTAAAAGCATAATAAATAAATAGACATGGCAGACGCCTTGTTAAGTTCTTAAAGAAGATGTGTGGCTGTTTGGTGGAGTTGTGTAAAATATGGGTTTTTTTCTGCAAAGGTGGTAACTCTTGGGGTATTGCATGTTATGTAGGCTCTGTGATAACAGGAGCTACACTGGACTCCAGGAGGAAAAGGTAAAAGAGATTGAGGGGACAAAAGTGATGGGACCTTGATTCTGCAAGGATAGGGAAATGACAGACCAGTCAAGTCTTTGGCATCAGGGTGGGAAGCATCAGTCTCGATCGTAAGCTGGGCATAGGCACTTTAATAACATATGGAAAAATAAGGTATCAAGGGGACATTGTACTGCGTTATTTGCATCTTTCTCTCTGGCTCTTCTGTGGAGTCTGTCTGCTGTGTTCCCGGGAAGGCTCCTCATGGGCTATAAGGTGCTCTTTTGGGCCTAGAATTCCCATTTCGCTCCCTGCTTCAGTCCACATTTGTCAGTTCTTGCTGAGAGGAGCTGGTCCTGCTCTGCAGGGACAGCACAGAAGCAACATCCAGGCGGAGAGATACTGTTGTCCTTCACAATTTCCTTATTGCTAATTCTCATCATTTTAGGGCAAGATAAGTGATATTTGATTACCACCTCAGTTGCTGGAGTCAGTGATTAACTGAGAATCTCAGTTTTCACTTAAAAAATAAATCTCCAGCATTTGTAGGTGTTGAGAAAGAGTTTGAAAATGTGGTAGTGTGGTGTGAGTTATACCCTAGAGGCTTAAAGACTGGGAAACAAAGCACCGAATAAAAAATAATGCTTTATTTTATTACTGGTTTATCATCTGAGGTTGCCAAAATTCCTCATTATTTTTTTTGGTGACTGCTTTATGATTTTCAGCTACTCAGACTGATAATGCTGCAGATGAAAAAGCACTTCTTCACTTCTACGATTTTAATTAGAATTTCTGTGTAAACGTCTCTGCAGATTTTAAGCATTCAATTGAGGAAGTGTGAAGAGAAAAACCCATCATTTTTATATGAATGTTCAGCATTGTTGGACAGATCTTGAGTTTACACATAAATGTTATTGAAAGCTCCAGTCTATCAATAAGTAAAGCAGGGCAGTGCCTCCACTGGTTTTTGCGTTGTGCCAGCTGCTATGTACATGGGCTCCAAACTTAGTAAAACTGGTAAACTATCGGTAACAAAGAAGGGATTTTGTCCATGTTATGAGCTGTGGTGTTTGTTCCAAGGCAAAACTCTTAAATCTTTAAGGGATTCGGGACTAAGTCGTGTCGAACAATAGTGTGCTCATCCAGGGAGAACTACTGAGCGCCTTTAATTATCCTCACTGGCTGTCTCAGCACAGAGTGTGCTGATTATAGATAATGCTACCTTTGAAAGCACGCTGTTAGCAGGAGCGTTAGGTTTATTTTGGTAGATCAAATATGCGTGTTGCTTCAGACAGTCCTGGATGTCCAGCTGCTGTTTTGAAAGCAGAGTTTCCAGGCATAGTTGCTCCTTGCTTTGACCTCTTGTGTTATTTTCTGGGGGGTGGAGAGGATTGCAAATTTGGTATTCCTTCTCTCCCCCTGTAGTCATTCTACTAGACAATGCCAGTATTTGCAGACAAAAGCAAATACTTTTCCTGTTCCTGTCCTATAACCTTATAGTTTATTTATTTCTGTGTTTTCTTTTGAATGCAGATTTTAGTAACGTGCCTGATGTCACATCCAGCTTGAAAAGGAGCAGTACTGATGGCACTCTGGACCAAGTGCCACACAGGGAGAAGGCTGATCCACCTTTCAGGGTAAGAACGTGCTTGACATAACAATCCTTGTGAACAAAAAGACAGTGCTGTAGTGTTAATGCTCTGCATTTTGTGGGAAAGAATTTAACATATGCCACTAATTTGAAAAAATTTTTATGCATATTAGCTGTACTTAGTGTTTTATTATCTGGAGGTCACCCTGACAGGTCAGCATCTATGGCACAGCTGCTGCATCTTCAAAAGCAGTGTGGTGGGGGCAAACAGCAAACAGGTGGAGACCTATCAGATTCGTCTTTCTATGTTGCCTGAACCCAGGTCTGCAGACAACAGGAAAACTGCTACAGCTTTCCAGCTGATTCAGTTTGGCTCATGTTCTCTCTTTGCTGGTACTTCTAGGGCTTGTTGTTAAGATTGCAGTGACCATAGCAACACTCACTTAACGTCAGTAGTTTTAGACTGGACTTGGAGATGTGCAGTATTTGAGAGCCAGTGATTCCTACTCTCTGATTTGGAGACCCTTTATATGTCTGCAGTTACTGTTTGACTTCCGCTGGAGTAATGGATGCTCAGACCTCCTCTTAGTCAGGACTTTGGAGGCTGAGGCAGGGACCCCCAGAATAAGTGTCCACCTTCGAAAGCATTGGTCTTCGAAGAGCAATTTTTCATCATTTTTCTCTGAGTCAGTCAAATTGCAGCCTGTGTCCAACCCAAGTGTATGCTGTTTTGAACCTCCCAACTGCTAGCATGGGTAGTGTTTTTGTGTTGGTGGCCATGATTTTACTAGTTATTGCCATTCTGACAACAGAAGTGTTTTTGTTACTTCTGTTGATGAGTTGGTTGTATCTCCAAGCAAATTTGTGATAACTCTTGCATTACATTCTTGCATAACAGAAATGAAGTTGAGAGATTTTTTTGTTCTGGAATATATTACTGTCTTGTATGTCGGTTTATGAAAAATTGGTAGAGATAAGGCAGAACATAAAAAACTCAGAAGATCAGAACAGGTAAGATATATTGTGCCATACCTACTGAGAGGAGCTGATCCTCTCTTACTTTTGGAATTTGTAATCTACTTCAGTCTAATATCGGTGACTTTATGCGGTTTCTGTAGAGAGTAAGGAGAAGCCCAGTGACTGTGGGTCTTTAGCCCATCTCCTGCTGCACAGGGCATTCCCCCAGCGATAATCTGTATCCTGTAGAACACATTGCTCATGCTCCAAAAAAGTCTTTGCAACCAAACAAGAATAAAATGGATTTTTCTCCCCCTAGGACACATGGTTCCTTTGGAAGGGGTAATGTGGATTTCTCCGCCATCTTGTCTTAGGGCTGCTGCAGTGTTTTAGGGGCAGGGGTCTTTGTGGGGGCACAGCAGAGGTGACCCAGAGGGTTAGGATGCCCTGGCTGTGCGAGCAGGCTGGTGCATGGCCGGGCTCCCCCAGGCACCTCAGGGTGTCCTGCTCGTCCGGGGTACACTGTCCTGCTGCAGGGGAGGGGATGGGATTCTGAGGCGTCGGCTTTGCTTCAGCAGAAAAACAAAGCCAGTCCTGATCGCCTGTGTCCAGTGCACCAGATGACAGAAAATTAGGGAGAGTTCAGAAGGATTTAAATACACAGAGGACAATTGCTGTACGCTAGTTGTTGCTCTGAATGCATTGAATTTGCTCCAATGCTCTAAATTACGTGCTGCAATTAAAGCTCAAAAAAAAGTGGAAAACACAGGTCTGCTCCCTGCCCCCTCTCCAGCCTCAAGTCTGCCCGGTCCAGCAGCGTTAATGGCTTGTGGGTAACTGCCCGCGCCAGATAGCAGTTCACTTCTAGGGCTGGCACGCAGGTCTGCTAGTGTCATTTTAAAAATTGTCTGGAGCTGTCCTAGTTTTGTAGGTGTAAGGGGGGAAAATGGTTTGGCAATCAGAGGCGGTCTGGCTTGAACTGCAGCTGTAAACGGGTCTGTGATAGCTCTACAATTTCTGCAAATGGTTTGTAATTGATTGCTGTCTTTCTGGTGGAGGGTGCCTATTACTGTCAGAGCTTTTTGTCTGACCCTTTTGATGTCTCCAATAGATGTAGAATTAAAAAAACCACAAACCTCACGGTAAATTTAGGTGGTGTACATTGTATGTGCTTTTGTGATTCGGTATAAAAGGAATTAAAGTGATTTCTGTTTTTAGAGCTGTGATTTGGGACTGCTCGCCAGATGAACAATAGCTATTGCTAATAAAAGCTAGTTTGAGGAAATTGTGCAGCCTCGAAAAGCACAGCATCTGGATTTGGGTTTGGGGTGTTTTTTTCCCCTTTGCCTTCTGTTTCCTGCATGTGCTAGCTTGACCCACGCCTGTGGGAGAGCAGTAGTGCAGACACCTCAGCACTGGGCGATGTCGCCGAGGCGTGGGGGCGAGGAGATCTGTAAGCACTGCTCTGTGGAGAAGACGTCGGTGGCGCTGAGAGGTTCTGAGCACAGCCTGGAACAGCAGGCAGTTTGGGATCATTTCAGGGGAGAGGCAGCTAGAGATGCTCACTTCCCAGCTGACGGCAACTATAGATGTAATTACTCGGCTCTGAGGGAGCAGACTCCTTTGAAGTTTGGTTCATTTTTGTCCCGTAACATGTAAGTAAACAAAAAACAGTCTTAAAGCTTTGGATTTAATGGCTGCATGTCTGATTTCTAGATTTTGTGTTTCTCGTTTGGAGCATTTTTGTTTGCTTGTTTTTCACTATTATTTTCTTCATCTCATACCAAGCTAAGGTTAGGCATCATCTTAACCAAAAGTACAGAGAGGCATTTCAGAAGTGCCTTGTAACCTCAAAGGAATGAGTCTTTTGTTGCATGTGTACTACGTTCAAACATGCATTCGTTCATTCATTCATTTCTTGCAGTCCGAGAAATGAATGAATTTAGAATAGCTGTATATTCGTCCTTCACCTGAGAGCTAACAAATTAATTAGAAGGGCAACAGAGGATTGTTTCATTCCTGAAATGGAAGCTGTTCCATAAGTTATAAAATATTATTAAAAACACATGGACATCAAGAACCATCCATTCCAGATGCTCATTAGTTGTGTCAGCTCTGTGTTTGCTGAAATGCCCCATCTATACCTTTAATATCTTTAATTTTATTTTCTGGTTGTTTTTTTTTTGTTTGCTTGTTTTTTAACAAGGATAGATGTTATACTTCTAACACATTCTGCTGCAGTACCTTTTCAAACTGTGTTAAAATACTGTTTATCTGGCAGTGGCATGTCGTCCTTGCAATTGTTGGTTCTGGAGTATGTAGGCGTGCAGTTTACAGACGAATAGAGGCCCTCAGAAATTCTGGGGATTGAGTATGCCTGTCAGTGCAATTAGGTTTAGTTGTGTTTAATAATTTTGAGAACTAATTGTCTGTGCTTCTGGTGCTCAGTTAAACCCTGGTGTGTTGACAGTTGCCAAGAATCAAGCTCTCCGTACATCAAAGTAGCACGAAGCTGAATAAATTAAAAGCCGCAACTTTTCCTTTAGCTACTCATGATTTCTAATTGCAAACTGTATTGGTTAGAAACGTTTTCTCTAGTGAGAATGGATTCTTTTAAGGTGAAGTTTAGTAGTCTGTTACTAACCGGCTTATCTTTACTTTGTAGTTTCAATATATTAAAAACGTCCTGTTATGAAAGATGAACATAGCTAAAAGGTGAAGTTTTACCAGATAAGTAGCTACTATTCCAAGGTGTCTTGTAAGACTGCTGTGATCTGACTTTTGGTTGCTCTCAATCTTTTGAGTATGATCAGAGATAAGTATTTCTGAAATTATATTAAATTTTAACAGACGGAAAGAAGGAACTTTGTATAAATGCATGTTTGAGAGAGGGAAGATGTATTTTCAGTTTAAATATTTTACACATCATAAGAAAACCTTAAGGTAAACTCTGTGCAAATATTTCGCAAAACTTTGTTGTATTGTCAGCTGTGTTGTAGAGTTCTTTAAGAAACTTAAGAAACCCAGTAAAAATAGCTAGTGTGATGCTTTGTAATCACGGTAAAAATAGTCAGTGAATGCAGAATGCTTTTGTGCTGGCATCTTCAAAAATTAACATCGCAGATGCAGAAACGGAAGCTACTGTGGTGAGAAACTTTGAATGTTAACAAGAATTTGCTTTCTAAAGAATGGCAAACTGGTTTGATTTTGTAATGCTTTTGAAGTGGTGCTATATTTCTTTAAAACAATGAAGTAAAATTGGTTCTGGGAATAAGTTGGGTGTAGAGACTTACAGAACTTGCCTTTGCTTTGCTGCAGACTTAAAATAGTCAATCAACTCTCAGAATGGGTTAGTGATCGTACATCAATATGTGCATACAAGGACAAGTCTATCCCCATCACCTCTTAATAAAAGATAAATAAAAGATACTACACATTGCAAAGGGAGAAAACTTTTTTTCTTGGGAATACCATTCTTAATGCAAGGAACAGAAATTATGGTAAAAAATCCCTGAACAACTTTCCCCAGCATGGACTGCTTAAGATTAGCTCAACTCACTCTTTCTCCTCTCCCGTTTGACCACCACATTTGCTTTCCCTCCATCTGGTGAAGAAATGAAGAACTTGCGACAAGTCAGGTCAGCAGAGCCCATGACACTTTTGGCAAACATAAATCTGAATCTCCTGCAGGACGGAGCATTTCCACGAAGTGCATTCAGCTTTTTATAGGGATGAGGTGCAGGTCAGTATAATGACCCTACTTGCAGTGTCCATGTTTATAGATATGGGGGTAAAAAGAAAGTAGAAAAGATATGTACTTGTGCATTTCAGAAGTCTGCTTTTGGATGCTCGAGTTTCCTATGTATTGTCAAGTCATCCTTCCAGTGCTTTTAAAGCTTGTGTATTCTGTTTATTTTGATGCCAGTTGTGAACAGTCCTCTATTTGCCAGAGAGGAGCTTTTGCAAGTGCAGTGAGAAGTCAGTATTTCCATGAACTCCGCATTATCTGTGACCATGGTGAGAAATCTGGTTTTTGGTCTCCCTGCATACAGTCCCACTTCTTGTGTTCAAGGAGCCAGTGTGCAAACGTGCCTAACTTGGATAATTGCTGAGGTTTTTATTCCAACCCTTCAAAAGTGTGTGTGCAATTGAGCAGCTGGTGTGCATGTCAGATGGTGCTCGAGTGGTGTGAATGCAGAGCCTGAGACTGGGGCAGAAAGCAAACCTGTCTTCCCACTTCTGCGTCATCCAACTACCACAACAAGCTTCCCAAAACAGTGCTTTCACAGAATCACAGAAAGGTAGAGGTGGGAAGGGACCTCTGTGGATCATCTAGTCCAACCGCCCTGCTGAAGCAGGGTCACCTACAGCAGGCTGCACAGGACCGCGTCCAGGCTGGTCTTGAATATCTCCAGAGAAGGAGACTCCACAACCTCCCTGGGCAGCCTGTTCCAGGGCTCCGTCACTCTCAGAGTGAAGAAGTTCTTCCTCATGTTCAGACGGAACTTCCTGTGCCTCAGTTTGTGCCCATTGCCCCTTGTCCTGTCACTGGGCACCACTGGAAAGAGTCTGGCCCCATCCTCCTGACACCCACCCTTGAGATACTTGTAGGCATCTATATGGTCCCCTCTCAGCCTTCTTCAGGCTGAACAAGCCCAGCTCCCTCAGCCTTTCCTCGTAGGAGAGATGCTCCAGTCCCCTCACCATCCTTGTAGCCCTCCGCTGGACTCTCTCCAGTAGCTCCTCATCTTTCTTGAAGTGGGGAGCCCAGAAATGGACAGAGTACTCCAGATGGGGCCTCACTAGGGCAGTGTAGAGGGGAAGGAGAACCTCCCTTGACCTACTGGCCACACTCCTCCTAATGCACCCCAGGATGCCATTGGCCTTCTTGGCAGCCAGGGCACACTGCTGCCTCGTGGTTAACCTGTCGTCCACCAGGACACCCAGGTTCCTCTCCGCAGAGCTGCCCTCCAGCAGGTCTTCCCCAAGCCTGTACTGGTGCATGGGGTTGTTCCTCCCCAGGTGCAGGACCCTGCACTTGCCCTTGTTGAACCTCATCAGGTTCCTCTGCGCCCAACTCTCCAGCCTGTCCAGGTCTCGCTGAATGGCAGCACAGCCTTCTGGCATATCCACCACTCCTCCCAGTTTGGTGTCATCAGCAAACTGGCTGAGGGTACATTCTAACTCTTCATCCAGGTCGTTGATGAAGAAGGTGGACAAGACTGGGCCCAGTACTGACCCCTGGGGGGGCACCACTAGTTATAGGCCTCCAACTAGACTCAGCGCCGCTGATGACAACCCTCTGAGTTCGGCCATTCAGCCCATTAACAGATGCAAACAGATTTCAACAGATGCAAAATACATGTGTCATGATTTCAAAAAGGAAATCCCTGTGTTACCTGTTAGCTGATTTCACACAGCTATTTCTGTAATGAAAATCAGAGAATATTGTAAAGAGTTTGCTGCATTTGTGATTTTGGCCTCTTGTATAAATGGCATAGCCGTGAACTGGAGGGATGGTGTTCAGAAGTTGAAGAAATCAGTATTTTGTCTTCAAATTGTCTGAAACTGATTTTGAAACCCCTTAATTAGAAGTAGCACTAAGCAATCAACTTCTCATGCAGATAGGGTAATTTAAGGGTAAAAATCCTGAGGTACAATATATATTCAGGCCTAGGTTCAAACCTGAATGAAAGAACATGTGTTCTGTTGCTAGTCTGTCTGAACACTCAATTATTAAAGAAAAAATGTGGTTTGATTTTGGGGAGAGGAAGGAGGCAACTTTGATATTGCCATGGAATAGCAGAGGTGAAAGCAGTTAGTAATCATTAGTCATATAGTCCAATCCCAGCAGAAAATTAATACAATTGTTCAATGTTTGTGGATGATTTGAATGGTATTTTATCTTCCAGAAGAAAGCAAGTGGATGGAAGGAACGATGTATTCCTCTGATTTGTTACCTAGAAAATATTGTACAAGCAAGTGATCTGTAGAATATGTGCTGTGGGATAGTTCAAGGCACCGTTACTCAAAACACACCCAACAGCCTTCCGTTGGCACTGTCAGTAAATGTAATCCTATATATTCAGTTGTGGTGGTTCATTTATTTATTTTTGGTCTGGTGATGACACTCATTCACTCTCAGAGAAGAGGTAGGGTTCATCAGTCTGAATGTGTGTATATAAGCAGTGGATGCTTGTCTTTTAGTGGATAAATGTCAAGAAATGTTTATTCTTCCTGACTAAAGTTAAACAGTTTCCTAGCATGACTGTTCAGTGAGAAAGCTAAAGATTTAGCAAAATATACTGAGTTAGAAGGAAGATTTGCAATGATACTGTGCATAAAACATAAAAACTGACAAATACAGATTGTGTTTTGATTACATTTAGGATGGTGTGGCAGCGTGTGTGTGTATGTTCACATGTGCCTGGTAGATTTCAGAGCCGTATTGCTCTCCGTTTGGTGTAAGCGGCATCCTTTCTTGCTAGTCAGTTAGTGACCCCTACCCTCAAAACATCCCTAAAGAAACATTAGCACTGGGAAAAAAGAAAGTTTGTGGAGTAATTTTGTTAAGCAAAACTGTACAAATCGTGGAAGGAGAATGTTATTACTAATCAAGTAAACATCAATTGTTGAGATACATGGAAAGCAAGCCAAGCAAAAATGACCGGGAGCTCAACGGAGCTCCCTCTGGGAAAAGTGAAATAAGAGGAAGAAAAAACTACTGGTATGCCCATATGCCCCAAACCTATTTCTTGCATGGAGGCAATTCCAGTTAAATGATGTTCATGGTGATAGCTTCTCATTAGCTCTATTTTGCATTGCCCGGGCAGTTCCCACTTGCCCAGCATGTCATTAATTGCGGGAGAGCTGCCTGCCTGAAGGTTTACTCAGCATCCATAAGGATGGATCTTAAGGACATTAAGGATCTTTCCTTAATTTTCATCATGAGAACTTCTCTTTAGCAGCTGATGGGATCCAAAAGCTTGGGGAGTAGTCCGCAATTAACATCCTTTTTTTTCTGTTCTTTGTAGGAGAGAGATTAACAACGTAGTACTCTCAAAATCATGTATACTCTTCTGCAATTCAAGTGTCATTTCCTTCCAGATGTGAGATGCATTTAGGGAGTCTAAGAGCTAGCATGGGAAAATAGCATGTTCCTCTGCAGTGGTTTTCCTTGATTCAGTCGTGCCTGGAGGGGACAGTTCTGCATCAAAAGCGTGACAGAAGCCTGTGGGGAGCACTGCTAACTATTGTGCTTCCCTTGCAGACGGCCCACCCTGTGGTGAGCCCAACCAGAGCTTCTGGCTCCAGCAGTGTGGAGCCACAGCTGGACCCCTGCTGTCACCATGTGCCTTTTGAGAGGGGCATCAGTGATAGGAGTGAAACTGTAGCCTGTTAGAAGTCTGTAAGAGTTTTGCTAGTTAGTTTAGGTTTCAGTATTTTATTCCATCCCATGGAGAAGGCACCAAAGCTGATGGACTATAGGTTACAGAAGGCTTGCTGTACGCCTGCCAGTAAATGCTTACTGCTGACCCCAGTCCTGGATTTCACTTTGTTGCATTGATCTTGCCGTTCTTTAAATGCAGCAAAGCCACCGTCTGGATGGCCCAAAATTCAAACACAACAGTTGCCTGTCTTAGCTAACATAGTGAGGAGCCTAGAAACCATAAAGCTTGAAGTGTGAAAGGTGTTATATTTAGAGCAAACCTGCTACCAGCCATTAGGTCAAGCCCTAGGTGGAGACCTGTGTGAATGGTTACCGTCGGGGAGGCACAAGAACAGCAAGAAACAAGAGCAAAGGGAGATTGTGCAGTTCTTGCAGGCAGAGGTGTGAACTTGTGTTGCTCTGTTTTGTGCTAATACATTGAGTCGCTGGGGTCTCGGGGGGGGAGGTGGTGTTTGTTGTCTTTCCTCTGACTGAAGGAAACATCCTCTGTGACAGCTGTCAGTGTAAAAAGTGCAGATCGCTTTGATCGGGAGTAGAAGTTGTGTTGCCTCGGTGCTTGCAAATGAAAGAAGCCAGCGGGAGATGACTTACAATGCAGCTTTTCTTTGTAGTCTTCTGGGAAACATCCACGGGGCTTACCCACAGGTGAGAGGAGAAGTGTATGGCAGCAGCCCTGGTTCATTGCGACAGGGTACGGTTCGCAATGTCTCTGGGGACGCTCGTGACTCCTCCGCTGAGGGGCAGGCAGCTGCCCCGGGGTCTGCCACCCCTGGCCTCCAAAGGCAGCCCTGGGCGCCTGCAGGGCAGGGTATGACGGCGGCATTGCACTTTGGAATCAAAGGCAGAGATATCTAATCACACTTCTGACAGGCTCAGGGGAGTGGGTAACCGCTCTGCCAGCTGTAGATCATTTGGTGGGTTTTTTTGAAGACCAAGACACTGTGCAGTTACAGTGCTGACAATAACAGACGTGTTTTTTCCTTGCAATGCAGAAGCATTGAAGCACAATTCTAGTGCGTGCTGAGGTATGTGATGTGCCAAGTAGTTACCCATGGGACACAAAGTCACTTCAAAGTCGCACAAAGTAGCAATGCAGGTTTTCAGACAAATACAGCATCCTGGGTACCCTCCAACCCTTCGATGAGGATCTGATTCCAATTTTGTGCTGTCAGGAACATATGAAGCCAAAGGTAAACCTGCAATGCCAAAACTGAGAGAATCTGCTACCTGCAGCAGATTCTGCAAAATCAAACATGACAAAAAGATAGCTGAAAGGAAGGAAGAGGGGGGAAAATTAGAAAATTTAAGGGATCGGTTGAGTCAGATACACATGGAAGTCCCACAGATTTTCTTGCTCTGTTACCTGCTGTCCATAGCACTGTATTCCTTCTCTCTTTGCCTGTTAACATCCTGTGGGTGGACGTAGACCTTCACTCGTGTGGTGCTCAGTTCCTTCTGAGGCAGCAGAATCCCTCCATAGTGCCTAAACAAAACCCCGCCGAAACCAGGGGAGAGGTTGATGCGGAGTTCAGGGGGTCTGTGTTTGTCTTTGCAGGGGGGTTGTTGCATCTTTTAACATTTGAAACGCAATATGCCTGCTACTAACCAGAAGAGATAAGGGTCACCCTCTCTGTCTCCAGACAAGACACACAGCAAAAATATATTGTGAAAGATGAATGCAACTGCAAAGATAATGTCTCGGTGGTTGCCATAGTTTCTAATTCAGCAGTTGAGAAAAGTTTTTGCATTCAGCACAAAACACTTTGGGTGAGAATGTTACAAACAGTATTTAACATGCTTGAAATTAAAAATTAAACAAGAATTCAATTTAAATGTTTGGAATGGTAACTAATTTTTTCAGTGCTGGAGATAAAGCAGATGTCTTCATTGTGGTCAATTATGCTTTGAAAATACATTTTGAAAGCATTTAAAAAACATGTTATTAGTATAATAAGCGTGATAGAAAAATACTCAGAAAAATCATCCACCCACATTTAGAAAAAGTAAAAAATGGATCTCACTGTAGAGATCTGTACGACCGGCTGAATTAAGCTTGACCTTATAATACTTACAGACCACTAATACCACATAGCTCCTATTTAGTCCAGGGTGTGTATGTACATATTGTGTATTTTTTTTATGTATGTGTATTTATGTATATTTATTTGTATACACAACATGTATTTGTTAGATATAAGAGTGCATGTGTGTGTGTTTGTATATATACACATATGCACTCTTATATCTAACAAATACATGTTGTGTATACAAACTATGTTTCTGCTTCACCAGTGGTCCGGACTGATGTGATAAAGTAGCCCAGAAGTGTCCCGGAGGCAAGCTGCTGTTTCCTTTCATTCAAAGTAGATACAGACGGAGCAAAATTAGCCTTTCACCTCCATGCATTAAGGGCAAAAGCAGGATGGGAAACAAACTCGATGCGGATAAGCGTACCTAGATGTATGGGGACAATAGAGGGAAGCCTGTATTGTGAAGGGTGTTACAGTTATGGGAACTATCAAGCCTGGTGCCACTAAAATGGAAAGATGAAAACCAGATGCCTGTAAAGGGAATGTATGGTACTCAAAGCACACAGGAACAAACAACACGGCCATGTCATTTTCCCAGTCATCTTAAAAGTATTTCAAGGTGATTGATTATTTTACACGTGAATTTTATGTACGAGACATATTTTGGAAGAGGGCTTGAATGTTTGTTGCGTGTTTCTAGAGAAGAAGGCTAAATAAAATGCTTTCATTCATTTGGTTTATTTTAGTTTGTGTTTTCCACTTTTTTGATTTATCCAAGTCGCTAAAACGTCAGTGTGGTTTTTTTCTTATGAATACACATTAAAAAAATCTGTTAATTGGTAACATCTTTTAGCTGGCATATGGCTAGCTAATAACTCAGACTTAATTAGCAAATCTGGGGAAGAATAACTTCCTAATATGGAATTAAAAAGGCCTGTCATTGTTTTTCATCAAGATTGATGATATTGCTTGGACCTGAAATTTAGCAGCCTTTTCTTTCCCGGTCCCAGTGGATGAGCTGTGTTTTAACACGTATCTATTACAAAAACAGAGCTTGAAATTGCCACGACTCATGCTGATACAAAATGGAGAAACTGCACCTTTCCAGAAAGTATAGTTATATTCTTAATAAATGTGGATCTGGTGACCTGACCTGTATTATTTTTTCAGTGCCATATGTGGCACTGTAAACATTTAATGAAGACTAGTGACTTCATTTTTTTTCTCTTCAGACTTGGTCGGTGGATCCCTAGGGTCTATGGACTACTACAGAGGCAACCACCAATGGTGGATAGGAAATGTAGGCTTGTATGTGCTACACACTAGCAGCCCATATAATTGGATCTTTAAAACAGGCTGTGTGTCCATCGAAAAATGAAACGTTAGGGAGCAGGCAAAAACCTCTCTCGCTCCTTCGAGACCATTCCCTTAGTTTTCCATGACATAGTTTTCTCACCCAGTGAATCTGATACCTGTCTCCAAAAGAAAGGGCATAGTCCATCGGCCAAACAAGAGCTTCCTACTGCTGCGATGCACTCTGCGAGCCTTATCAGCAGCATGTTGTTTCAGGGCTCCGGCATCGTTGTTCTTCTGATAGGCGGCCCCTCGGCAAATGAGCTTCACAGCTTGGCAAATGCTGAGCTGTCAAGTTGCGCTAATGATTTGGAAAGAGATGGATGTAAGTTTAATTGCAGTAATTAAAGGAGAGGGCTGCGTTATTCCCTTGCTTGTATGAGGGTGAATATCCTTGAAACCTCTGAAGCAGCACACTCATAACCAAGGATGTAGATACCAAGGCTTCATGTACCATCTGGGTTCAAGAAAAGGGTTTGGTAGGGGGCAGCGGGCGGTGGCAAGGGCAGTGCTGAATGAAGCCTTTATAGGTCAACATCACTGCACTCTGACAGTGCTGTGATAGAGGGGACATGGGGGTTACTGTGTTTTATTATGACTCTGGTATAGTTCTCATTTTATTAATGAATTGCTTGTCAGTCTTGTAACTCTTCAGCTCAGTGGTGTCATGTCCTATAATGTTTCATTTAAAGTTACATTGTTTTTAGAATAATCTAGACCTGATTATTTTTGTGTAAATATATCAACATGGAGACTTTTACATTCAAGCCTGAATTTATTACTGAACTACACAGTTTAAATTTCTTTTCATTGTTGTAATTACAACTAAAAAGTTCAAGCAAAGGACAAGCGCAATTATGTAAAGAAACCATCCGGAGCGCTGCCTATTTGTTTTTCATTTTATCATGGTCAGAGGTTTGTATGCCACGCCATTTAGCAGCATATACCCTTGACAGAGCATCAGTACCATTGATAATTCATGCTGACCTTCAGGGCAGTCAGCACCCTCTGGATATTTTTAGGTATCGGGCTAATTTTCTCTAAAGCACCTGATGTTTTGTTTACGCAGTGAATTTCACGGGCACAGAGGCAGGTACATTTCTGGGGAGATAAAACCCATCTTCCCTTGCCATAACTGTGCTGTGTCCCGCATTCACTACATCGAGCTATTTATAAAAAAAAAAACCACGCTTCTTATCTGGCATGTCTTCCCTGCTTTTGTAGTAAGAAAGGGCGGCATGGCAGCTCTGTTTGTGCTCTCGTACTCTGCTTAGCCTCGTTACACTGGGCCGTTGACAGCTTCTCCCATTTTCATTAATCGGCACGAAAGAGAAATTTGTGCAGCTGAGCTCAGCGAGAAGGTGTGCTCGTGGGGCGCCGGAACGTCCGTGGCTTCCTTCCGAGGGGCCTTTTCCTTCAGCAAAGTTTGTGTGCACCAGCCGCGATGCCCACCTTCAGGAGGAGTAAAACCAGAGCGAAGAGTTTAGCGTTGGCTCGCAAAACCCGGCAGCAGGCAGCAGCAGCGTGCGGCTCCCTGCACAGGGTGTTTTCTGCGGTGAGTTCTGCACCGGCGGGGCTTGAGCTGGGGAGGTGCTGCTTAATTAGGCTGAGGTAGGCGAAGAGGATCGAGCTGGGGAGGTGCTGCTTAATGAGGCTGAGGTAGGCGAAGGGGGTTGAGCTGGGGAGGTGCTGCTTAATGAGGCTGGGGTGGGTGAAGGGGCTTCGCGAGCATGGCAGGGTGCCTGAGCCTGATAAATAGCGACTGGCCTGGCATTAATAATGAAATAATGGATTCTGGTGACATGTAGTCGGCGGGTGAGTTTATAGCAGTATGCTGCACAGGAAAAGGTTTGGGGTTTTTGAAGTTTGGGGGGAGGAGAGGGTGGGCTGGCTGCGTGCGCTGTTTGCTGCTGGGCTCAAGCAAACAGTTATTTCTTGTGCCTGTCAGAGAAAGGACTAAGCCACGATCCAGATTTTGACAAGAGGTGGGATGTTAAAGCTAGATTCTTCAAGGAAATTTGGAAATAACTGCAGCGTGAATGTGTTAACTATTTCTCTGGTTTTTGACTAATAATTTAGGATTGTGGAAAAAGGGAGGAAAAAAGATATACAATCCAAGTACTGCTAGGGCAATATAAGAAAGCTGTGAATGTATTACACATGTGCTAGAAAAATACTTGAGCCTTCTGCATTAAAGATTGGCAACTTCAGGATAAGGACATGGGGAAGGAGAGAATGACAATATTTTGACAAGATCAGGGTTTGGGAAAATTTGCAGTGTGTGTTACCTTTTTGTGACCTTGGCCATAAGGGTTCCTCTGCCTTTCTTTGTCTGATGCTCTTACCTTTACATTTAGTTTGGCCAGGATTTAACCTTCCATAATGGAGATGGTTTCTGTTTTGATTTTGACTTTGGTACGCGTTGGATCAGATGATTTTGATGTTAGAGATGCTGAGCACAGTATGTGTGAACTCGGTGGAAGCCACTGGTCCTCGGGACCTGGCTGGCGCAAGCTGTTGGGCCCAGAGCCCTGCTGCTTGCCTTGGTTCGTAACTAGCGTTTCAGCCAAGGACCGAAGTCACCAGCGGTGGTTCTTCTGTAGCCAGGGAGAAAGATGGGCATCTCTCTCTGTGCGGCAGCCGAGGGGGAAGAATTGCCACCATGCAAATCATATCAACAGCTCAGGCACCATGTCAGGTGGGTTCCATCTTAGCTGTTTGACACAGCCACGTGTTCAGCCTTATTTCAGGCCTTGACCTGGGCTGTCAGGAAGGAGTTACTAGGTCATCAACCCCTCTTCTTACTGTGCTTGGGATTTCTAAATAACGTTGGTGACACCTGCTTGAGTTACCGGAGCAGGCTGACTTTGCGAATGTAAATCTTCCTGAAAGTGGGAAATTCTGATTCAAAGATAAAAGTTTAGTCCCCTGTTGTCTGGTCTGGTAGGGTGATTTTTCAAAACACAGTGTACAGCGGTTGCTTCTCCCTCCTTAAAGCGTAACTCTAGCTATGCTTGGCTTATTGCTATGAAGGATCTGAGTGGCCACTTTTTAAAAGAAAAACCTTTTCTTTAGTAATGTTTTAAATGTTTAAATTAAAAGATGTGCAAAAGGCACAGCTAAACAAAACAGACCCCCAAAACTTCAGCAGTGTCAGTCAGGAACAGTTTCATGTTCTGAGTGGCCTTGATGCTGGGAAAAACAAGGAGAAGGTCCAGAAGACAAGCAATGATGGAGTCTACTACTTTGTTTTAGCTTCTGTTGCCTGAAGCTGAGCAGCAGTCTTGCCCAGATACCTATGGTGAAAATCTCACAGGGCAGTTTTCAGTAAAACTCTGTTGACATATTTCAGTCTTAATTTAGAGGAGTCCACATGCTGTACTGGTGTGTAACATACAGTGACTTTTTTCAGTGGTCTTTAAGGAAGCTAACACCTGTGACTTTCTAGCCTTTTACTTTGCTTGGTTAGAAAGTACTTCCCAGTATGAGGATGATAGAGAAGTCTGTAGAGTGATGGAGCCACAAAAAAATGATGGCTCTTCGGGCTGCATTTGTTCTGCAGAAAAATGTCTTTGAACACAAAGGAAAAGTGATGGACATCTCCAAAAGCTTTCCTTTTTCAGGGAGTGAGGGATGTAAAAAGTTCTCTGGCCAGTTGTTCATTTCTCAAATTCCCTTATAACTGTATTTCTTCTGCTGGCTGGTGCCTTCAGTCTTATTTCCTGGAAATATATACAGGCAGAGCCAGGCTGTTAGCTATTCATTTTTAGAGGGTACGAGAGTAATCTGTTTCTGCAGGATGTTTTCTGAGCATGCTTCCTCTTCGGATAAGGAATGCAAAGGACTGGTGATCTCCATGTGGTCAGTGTCCTGCACAGGGGGACAGGAATCTGAAAACTCATCAAAGGACATGCACGGTTTTACCCCCACCTCCCCAAGGAGTCTTTCTCAGGCTGAAGAGTTTTCTAAGCCTACTCAAAATATTCCTTTTCCTCACTTTTTCAAACAAAGCCTAACTGACTGACAGAGTACCCGATGTGTATAAATGAGGGTGAAATAAACAGCGATGAGCAGAGACACTGTAACACTAACTGACCCTGTGCAGCATTTATGCTCAGTCAGTATCATTCAGTAGAAAGACACAGGGTAGCCATGAAATTGTTGTGCTGATGCTTAACCACTGCTGATTGATGTCTTCTGCTTTCTCACCAATTAATTTTATGGAGATTTTTAACTCTGGTGGGGATAGCACAGCCTCAGATGATGATATGCTTGTCTGCAAGGAGCAAGGAAAATCTGTAAGAGGTTCCGTATAAGAGTATCCTTTATTCACTTAAAATGAATAATTTCTGATATTTCTTACCACAAGTATTATTGAAAATGGGATGTGCTTCATCTCCATCTGACAAGCTGAGCACCGCTGTGGTGGTTGACACCTATGGGTCAAGCTGATGATTATGTGGGCTGGAACTTTCCCTTCTAAGGTTCCTGTGAGCAATCCTTAGTCTCAGGGAATACTCCATGCAAAAGGATGTAGGACCTAACTATGAGTCGCAAACATGTGGGGATGACAAAAAAGTTTCTCAAGGCTGCTTCTACACATCCTTCTGTTTTCTTAGAAGCCAAGAGAGTATAGGGCAGGATGCTCCTCCCCCTGACTGCTAGGTCTGTAGAAGGGTTTGTACAGCTTTGTTGGAAAATCTGTGAAAATGGCTGGTAAAACAAACAGGACAGTGCTGTGTAACTTCATTCTCCCTGGAATGCAAGTGTTTGTTTTCTCTATAAACCCTGCATAAGCGCCACTTGTCTTTTCCAACTCTAGCACTGTTAGTCTAAATTTTTGGATTTTTAGCCTCATCTGGCTGCTGTTCAGTGCCAAAGGTCAGCTGAAGCTGCTTGTGACCTCCTATAAATGTTGCTGAAAGTGGCATATACAAGCTCAAGTGATGGATTTGGGAGAAAGTTTGTTGCTTCCTCTGCATGCTCTCCTCCGCTTTTCTCTGCACCCAGCTACCTTGCAGCCTTGTCCACAGTCAGTCATCTGGGCTTTTCTTTTCGCCAGTTTAAATGTTTTTTATTTCTGATGAGCTGCACACTGTAAAGGTTGACACAAATAATTTTTTTTACCATTTACTAAGTACAGATAGTCTTGGCCTTATGTAAATAAAAGAAGTTGTGTGCTTGAGGAGTTTACGAGATGTATCAGAGTCTCAAATCTCCCTGTGTTAGCCGTTGCAATGTCATTGTCAGACATTGTCATTGACAGTCTGCTTTGACATCCAGAATGTCCAGCTGGCTTTGAAATCCCAGCTGCAGTCAGGCTGGGCCTCTCCTGCCCACACATAAAAGATACAAAAGAGATGTTCTTAGGGGTTGTCACTAGAGCCTTTCTAGAAAAGATCTGTTTTAAACAGCTAAAAATAATATAAAGCAGGACACTGGTTAGCATCATCCAAAAAAGTGTGGAAAAAAGGTGGAAATCCCGACCTGGGTGGTAAGGGAGTTGTGGGAAGAAATGTGGAGCAATAATAGTTCTTATTCCTCTCTACTTATTTGTTATTATGAAGTTTCTTATGAATACTGGGCTCTTGGTTGAGAACCTACGGTACACTTCGTAGTTTCACTGGCAAAATGGGTTCCAGCATCGTCTGTGGTCCATGCAATGTGTAGGAGTGAATGTGAAATACTTCTGTCCTGTGATCAAGTACCATTTCATGCTTGCTTTGATTCAAATGTAAATACCACAGTCGGTACAAAGAGTGAGAGCGAGGTCTGGATATTGTACAGTCTAAAAGCCTCTCATAAAGGGAAGGACAGAGAGCAGCAAGGCCACAGGAAAGGACAAGAGCCTACGAGCAGCACTGCGGGACGAGGGCAATATTTTTAATGCCAGGCCTGCACATGTTCAGAAACATAGTAAAGTTTATAAAAATCACTACTTCTTGTCAGTACGGCTGAGAGGTAATCCGGTGCCTTAGGCTTGGGGTAGTTATGCGGAACAATTTCTGACACCAAAAGTATATTGCTTAGGTGCTCAAATAGTATTTATGTTGAGGAGTATCGTCTACTTCCATATGCTTTCTTATCCAGTGGTTCTTGGTGGCGTTGCAGCTCTGGCCCCAGAACTGAAGGGGATGGAGAGCATAGCATGTTCTCCAATGTCTGCCTGCCCTACGTGCAAAGGTGGTTGAAGAGGAGTAGAGGACTTCTAACTTGTCCTTGTAAAACTGTGCCTGATGATGATGCTTATGACTTGCTTTCAGTAGGCTGTCTCACATCCTTGATCTAGTGTCCTTGATCAGGCATCAGGCTGATGTAAATCAAGCTGCCCATGTGCACCTTGAGCTGTAGAGAGCATAAAATCTGAGTCATTCTGATACAAATACAAAACTTTCTGACGTCAGAAACAAAGAAAACAAGACTGAAGTACTTTGGCATTCAGCTATTTAGAAGTTGCTTTAAAATACACCCCCTTCACCCCCCATTTCCTAAATGAAGTTGTGCTTTATTTCCAAAGCACTAATTAATTTTAGTGGCGCAGAGTAACTGTGATTTTTAAATGTATTCCATCGGTGTGCAGCTGTAATTCCAACAAACACCATTCCATTTACGTGGCATTTTGTTGGGTCCCAATAAATGTTGTAAATACAAAATGTATCTAAATTTTGTATTCCTGTAAGCCATTGTTGTACGGGATTGTGGAAGAAGGTTGCACATACTAGTGAGCAAAGTAAAATAATTTTCTTTTTAGAGTGGTGTCATTGTTCAAAACTGGGGGCTAGGAAGCTACAGAGTAATATGGACTACATGACAAATATTTGACATTTTAACATTTATTTCCATCATGTAGGTGTGAGAAATGTACCTATGTTTTGTCACATGAATGGTCGAGATTTAATACTGCTAGTGCATTTAGCCTCCACCTTACAGAAGGCTTTGTGTAGCTCAGTTCAGTTTCAGAATAACTTTTGCATTTGCTTATCAATGACCTAGTATGTTCGCGAACCTAGGTACACAGATAATCAGTGGTGAATCAGGAGATCCAAAAAGGACCACTTGAAAACAGTGTGCGGAATAAATTTGTACAGATTAAGACAGTTCTGAAAGGCGCTCATGTCCTAATTTCTTCACTGAAACAAGATTACTGAAACAAGACTTCCACTTGAAATAAGGCAGCATTCATGTAGTCCTCATTTGAATGCATTTGCTAAATAGAAGATAGTATTTGGCACAGCGTATGCAACCATCCGGTGTCTTAGAGAGTGTCTGAAAGACAGAAGCACTGAAGAAGAATTGTTTCATGTAGTATAAAGAGGTGGATACCAACAGCTGTTAAGGTAGAATTGGGTAGTGGTAGTGATATTCTGGCTTTCAGGAAAATGTCATATGAGAAAGAGGACTGTGGAATAATTTTCAAATTAAGCATTAAAGATTATTGCCTGAAGAAGTTGCTCTTGGATATTAGTGATGGTCCTGCAAGAGGGAAGTAAACAACCATTTCACAGTGTCAGAAAAATCTTTCTTGTCCAACTTTGCCTTTGTAAGATTAACTGCTTTTGTTCCATCTCCAGTTCCTACCTTGCTTGAAAACATTCTGTTTTTTTTTCATGTTTATCATTTTTCTAAAGAATCTCAAAGATTTAGGTTTCCATTTGCCATTTTTGAAAGTAAAAAATCTTGATATGTAGTTGACTCCTTGGAGAGAAAACATCTAAACATCTTTTGACAACCCAGGACATTGGAGTCTGAATTCTCAGCTCCATGCCTTGTTGTCTGAAAAAAACACACAACACAGTAGAGGTAGCAGATGACAAATCGAACAGTTATTCTGGATGCTTAAAAGATCTCCATCTACTAATTCTTTCTATTTTGATGCAATGAACATTGCAAAATGAGAGATGGAAAACAGTGTGATGTTAGCGTCATAAGAATCAAAGTATATGAGATATCTGAGTGCCCTCTCATCTTTTGCATCCTACGAACTTGTATCTGAAGACTGAAAATAATTTGCACTGGAAAACCGCTAGAAAATTTTCTTTTCATTTTAGTGCTGTGATCTGGATCTGCTATAAATTCAAGCTGTTCAAAGCTATCAGGATACATATTTGACAAAAATCAATGGCATACTCTGGCCCCCGAGTTTGGAACAAGAGCAAAATTTGTGGAATTTAAAAATAATTGTAGTACAGCATGTATTCTAAAACATCGGTGCTTGTCTCTTTCTTCTCATTTAACAGAGCACAGAACAGATCAGTGCGTTGTGCCGAAACTTCCAAGAAGTCCAAGCAAGTAGTATGGAAGGACAGAAGGACAACCAGGATCCACCTCCACGGCCACTGGCTCGCCACCTTTCTGACGCAGATAGACTGAGGAAGGTCATCCAAGAACTTATGGACACTGAGAAATCTTACGTCAAGGTAAAAAAACATAACTGGCTAGCTACAGCCTTCTTTTTGAGTCTGACCATGGTTTGTAGATGGTCTTAACATATTTCATGCTTACTTTTATATTACCAGCACTCTACAGGGGCCAAAACCTATGAAGTCCGCTCATCTAATTGTTCCTGTTGTTTTCAGAGGGCTTGCTCCTGTAACTGAGGCTGTAGGATTTGATCTAGTAGCTTTTGTTCTAGTGGATTTGTGTTTATATTGGAGAGTGATAATTTGGGGGGGGGTATATACCTGCAATATTTGAACACTGGAATTTTCCAGGGGATGTTTCCATAGTTTTCAAAATTAAAATAGATCTGGTAGAAGAACAGAATAGATTCTCCTACGAGTTAGAAAAAAAGTTTAGTTGTGGAAAACAGTGCATAATTATTTTTGAGTCAGCAAAGCTAAAAGGCACAACTCCAGCTGGTTGTAGCGTCACACATATGTTATTTCTCCTTTGACTGATTAGTCCGTAACTTGTTAGATGTATGTCTCTTCTTTTTATAAACCCCAAATTCATGTGACTGTATGCCAAAAGAAACATGAAAGCATTGATTTCATTGGCCGCCAGCAAGGAGGAATCACCTGCTTTACTTGATCGCCAAACAGATACCTACAGATACGAGTACTTGCTGCAATAATGTATATGGGAAAGAAGAGAAAACTCTTCCAGTCTGTTGTTGTTACTACATCCAGCAATACACTAATAAAGCCATACTCTGTAAAGCTGGAGGAAGCTTTACAGAACACGGACCCCCTTGTATGTCCAACTGGTGTTTCTTGTGAAGGAATCACTTGAAGAAAGGCGTGACCATGGAGGTCACCGATGTGTGAAATTTTCACCAGGCAAAAGCCTGGCAGGTTTTACATACTCATTATGGTGTTCTCAGGGAGGTGCTCGTTATTCCTTCTGCGTAAGAATTTCTGCCGTTTCTCTTCTCAGGGTCGGAGAGCCCTGCAGTGGGCCCCAGCCCTGCCGTCATGATTTGGTGTGGGATAGTAAGTCTTCAAAAGTGGCACCTACTCTTTGAAGAAGTGACTGAAAAAGCCCTTGATCGCATCCCCCCCAACAACAAAACCGAACACTTTAATACCTAATAGGATTTTAAAATGTTTCCTTCTGAATATTACTACTGATATTTAAATGAGTATTTATAAGGTTTATCTAACATGCATGATTAAAACATTTGATGCTGTTCATATACATGGACTCTTTAGAAAGCCATCATCTGTAATATTTTCTCCTCACGCTATACTAAAATATAATTTGTTATAATCAAGCTGTAAAGCCTTAAGGATGAAAGAAAAATATCACACTGAAATCAATTGCGTCTAATTTAGCAATCACTTCAGTGCTAACAACACGCAGGTGATTTTGTTACAGAAAAGGAATTGTATCTCTAGTTCATTCCCCAAAATTCCCCCTATGCCCCAGCTGTCGTATAAATAACAATTTCAAACCATTACATACAAAGTGAATGAATTCTTTTTCTTGCAGGACTTGAGCTGCCTCTTTGAGCTGTACTTGGAGCCCCTTCAAAATGAAACCTTCCTTACCCAGGACGAGGTGAGGGAATAACTGAAAGATGTGCTTTTCATTCTTTTATGGGTGAAGACCTTGGCACTTGGGTTTTTCATTGCTGAGAGCACGACAGAAAAACCAAACAATGAGCATAACAATAGGAATTACACAAGTCAGTGCCTTTCTGTCTGGTGCATGCGTCACTTCTTTTTTTAAAGGATAATTGTTCTTCTGACTGAACTGCTAAGAAATCTTCGCTTTTTTGTAAGGTGGTTTTTATTTTTTTAATAAAACCCATTTGAAAAGTATTAACGAAGATGTTATTGGCCTTTGCAACTTCTTTGTGTGTGACATCTCTCTAGTGGACTGTTTTTGTAAGGCCATAGGTAAATGTATGGAGTGCTGTACTTCATAGCTTGATGTTTCTTACAGATGGAGTCCTTGTTCGGCAGTCTGCCAGAAATGCTGGATTTCCAGAAGGTGTTTCTGGAGACCCTTGAAGATGGAATATCTTCTTCCTCAGATTTTAATACACTGGAAACGCCATCCCAGTTCCAGGTAAATATTTAGTTATTTAATACCCTGCAGTGTGCCTGGAAGTGTTTGTGGAAATCTGACTTTAAGAACTCGTATTTAAGTTTCGTATGGTTGCTTTTACGTTTGAAGCTTTACTTTGGATTATGACACCTATTCAACAGCGAAAGATAAGTGCTGTTTTCCATGGGTTTATCATCCTCTGTCCCATGGCAGAGGATGCCACATGGAAGACGCAGAGTAGACGCTGAATATGCTACAAACCAGCAATGCTTGCGATGCAGAACTCCTTTGTAGAAAGGTTACTGTGGCTGTGGTGAATTCTGCCCTGCCTTGTGCTCCTCCCCGCCGCGCCCAGTTCACCCGCTGCAGGCTGGGAGCTTCTGCTGTTAAATGCTGCCCGAGTTGCTCGTGTTGTGAGGTCCAAGAAGAGGGTCTACAAAGTGTAAATGGCTGTGGAGTGTGCCCTCGCTGTGCTGTCTCACTCACTGTGGCACCGCTCGGTGCCTGCTCTAACTGGGAGAAGGAGGTTCCCCAGGGATGGAGTCGCTGCCACAGGAGCAGGCGAGACTGCTGGCGGGTCTCCCGGACACTTGCTGCCTTTTGTGGAGCAAACACTGATTAAAAAGAGGAGAGAGGGCCGCTCTCCCCCTCCCCCTCCTACACCCTCACAACTCCTCTTTCTTATCTTTGCTTTGGGAAGCATTTTTCTAAAAACATCTCCCTCGTGATTCAGTCCCTCCCACATCTTCCCAGCCGCCCCTTCATCCAAGAACATCAGAGGTGCCCTGTAATTACCACCTGTCTGGAAGAAGGAAAATAGTTGGAAAGCAATCCTCTGTGTTTGTTTTACACTGTCCCTTCTGGCTTTGGCACTTTCATGCCTTGCTTCCTATTGCTCATGTTTTTTGCCCAGCACAATGTACCCTGTTATGTGTCTGTTGATTTTTGTTCCTGTGCTGCCTGAAAGATACAGTTATACAGAATGGCTGCGTGGTGTCATCTGCTCAGGGAGAATGGAGAAAATCACAGGCTTTGCCTAAATTGGCTAAACTCTACACCTGGAGAAATACAGAAACATCACAGAGCTACTACTAGTAGTATATTCATGTGTTTTATATATATATATATATAAAAAAAAAAAAGAAAGTATAGGATATGTATAGAAAGGTAGCAGATAATCACACTGTTGAGCCTCTGTGTTATACCTGAACATTTATTTAGGATTCTACTATTGAATTAATATTTTGGTTGTGTTGATTTCAGAAATTGCTGTTTTCCCTTGGAGGCTCCTTTCTGTATTATGCTGACCACTTTAAGCTGTACAGCGGCTTCTGTGCAAACCACATCAAAGTTCAGAAAGTTCTCGAGAGAGGTAATTGATTGTCTTCATTATTGTAATTCATTTGCCTCAATTTAAACTGCAGTGAACTACCATAACAAATCTCGTTAACTTGCAGAGAATATGGGTACAAAGCAAGGACTAACTGGACATCTTTCAATAGGAATAGCTAAGATCTGTGATTCTGCTGAAGTACGGTATAGAACTGAAGATCAGATTCCTTTTGTAACATCCAGGCAGTAGCCTGAACAGACGCAGAAACATCTTCCACAAATTTGTGTGTCTGCAGATACAGCTCATGCTCCAAAAAGCAGCAACAAATGGCAGAGTGAGTTAGGAATTACTTCCTCTGCCATCCACTGGAGTGTAGTGGAAAAATTACATTGAGGAATAATCTTACCTTGATATAATTGCTCTCTTAGCCCTTATGTATGTTGTTTAATGCAGGAAATGGTTATGAAATGAATAGTGTAAACCACTTTGTAAACCATCTGTTGGAAAGGGTGAGGCTTTTGGTGCTGGTTACAAGTTGCAATTCTGTGCTTTCAGATTATTGCAGCTTCTATGACTTCCATGTTCAACTGACCCACTCTTTTATTTACATCTAGCCAAAACAGATAGTGCCTTTAAGGCCTTTCTGGATGCTCGAAATCCCACAAAGCAACACTCTTCTACATTGGAGTCGTATCTCATAAAGCCTGTTCAGAGAGTGCTGAAATATCCTCTGCTTTTAAAAGAGCTGGTGTCTCTGACAGACAACGAGAGTGAGGAGCACTACCATTTGACAGGTAACTTCTTCCTTTCTTCTGCAGGAATGAATGACAGTTATGTTTTATTGCCAGCCCTTTCTGAAGATGCAGGTAGCCATTCTGACAAATAGCACAGAACTTGTCAAAGCCTAGAGAGAATTCCCTCCCTCTCATTAAAAATAGTAAGTAGCTTTTTCATGCTTTTAGCAAAAAGTCCTACTTGGTATGTCCAAGTCACTTTGAGAAGTAGATATAGTCACGATTTGCCATGGGAAATAGGACCAGGGTGTTCCTCCTCAATTCTTGCACAGGAGCATGTCAAGTCACAGTGTGGCTTTTTTTTCTTTCCAACTTGGGAAACACTGACCAAAGCTCCATCTTGTGGTTATTACTCAGTTCTTGAAATGTGTCAAAGTTTAAGAGCGTCACAGACAGAAACTTCAGTTGTTTGAGGGTTGGATGTGACTCTTGCTTGCATAGAAAAGATCTGTGTCAAAGCTTTGCAGTCTTTTGCACGTAGTTTTGCACACAGAAAGACTTGTCTGTCTAACATATATTAGAGTTGATGGCTCTTCTAAGCTCAGATGCTTGGGACTTCACCCTGGCAAATTCAGCACCTGGCAGATGAAAGTCTAGTGATGTATTTTATGGAATGATTGTCATTTTAACAAAACAGATTCAGGCAAAATAAATTGTCAGCAAAAAGTCATGAGGCTGTTACTGACTTCAAAGGGACCTTCTAATACTGTTCCCTTACCCTTGCAACCAACGTGGGGGTGACTTACTCGCAGGTCAGGATGGATGCCAGACTTCTAAAAGGCTGCACCGTTAAGAGCTGCCAGGACTGGAGAAACTAAGCGCCCTTCTCCAACTCCTTTCTGAATTAACACAAAAGTCTAACAAAACCTAGTGTTGTTCTTGCTTAGAAAACAAAATGTAAACACAACCTGCCCACCAGCATGTACTTTCATGGATACAATCCATGAGGAACTTGTACAACCTGGCATTGTATTTCTTTGCCGATTCTGCGGTGGGCCAAATGCAATTTGTTTCTGTTAAAGCTCATCAGATGGCTTATCCTAGTATCCTAGCTCTTACTCTAGAGATCCTAGTGGCCCAATATACACAAGATGCAAAACCCAACCGTGCTTACTAGCATGTTGATAGGAATATTCATGCATCTAGGGGCTTATCACTGGAATGCTTATTGCAGCCTTTTCAGGCACTTAAGACGCCAGACGAGCATTTTTCACTTACTCTGATCAGGAGGCTTATCTTCTACTGTTGCTATGAGAAAGCACTGATATAAAGCTACAATTCTGTTCACCAAACCTTGGGAACACTGCGTCATTTTGCCTACCTCAAGTGGAATGAAATAAAAAATGTCATGTTTAGAAAATACAGTTGAATTACATAGCTGTTTATGAAATTTTCAAAACTTATAGAAGCGTTGAAGGCAATGGAAAAAGTAGCAAGTCATATCAACGAGATGCAGAAGATCTATGAAGATTATGGCACTGTATTTGACCAACTGGTTGCAGATCAAAGTGGAACAGAGAAGGAGGTAAGAGAAGGAACGACATATTTTATTCACTCTTGAAGCACTATCCCGCTTGCCATTGGGTGTTTTCTCTCTTCCTGAGGTAATTTTGGGAATTTGTGCTGGGCTTCCTCCATTCTCCATTAATATTTTGATTTCTGTTTCATATCTGTCTGTCAAGTTTCTTTTTGTCAGTAGGTTACGGTAAAATTTTCAGATAGCTGCCAGAGCCGCCTTCTGGACTGACAGGAATTGCGAGCAGGAGTAGACAGAGTTCTCACTAGGAAAAAATCCTCCTCTTGTCAAATGCTGCAAGGATTATCCATGCTCCAAGGCATTCAGACTTTATGCTTTAGAGCTCTCAAGTTCTTAAGATATTTTTTCACCCGTACAAATGAAAATGGCAATTTGAGGGATTTCACATTAATGTCTGTTATTCTCATTCTCTACACTTCCAGCGCGGAGACATCCACGGGTGTTTGTCAGAGCAAAAACCATTTAGTTAAACAGGCCGTGTGCACGCATCTCCCAGAACTGGGGCAGCAAGGTCTCAGCTTAGCTATTTACATCAAACCATCACTAAGCAGATCAAATCCGTAAAGGTGAAGGTCAGATATGAGAAATGCTGCCTCGGTTGTTTCATTTCCTCCTAGTAAAAAGCCAAATCGGCCCTGCTGGCTACCTGGCTTCCCATCATTTATAGGGAAACAGAACTTGACAGCCTGGGAGATTCTTCGCAGAGTTACGTTGTGTCCCACAGAAGAAAGCAGCCTCAGAGCTCAAGACCTCCATCAATTCTGCCACTGGTGGTGTCATTAATGCTAATTATTCTATAGAAATTAAACATACTTACAGCTGATAAATCAGCCAGTTCACAACTGGCTATATGTAAGTGACAGATCATCAGATCAACTTAATATTCTTCTAAGTTATTAATAGTAAGAACTTCCATCTAGCTTCCATAACTTAGGGGCTATTACTTCTTACAGTTGTTACCTATTTTAAAAAGGGGATTGCTCACTCTTTTCCTGACTTAGTGCAGGTCTCTGCCTTTCTCTCTGTACATACAGTAAATAGTTAAAGGATCTATGTTTTCTGTTCTCGATGTGTGCTCATTAACATTTTACTCACATATGTGGATCGCAGCACTGATGTATGTATACTATTTATTTGTATTAACTATTGTTATAATTTAATACAGGTGACAGAGCTTTCAATGGGAGAACTTCTGATGCACTCTACAGTTTCCTGGCTGAATCCTTTCCCGTCACTGGGCAAAGCAAGAAAAGACCTTGAACTTACAGTGTTTGGTAAGTTCCTTAATGACGCTCTGCTCTTTCAGATCTAAAGATAATCACATTAAATCTTCTCACAAGATGAAAGACACCATCTCTTTTCCCTGCAGCCATGTGATATCTAGGGTAGACTTACATCTGAAAAAATACATAGTTATATTTAAAAATATGAGAAGTGAAAAGTTTCCATTCGTTTGTTTGCTGTTGCTGTTTGCTCTGTGAGCCAACCTCAGCTGCTCTCTTGCCTATATGTAAACTATGGAAATCAGTGATTTTCAAGAGACAATATTCTCTTTAGAACAATCTGCTAAACCAAGATTTCAAAGGAGGCTGGTAGGAGAATGTTGATTTATTCTCCTCTTGGGAATTTAGGCTAACCTCTGCTTTACAGCTACAGCGTCGAAATCCCCGTCCAGATTATTTTAACCTGAGGAATGAATGTGGAAATGAGAGCACACAACCAAGAGTTCTATCTAATAGTACATATATGATTAATCATCTAATTACCTAAATAATTAAATCTTCCAGTGAAACATCTTAGGCACTTATCCATTTCTTCAAAAGGTATATTTTTAAAATGTCATTGGATAAACACCGACAGAACAACTCAGGCTGACGAGAGACAAGTTTCTCTTTCTCAGGGCTGTTGTGCATTTCTTCCTCAGGAAGCATGACAGGTTAGGGGAGGGGAAGCTTCTAACAGAACAAACAGGAGCTACCTCCCAGGTTCCTTGGATGAGCTCCGCAGTGATGCACGTATGCCAGATGCTTCCCAGCAGGACGTGTACAAATGAATGGCAGACCACTCGTCTGCCACTTTGAAAACTGAGTTTTATTCTCACTTCAAACCCTGAGTTGGCAGCTTAGAAAATGCACCTAATATGTGGAACTGAAGGAAGCTCCCAAGCGCTGGGGTAAATAATGCTGTGCTCGCTATGGCTGTATCCTGCCTTCACGTAGGGATGAGACGCAGCTGCGTACCATTGCCCCTCTCTCCTCTGCCACTGGAAGCCAGCGTGGATGCATGAGCAGGGACAGAGGTGTACTGCCCTCGAGTTCGATCTGGGATCCAGGACTGCTCTGCAGAGCCATCCCTTAGTTCAGCTGCAGCTTCAATGCCCCCATGGTTCTGTTCCTCCTTCCAGATGAGAGAGAACATGCCCCTGCCACCCTGGAGGCTGCAAGATTAGATAACGTTAGTGAGCCGCTCCAGTCGGATGTTGTGGAGAGAATTCCTGCAAACGGAAATGTAGGAATTGAGATGTCCGAGTTTCCAACTAAGCAAATGCTTAGTTGCAGAAAGAACAGACTTGCTGTCCTTTTTCACAGCCCTCTCTACTATAGGCCCTGCACTCCACTTGAAAACATTCCACTGATGACAAAAAGAAAATCTGAACCTTTACATCTAGTCTACATCTGCTGTATCTGTTCGTGTGAAGACTGCACCACATACCAGGAGACAGGCTGTGGGCAGTTTCAGAATAAAGGTGCAGAATGGCTTCATCCTAAATGGTCAGAACAAAAGCTGAGGAAAAAATACTGCCATTGCGTGAACAAGGGTGGGATGAAAAACTCAGCCGTCGTCTTCACACAGGGCAGGTGCTTTTCAGTCAGTTTGCTTAACTCATCCTTCACATTCCTGTGACTACAGTTGTCAGCTTCTCCAAGATAACATTTTCATTGCATATTACACCTATAATTAACAGTTTTCATTTTCTTCTTTCTTTTTTAGTTTTTAAGAGGGCTGTAATACTGGTGTATAAGGAGAACTACAAACTGAAAAAGAAAATGGTAAGTCTGGTATCGGTGGAGGGTGGTGGGTGTTTATGCATGGGATCCTACTGCAGCGTGAGATGGACCATACCGGTGTTGAAGGGGGAGTGACTGTGGTGAAGCACCACCTTTCCTCGCTAGGTTGGAATTCTAGCTATCATCACAGCTAAAACACGTGCTCAGTATCTGTATAGTAATAAATATTTTTTGTTATTTAGTAAGCAGCGGCATCTTCTCTGTGTGAGTCCCGTGTCAGTTCTGTCAGCTGGAATATGAAACATTGCCATAAAGGAATCATTAATGCTTCCAGCTGGCATTTACAATGGCCTGCCTTAACACAGTGTGTAGGTTAAAGACTTCTGCTTATAGACCCTTGATCACCCTGGAAGGAAGGGAAAAGGGGCATTAAAAACATAACCTCCCCTGTCCCCAGTTACAAAACTGGAATGCTGAATTGAAGTGACGAGTTGTGTATCCTGAGCACCAGTGGTGAAGTACTGCGCTATGCTTGTCGTAACAGATGGAGGGGCTCTCAGAGTAGCAGCAGCAGCTACGTGATTAATGTATTCTGCTAATCAACAGTCTGCGGGTTCCTTCATGGGAAACTTGTTCCCTGGTAGTACTTATATGCACAGTATTATTTTTATCCATTAAAAACAAGTGCTTTTAGAAGTTGAAGCAATTACAGATTCCAAAGGTTGTGTCTATCACTATTTCAACTACATTTATAAGCACCTATTAGGGTACCGAAGCAAAAAAATCTAATGAATTTAGTTTCTCTTCAGAGGCAGGTCTTTTAAGAGTAACAAAAAAAGCCTCACTTTTTTTTACTTTCACTTCTTAGAAATATCCTTGTTGTTTTTTCGTTTTGCAGCCTACTAATGTTCGTGCTGCACATGGTTATGGTGACTTGGATCCATTTAAATTTCGTTGGCTGATTCCTTTATCTGCTCTTCAAGTTCGACTGGGGAACGCAGCAGGTAATACTTGCACGGAATACTTCAGGACTGAACGCTTTTCTGGGATTCTGTAATGCTGCTTCTTCCATGTGTCTTTCTGGATCCTCTGGAAACAGGCAGGTGTAGATGAAATAGTATCTGCTGTTGTCTCTACACTCAGGGGGTACAGGCGTGGTGCATTAACAGACTTTCTTCATTTGGTATGTTGGCTTCCTCCGTGAGTTCAGGAAGATGCAACATGATGTGAAGGAATGACAGAATGGAAATCCGCAATGAAAAGACAGCATGAACAGAAGGCGATTTACCATGGTTGACGTCCTGGTGACGCCCTTATGCTGTGTGTGCTGACCCTTGTGTGTTTCCAAATCTGGGAAAGCTGACTGTGTAGTCAGTGGTAGTAGAGGGCTGTGTTTTTATTTTCCCTTTGAGCTGATCTTTATGATCCTATCCAATTCTGTATCTTCAGTGAAGTGTCACTAGGTGTTCAGAGCAAATGCTCTGCGCACCTGGGAGAAGGCCTTCGAAGGCTGGAAGGCAGCAAGAAGCATTAAGAATGGGGGAAAGCAGCTCCCCAAGAGAGGTCAATTTATCACAGGCAGCACTGGCTGGGCTGTGCAACAGGAGAGCTCAGGGGACTTTCCTTTGGGTTCCACCTCGGGCGAGATCTGCTGTGGATCCACCCATGCCTATGTTAACACTGCCTTCGGGAAAAGAGGCGCTCTGCACTGGCCTTTCTAATGCTGAAGCTTTTGAGAAGTGTGTATCTATAAATAATGTTTCCTTCCATGCACAGGAACAGAGAACAGCTGTATCTGGGAACTGATTCACACAAAGTCAGAACTAGAAGGCAGGCCAGAAACAATTTTTCAGTTGTGCAGCAGGTAAGCTTTACTTGGAGCTTGTATTTGACAAATCACATTAATGGAATTAAAAAAAAATGAAAGATTTTCCCCTACGTGACCTTTGCATCAGCACTTTTAATGCAGCTCTTGCTTTTTGAATCCAGGCACTATGCCAGTGTTTAACTGCGTAAAGCGTAACAATTTGGAGTGAATTTGGCACAGTGATATGATGTCAGAAATCTGCACAGACATATGATAATAAATTCCAGTATGATATCACAGAATATCACAGAATAGTAGGGGTTGGAAGGGACCTCTGTGGGTCATCTAGTCCAACCCCCCTGCCAAAGCAGGGTCACCTACAGTAGGCTGCACAGGACCTTGTCCAGGCGGGTCTTGAATATCTCCAGAGAAGGAGACTCCACAACCTCCCTGGGCAGCCTGTTCCAGTGCTCCGTCACCCTCAGAGGGAAGAAGTTCTTCCTCATGTTCAGACGGAACTTCCTGTGCCTCAGTTTGTGCCCACTGCCCCTTGTCCTGTCACTGGGCACCACTGAAAAGAGCTTGGCCCCATCCTCCTGACACTCACCCTTCAGATATTTGTAGGCATTTATAAGGTCCCCTCGCAGCCTTCTCTTCTTCAGGCTGAACAAGCCCAGTTCCCTCAACCTCTCCTCGTAGGGGAGATGCTCCAGTCCCCTCACCATCCTCGTAGCCCTCCGCTGGACTCTCTCCAGTAGCTCTTCATCCTTCTTGAACTGGGGAGCCCAGAACTGGACACAGTACTCCAGATGAGGCCTCACCAGGGCAGTGTAGAGGGGAAGGAGAACCTCCCTCGTCATGCTGGCCACACTCTTCTTGATGCATCCCAGGATCCCATTGGCTTTCTTGGCAGCCAGGGCACACTGCTGGCTCATGGTTAACCTGTCGTCCACCAGGACACCCAGGTATCCAGGTGATGCAGGCAAAGTAACTGATTTTATCAGACTCTCAGTTGGTTGACAGAAATTGCCTTACAATAAAGCCAGCTTACGGGGTGATCCCTTTCAGGCTGTTTTTCTAAGGGGAAGTAACCAAGATCTCAAAACACAAAGTGTGCAAAATAGCTAACAACATACAACGATGTTAGCTGCAAAGCCACTACTAAAGCAAGCTGCTGGAAAAAAAAGTGTACTAAAGCACATCAGCAGAAAAGGGCAGATTTCATCCCAGTAGTGTCCTACTTCAGAGGGGAAAATTAGGTTGTCTGTTTCCTCAAACTTGCAGTGACTGCGAGAACAAGACTAACATTGTGAAGGTGATCCGTTCTATTTTGCGGGAGAACTTCAGACGCCACATAAAGTGTGAGCTACCACTGGAGAAAACATCTAAAGATCGCCTTGTCCCACTCAAGAACCGTGTTCCTGCTACAGCCAAACTGGGTAAGAAACACGTTCCCAAAGTGAAAAATGGAGTCTGGACTCCAGCGCTGGCAGAAGGTTTGCAATTATTACCACGACTGTAGCATGCCGTGTGCCAGACCCACAAATCCCATTTCTTTCTTGGGCTGGGAAGGTGGGTGAGTTTCTCCACAACTCAGTGCATGAGGAGGGCTAGGGGAGATAAGCAAGCTTGCCATGCACCCCCACTGCCCAGTTTTCTCACATTTGGTGTGTCATTAGCTCTCTTAAGGGAAGACTTAATAAGGCCCAACTTAATTTTGCTGGGAAGAAACAGACTCCCTCTGGCACGCAGGATTAGTGTTCTTTCCTCTGGCTTCCCTTTAGTAACTCAGCCCTCATTAACATTTAAAGCTAAAACAACTGGCAAAAGGCAGGGGTCTCGTTTCTTTCAGTGCACTAAATCTGCATCACAGCAGATACCCTAATGAAGCACAGGCTTCAGACATTTTAATTAAATGAGTAGCTACTAGTTTTTCACGTTCGCCCTCTGATCAGTTGTCTGTGAATCCGCCTTAACATCACAGGAACAGGCACAGTTCACCTGATGCCTCCAACCCGGCGCTCCAGTCCTTGAGGTGCCCGAATCAAGTCTTGCTTTCCTGTGAATGTGTGTAGATTATTACAATTTTTGGAGGGTTTTGTATAAATTACACGTGAAGGCAAGCACGTAGCCCTGGGGTTGGTAGAATGAAAACTCTTACACGGGATGGCACTGTTGGTATCGGAATGCTGACCCATCTGACCTGGGCTGATGATCAAATGCGACTCCACTGTAATTACAAGTGAGCTATTGAGACAGACAGTTTAACCACCAGCTGATGTTGTGTTGAAAAAATGAACCTGCCTTTCTCCTCTGCACAGCTTCCACAAGGTCCTTGAAGGTACTGAAGAATTCGTCCAGCGGCGAGTGGAACGGTGAGGTGGGGAAAGGCACCTTCCCGGACTCTGATGAGTGCAGCCTGAGCAGCAGCACTCAGAGCAGCAGCTGCCACACCGCCGAGAGCACGCAGGAGCCCAAAAACTCATCTCCCAGTAAGCACGAAGAGAGCTGTGCAGCCGACTTTTCTAACGTTCTTGTCAAAGAATCTGATATTCTCAGTGACGATGACGACGATGACGACTATCGGAGCCTAAAGAAGGGCAGCCCTACGAAAGACATCGAAATACAGTTCCAGCGGCTGAAGATTTCAGAGGAACCGAGTACTGACTCCGAGCGGAATCAGGCTGCTGAAAATGAGGAAGGAGATTGCTTTGAGACAGAAGAACACCCAAAGCTGGTGCGTGGCCATTTCTGCCCAGTGAAGAGAAAAGTAAACAGCACAAAGCGTAGCAGAGGAACTTTAATAGCAATGCAAGAACGTCACCAGTCCCTTGACAGTCACCCTGATGCTGCAAACCTGGATCTGAACTCTATTTTAGAGAGAGAATTTAGCGTCCAGAGTTTAACATCTGTAGTTAATGAGGACTGTTTTTATGAAGCCGTGGAGAGGCATGGGAAATCCTAGCTTCTAAGCACTATATTTAAAATATTCATTTGAAGTCCACATAAAATTCAACAAACTTATTTTGCTTTAGAACTAGTAAATTCATGGAAGCTGCAGGAAAACTACTATCTGATTTTGTGCACTAATACATTTTTTCCACAAAACCAGCTGTAAAGGATTCTTAAGTTATTTTAATTTATTGTGGATCAAAAATAGACTAAGTTGGCCAAGGTCTGTAAATTACTTCATACCTTTCAAGCAGTTACTAAGATGATGTAGTATTCTTGGGGAGGGGAAAGGAAGGATGGCCTCATTAATATTTTAAGTAATGTGGAAAAGGTGCTCGTGAGTGGCGGAGGGGATTACAGTGGAAAGTAGCATTGCAAAATGAATTTTTCAATACCTTGGGCATTTTATTTCTTTGGCTTTCATTTTTGCTTTATTTAAAGCAGAATTAAGTTATTTTAATGTGTTTTAGTGCACAACAGTGAAGAAATTTCATTTTTGTAAGTTTCAAGATGCTGTTTATACTTTATACATATGTGTAAATACAAAAACAAAGCTTGGCCTGTAATCTTTTATTTGACTGTATTTTTTATTTTCTCTACCAGTCTGTACAGTAAAAGACAAATAACTATTGTACTCAGCCATGTTTTCTACTTTTTATCATGCTGCTTTTCTGTAGTTGGAGCTTTAAATCCCAAATTCTTTGCTTCTGCATGAATGAGAAGAGTAGTGGCAGACCCCGAGGCAATCTGTGCACTATCCTCCTGTAAGCCAGTCACTTGAGTATATTTATACAAGAGTTTTGGCTTTTGTTTTTTAAATTACTCTGCACAGTAGGATGTTCTAGGGTAAAAAGAGCACAAAAACCAAACACTGTCTTACATGTTGAAATATGAAAAGTATTTTTTCTTACATTTCAATAATGCGCTTTCATTCATTCAAAACAATTATTTCAGAAGCATCCCAGCTTAATTACGTCTCATAACATACCTTGTTCTTGGTATGTGTTCAGGCCGCTCCCCTCAAATAAAAAAGAACCTGTAGGCACCTTGCAACCGGACTGTCCTTTCACTTTTGTCTACAGCTGAATGGAATGAAAATAAAATGCGAAAGCCCTCTCTCTCCACCACTTTCTCAAAAGTATTTCTTCCATATCTGCACAGATGTAGAAATATATAAGCCTCCTTTTACTGAATCAACACCTCTAGATCAAGGAGTTAAATAAAAAACTCAGTCTGCTGCAGTTACAGCTGGTTTTCCTCTTCAGTCTGTTTGGGCTCACTGGTACTTTTAAGTAAATTCCTCATCGTCTTCCTTTGCCTTAGGTCTTCTCTGTAATTGTACGCAAAAAGGCTTGGGTCTTCATCGCACATTTTCCTGTATGTATTGCACAGATTTCTAAAGTGTGACATGGAGAGCTGAAAAGGACGCAGAGTTGGATCAACATTTGCTGTCATCATCAGCTGTTCTGTTCTTTTCAAACGTCCACTTTCAGGAAACAAGGTCCTAAATAGCATGGGGAGAAGACAAACAAATTCAAACAATTCAGACAGACAATTCCATTTCCCTTAAGAATAACATCATCCTCTTGGGAATTTACTTAACAGTAAACCTGTCTTGTATTATTTTAGCTCTTGCACTCTTAATATAGCTTATCATCTAAGCAAATGGAAACATATAAGGGTCCTTTTTCTGCAAATGCAAATTAGAACAACACAGGAAAGCATACACATACGTTGTACCTTAAACACAAGCACGTATGTGCATGTTTGCTAACATTAAAAAGAGCTTTGGATATGGATACAGTCACAGAGCCTTCTTAGAATTAGCCTCATATTTAGAGAGCAACAACAGATTAAACGGTGCAAAACAGATCAGATCCAAACTGTAAGACTCTCTCAGGCCAAGTGTCTCATTGCAACGGGAAAGATATTGTTGTCACTTGTCATTAATACCATAATTCCAGTGCCAGAAAAGAAAAGCCAAGAAGGAGGAAAGGTATATTTAATGACCACTCACTTTTTAGTATTTAGAACTTCAGAGACTCTGCTAGGAGTCCTAGATTTTGTTTTCTGCTCTGTCACTGTTCATAGAAAGTCAAACTAGTTCATTTACTCTGTGGCCAGATGTGTTAGCACCTCCCTCTCCCAAATTTTAATGAATAGTGCTAATTCAAGTGATTTTTAATGTCTCACACAAATGCATACTACAAAGTGCAAACTATTGACAGGACTAGCTCTTATTAGCAGTAGTTCTCAGTCTACATCAGGTCAGGAAGGCAGAAAATTTTCCCATGGTTGATGTGCATGTCTCAATTTTCAAATTATCTGCCTCTGTATTACACACACAAGACCTAAAAATGCTGTGCCTCTACTACCGGAACATGCCCCCACCAAGCCTGCCTCCAGCTGTGTTTTACAGGTTGGCTGGACAAACTAGTCAAAGAGCTTTGTATAAGTAAGTGACAGTTGGCAGACAGAATACAACGTTAAGAAAGGGTTTAAAATGACAAGAGAAGGCTGGAACTTCTGGGAACAACCTGGTTGAAAGCACATGCTACTCAAGGCCTTGGTCAAAAACATCCCCGATAGTTCAGCATCTAGGTCAGCAAGGTTAAAATGGATCAATTGTTATGGTGATATCACTCCTTAAGTTATTCTCTCCTTTCATTGGGTTAAAAGACATACCTGTAGCCAAAAATGTTTGATCACCTTCTATATACAGACTATGAACCATCTTATCAATGTCCATGAACAGCAACTCATACTACAGTATTTTTCTTCATGGACTTAAATCGCTTCATTTTACGTGCCATGTCTCTCTCAGATCCCAAAATCTGCATGCAAATGTAAACTGATTTGATCACCTTATAGAGTATATGCAATAGACAGATACCTTGTAACAAACTTAATAGCCTTATTATATACCAAAATTTGCTAATTTTTTTTTTCAGGTCAGCTAAAGAGTAAGAGGATTGTGTTTCTTAGCTGCACACTAGAGTTAAAGTATGATAAGCTGCTAGGGGATACGTGATGTCCAAAAGTTCAGATTCCCCCTTCTTGCCTCAAAAGAATGTAGAGCAGTTATTAGCAATTTGAGATTACACAATTCTTGGGGGTTTTTAAAACTTTGGCAAAAATGTTCTACACAATGTAGATATGCTGATTGTGCATACCTTCTGCTTACACTATCAACTGAAACTGTTCCTTCACCAAAAAAACAACCCTGTGAATCAAATACAAATTTTCTAAATTTTCTAAAAACGCCTCCAAATACATACTTAACACAGGCAAATCAGTACTTATTTTAAGCCAAACATCTGCAGCCCAGACATCAATACCATTCACTGCCTCAAGCAAACAACCCAAAACTAGAGGTAAAATTCTATGTTCACCTTTAAAATAGTGACACATAAGGCTTGTATAAGGCTTGAAGTTCAGTAAGGTGGCATTCACCTTAATTCTAGACTGCATCAGGGCCAAAACCATGCCCAGCAAAAATCTGCTAGCCCAAGATGAAGCAGCACGCTGCTAGTCCAAACAGCAGCTCTGTTCTATGTTCTGCAACGCTGAATTCTGGGGTTTTCCCCACACAAAGGCAGACAGGTGGCTATGCTGGAGTTTGAGCAGGATCCTTGGTGAGCAGACTGCAGGTTTCTTTCATCAGTCAGAGAACCTAGTAAATTCCCCTCAGTAAGACATGAGGATTTTAAAAGAGGAATCAGTAAGAACTCCCTAAAAGGGCAAGCACGCAAATAAGAATTTGACCTTTTGACATTATTCCCAAATAAGTAAAATTTCCCACAGATGATAGTCTCCCTCCTCACACTGTCATCTTTGGTTCTGAATTTTGCTTTCATTTTTTTAACTCAATCCACAAATGCTGTAGTTTTTGTGGTTGGTGGGATGTTTTGTGTTTTTTTTTTGTTTATGGGACAGTCAAACTATTGGAAAGATCACCAATTTATCCTAGTAATTTTAACAACTACAACTGCACTAACAAAAAAGCATAATAATTATTACATAATTACAGCAGAAAGAGATTCGTCTCATACTTTTGTCTCCAGAAACCACTCTGAAATGGAAAAATCTGATAAACTATGATGACAAATTTAAAATGGGAGGAATAAAATCAAATGCATAGCTACAAGTGTTTCTCAGCTGATTTAGTAGCTGACTTATTTACAAAAACAAGGATCACCCCCTCCAAGCTCAGGAGCAATGCATCCCAGCAAAGAGGAAGTCAGGCAAAAACACCACGAGGCCTGCATGGATGAACAAGAAGCTCCTGAACAAACTGAAACACAAAAAGGAAGTCTACAGAAGGTGGAAGCAAGGACAGGTAGCCTGGGAGGAATACAGAGAAATTGTCGGAGCAGCCAGGGATCAGGTTAAAAAAGCTAAAGCCCTCACAGAATTAAATCTGTCCGGGGACATCAAGCGCAACAAGAAAAGGTTCTATAGGTACCTCAGTGATAAAAGGAAGAATAGGGAAAATGTGGGCCCTCTCTGGAACAAAATTAAGACGTGGTTACCTGGCATATGGAGAAGACTAAGGTACTCAATGACATTTTTGCCTCAGTCTTCACTGGCAAGTGCTCCAGCCACACTGCCAAGTAGCAGATGGCAAAGGCATGGACAAAGGAGAATCACCCCCTGTAGGAGAGTATCAGGTTCAAAACCATCTCAGGAACCTGAAGGCACACAAGTCCATGGGACCTGATGAGGTGCAACTCCAGGTCCTGGGGGAACTGGCAGATGAAGTTGGTAAGCCACCATCCATCATATTTGAGCAGTGGTGGCAGTTCATTGAAGTTCCCAGTGACTGGAAAAGGGCAAACATAACCCCCATTTATGAAAACGGCAAAAAGGAAGACCCGGGGAACTACAGGCCTGTCAGTCTCACCTCTGTGCCTGGCAAGATCATGGAGCAGACCCTCCTGGAAACTCTGCTATGGCACATGGAAAATAAGGAGGCTACTGGTGACAGCAAAAATGGCTTCACAAAGGGAAAACTGCACCTGACAAATTTGGTGGCCTTCTATGATGGGGTTACTGCATTGGTGGATAAGGGAAGAGCAACTGGCATCATCTCCCTGGACTTGAGCAAAACATTTGACACTGTCCTGCATGACATATCTGCCTCTAAATTAGAGACATGGATCTGATGTATGGGCCAGTCGGTGGATAAGGAATTGGCTGGATGGTCATACTCAAAGAGTTGTGGTCCATGGCTCACTGTCCAAGTCGAGACCAGTGATGAGTGGCATTCCTCAGTGGTCGGTATTGGGACTGGCAAGTTTGCCAATGACACCAAGCTGTGTGGTGCAGCCAGCACGCTGGAGGGAAGTGATGCCATCCAGAGGGACTTTAACAGGCTGGAGAGGTGGGCCCACGAGAACCTCATGAAGTTCAACAAGGCCAAGTGCAAGGTCCTGCACATAAGTCAGGGAAATCCCAAGCAGAAGTACAGGCTGGGTGGAGAATGGATTGAGAGCAGCCCTGAGGAGAAGGACTTGGGGGTACTGGTGGATGAGAAGGTCAACATGACCCAGCAGTGTGCACTTGCAGCCCAGAAGGCAAAACCATATCCTGGGCTGCATCACAAGTAGTGTGGCCAGCAGGTCCAGGGAGGTGATTCTGCCCCTCTGCTCTGCTCTGGTGAGATCCCACCTAGAGCCCTGCACCCATCTCTGGAGCCCTCAGCACAGGAAAGACATGGAGGACCTGTTGGAGTGGGTCAAGAGGACAGCCACAAAAATGATCTGAGGGCTGGAACTCCTCTCCTATGAGGAAAAGCTAAAAGAGTTAATGCTGTTCAGCCTGGAGAAGGCTCCAGGGAGACCTTCTTGCAGCCTTCCAATACCTGAAGGGGCCTACAAGAAAGCTGGAGAGGGACCTTTTACAAGGGCCTGTAGTGACAGGACAAGGGGTAATGACTTCAAACTAAAAGAGGATAGGTTTAGATTAGAAATAAGAAATTCTTTACTCTGAGGGTGGTGAGGCACTGGCACAGGTTGCCCAGAGAAGCTGTGGCTGCCCCCTCCCTGGCAGCATTCAAGGTCAGGTTGGATGGGGCTCTGAGCAACCTGGTCTAGTGGAAGGTGTTCCTGCCCATGGCACGGGGGTTGGAACTAGATCCTCTATAAGGTCCCCTCCAATCCAAACCATTCTACAATTATATGAAAAACAGCATCTGAGAATTTTTCATTGAAGATCCTTACTCGATTCCACGGAAGCAGTATTTTCTTCTAAACTGAAAAACACTTTGAACCACTTTTTCCACTAGCTTGAACGGCTGCTCTATCTTTGGTTGCACCAATGGAGTGAAATGCACCACAGCTACATCCACCTATAAGGAAAAGAAAGAAAAATCTGAGTAGATACATCCCTCTGAAACACATTATTTCTAAGTTAACCGGTTAGACATCAGGAAACAGGCAGAACATAGGAACACATAATTGTGACAGGCAGCATAGCTGTGCAGTGACTAATGTCATAGTATTTGAATATAAAGATTTGGCGTAACTTTCAAGGCCCTACAGAATTTTGGTCTGTCTTATTTATCTACACATTTCCAATTAGTTCACAGGCCATGACTACTTTGGATTTTTTTTCCCCATGGCACTTCCTCCATCTAGAACAACTTCCGTGTAATCTGTGAAGTAATTAGCACTTCTTTCTTCAGATCCTTCCACAAGACAATTCTGACATGATACACAAATTAGACAATATTTAAAATACAGGCTGAAGGGCAGCTGGAGAAAATTGCTATTATAATTAGAAATCAAACCCATTCCCTGTATGTTTTCTGTTGCTCTAGGGCTTTTCTAAAATTGTAGCCAAGGAATTACTTTTCAACATATTAAGATTTTAAAATTCTAGCCTATTTAATGGTGTTTTGGTTTCGGCTGCCGCCGGCAACAAAAGCGCCACGCGGCCGCCCCTCCCCCGCCGGGGTGCGGAGGAGAATGGAAAGAAACAGGCAGAAAACCGGTGGGTCGGGATAAGGGCAGTTTAACCGAACAGCAAACAGAGGGAACAGTAACAACAACGATACAGATAAGGAGAAAACACAACAAAAACAGACCCGCTCTCTCGGACCTCACCGGCGCCGCACGCTCCCGAGCCGCGAGTGCGTTCCCGCCGCGCCACCGCCCCCCCCCCCCGCCTCCCCCGGAACCCAGCGTGACGTCACACATGGTATGGAATACCGGGCTCTGTTTGGCCAGGTGGGCTCAGCCCCCACCTCCGGCTGTGCCCCTTCCTGGAGTCCGGTGAAAATTAACCCTGTCCCGGCCAAACCCAGGACAAATGGATTGGTAAGTAGAAATAAGCCTGCATTCAGTTTAAGTGACCATACAACTCTGTATACACCGTGTGTATCTCAGTTCATCCAAAATTATATCTGACTGATTCTACAAAGATTTTTTTTCAAGCTTGTTTTATTCTTTCACTGTTCTAAGATCAGCTTGGTTCACAGAATGGTCATTTCCCCTGTGTCTGAAAACAGAGTGAAATAATATCCTCCCTTTAATGTACACATATATACATATAAAAACCACAAAAAATGTCATGCAATTATAGATATACCGTATTATATAGAACTGTCCTGAATTCAGAATTCTGTATTACAAAATGCAGGCTGGGATAAAAATCCAGTTCTGCAGAGCATCGAATAAAGCAGTTCATCTTCCAAACTCGATATTATCAACAATAAACATGAAAAATTTCTGTGGAGGAGCACACTGAAAACTTGTACAATTTGTAAAAGTATGGGTACTGAATGACTACAAAATTTTTAAGTGCCAGACTTTTAAATATATTCAGTTTCTTATTAAAAAGTCTGCTAATATGATAGACAATCATCCTTCTTTTTAAAAGGTCTGAAAGTCAATATTGGCATTGATAGAAGAGATTCTAGGTGACCTTAAACTGAAGAAGTGCTAATTCTGACTGAAATAAAAGATACACTCAGACCACTGAACACCTGTTCTAGGCACTCTCTCAATGTACCAATTCTTTGAGAAAACACATAGGAAGAGAGTACTTCAAAAAATGAGGGGGGGTTTCTACTGCTCTAATCAAAAGCACTCTAATTTTGTGAGGTTTTTTAAAATCAATTAAATCATAGTAACCTCTGATGTGGACATATTCTTCTGGCACAAAGGTGCCTCTCATCCATCCATGTTGTACTTCCAGTGGGAACAGCTCAGCTGTCAAGTACATCTATCCAGTACAACTGCTTCAACAGCGGAGGTACTACATTTGCTTTCTACAGAAATTATGAAATTCAAACAATGTAAGTTTTTTTATGTAGACAGAACTTACAAATCTGAATGAAAATACTGGCTAGAAAAAAAGAAAGAAAACACCGATTAACGGTGCTGATGAAAAAAAAACACAGCAATTTTGCAGTATTAGCACTGCTGATCTCAAGTATATATTACAGATAGTGGTTTTTCCTCTACATTTCCACCTTTTCTGAAAGCTAGAGTCAAGGCAGAAAAAAATTTTAAAATACTAAAATGTAAAGACACAAGGACTTATTTAAAAATGAGGTGACAAAGAAAACTTGACATACAGAATCTGCAGCAAAATGGGCATAAACGTATTTTCCCAAGTAGTTTCTGAATTTCTTAACTTACTTTTGCCACAGATTGCTGCTACCTGTCAGGAAGACCACAGGAACACAGCAAAAAGCTGTGTTCACACTGAGTGTCAGAGAAGTTTATCTTTTTGAACAGTGCAAATACATACTTCACACGACCAACTAACTCCTTGCACAGAAATACTAAGGGCTTACTTACACACATATATGTTTATCTACATTTTTGTCAAGAAATAAAACAAGGTATTTCCCCCAAAAAATTTGGGATAAGAAAACCACCAGAGACCATCTGGCATCTAACAGTCGCCTCAGTTGTGCCGAACTGCTTCTAAGTGAGATACCAGGGCTCTTTGGGACTAGGAGCTGCATCTTTAACAAAAATTTCTGAAGGAAAAGCAAAAAAGAACACGATCTAGATGCAGTGTACAGTTTAAGAGAAAAACAGCTCAATTTGCAGTCTCAAGGCCAGTGGGTAATAATTTCTGCTTCTGAAACAAAACACAGCACTTCTCAGCATTTGTTCCATTATAGACGCTGTTTTCTTTGGACCCCAGGAAAGCTGCCTGGTTACTATAGCAACAGATACAGGAGAAAGCTTTTCACTTGTAATTGGCCACTCCTTTAAAATTATACATGCTATTTTTCTCTCACCTTTTCAATATGCACAAAATAGAGAGTAAAATTATGAAAGCCAGTACAGAGTACACAACAGCACTTAAAATACACAATTTGCAGATTTTATTAGTAGCACTTCCCCCCCCCCAAGCGTGTTAGAAATATTTACAAAATATCTCAATTCTTTCTCACAAATTACTCAATTCTTACAAAGTAATGAATACAGAAGTTTTTCAACTGATATATCCTGAACTGTCAATAGTACAGCAAATATTCACCCCTTGCTGTTTCAGTGTATCAGTACAACGGAAGGTTTATGTTCTAGCAGGGTAGGAAGGACACATGACAGAGTACAATTTAATTCAGAGAAGTCTGCTGCCTTGCTGATGAAATCAACACTCAAAATCAGAATAAGCTTAAATGAGACAATTTTGACTAATTTTTGACAATAAAGGTCTCATGATGGGTAATACATGTATCTTGCAATAGGGCTGTATTAAAAGCAAACCCACACACCATTTTTCAAGCTGTAATTTACTCATAGGGAACTGAAACCTAAGCAGAACATATTACAACTTCATGAAAACAGAGTGTGTGAGATCCTGCTAAGATAGTTCTAAGGCAGCACTTTCACCAACCAAGTGTTCAGTACCAGCATTTTATTTGTCTACTACAGACAAGTGTTAGGTCAAACACCAGACGTGTATCTCATAGTGATCTTGTTCTGATGTGAGGGTTTCATTTTGGTTCATTTCCAGCAGAAAATAACTGTGCCACTGCACTCATAGCAATAATCTAATTCCTGTAACTTAACTCCAGTCACACTGGGCTCACAAATAGCATCACAGGAACCAAAAAACCAGGTACAGAATCTACGGGTCTATCATGGCTGTAACCAGCAAGACTTTTCTCTTAACTTCTTGATTTCACACACCAATTTGTCAAGGCCATTTCACCGGTGTGCTGCAGTTACCATATAAGCCTTATTAGTAGCTTTATTTCTTCATTCTTTTTACAGATTCATACAAAGGCAACAAGTTATAGGATGACCTACAGAAGGCTAAGGCTATCAAAAACAGATAAGCAAAACCTGTAGTTGAATAAAAATGTCCTGCTGTTCAAATTACAAATTAAAATAAATTGCATAGTTCTTTCCCAGGAAATTTAAACTCTTAATAAGATTATCTGTGTCGTAGAAAAAAAAAATCATCAACCCACAAACAACAAAACCCTCCGTCTCTGGCTCTCAGTTCAACTTAAATAAATCCTACCCTCCCCCCTCGCTCCCATCCCCCCTCAATCCATAAGTCTACGCAGCTTCTGGATTCTCAAGATTTTACTCTTTTTAATCACTATGCACAGTTTTCATCAAAGAACCTGGATATCATTATGTATTTAGGACTAAGGGCCTCCATGTGTTTTTCTCCATAATCTCTTTGCTTTCCCTAACTGAGTGTTTGTCAAACAAAACTCATTAAACAAAGTACTCCTTTATTCTTGGGTAGATGGAACTAAGAGAGTGAACAAACAGCAGTAATGCACTTGCTGTAGAGAAGAGAAAAAAACAACATTCCAAGAAATTTTGTTAATACATGCCAATGCAGTTTTATATGAGAAGGGATAGTTTCACTCAGGAGAAACTGCATTTTTCCAGGACATCTACAGTGAAGAAAACATCTCAGACCTCACATCCAGCAGTAAGTGCTACACAAACAGGAATGAAACATAACTGTATTTTTTATTAGACTTGCAGCGCTTATAATTGAATTTATCAGGCCTTTAATTTAGTTCATCCCATTAAATGTATTGTATGATTACCATTTGCAGTGGTTGTGTTTGTGTTTGCATATGCTGAAATTTTAAAAAGGAAGCAATGAAAAAGGCTAACTCAAGATCCTAATTAGCTGTTCTAGAATATACTTTCGAATGAGTTTTCAACTATCCAGACATCTCAGTTCCTTCTGTAAAAGGAAGTGAAGCCATCTTTCCCATGGGCCTGATACAGCAAATGATACATATTTTCCAAAGCAACTCTTCACCATCTGAACAAGCGGAAGGGATTTGGGAATATACATGTCTTTGGAATAAGACTTTAAAAACGAGTAGCTGTTAATATTCTCACCTTAACTATAAGCATTTTAAAAATATATATATATATATGCATGCTGGACAGAGTCAGTACATCCTTGAACAATTACCTGAACTAAGTACAATATATAAATTAGAGGATTACTTGTTACGTAATGCCACTAAAGACTGACAGAATACATATTGATCAAAATCTTTTTGTCTTATGTATAATGAAATAAGAGTACAGTGCTACAGATATTTTGTGTTCCATTTATTTCAGCTTTATCCCCTGTTATTATGGCTTCTCAAAAATGTTCTAATGCTAAAATCCAATTTTAATATTATTGTTCATATTTAGATAGAATGTCTTAGAAAGCATAAACCAGACTGAGGCCTGCCCTTTCTCTATCCCTCTGATAAATGACAAAACCTGGCAATTACGCAGACCCACTCAAAAGGCAGGACACCATTTCTAATCCCATCACAGAGATTTCAAACTGTTTTTCTTCATCTGCTATCCCAACAGTCCAGCTGATGCAACAGCAACAGTTCTGTCTTCCCAGGTGCACAGTTATCATACTGCCTAAAACATTCTCATCTGTCAAATGAAATTTGACTTTTTATGCAAGAATAGAAGAGAGAGTTTTTAATTAATTTTTAAAACTGCCACTTTATGGCAAATTTGCAAATTATTTCAGACAGCTAAGTGACTGATTAAAAAAATGCACTTACACAACTGAGTTGTTCCATATCAGTGTAAAACCAGTATTTTACTTTATAGACAAAAGCAGATCATATTCACTCTTATGACTTGCTCAATACTGCTGCTCTAAGTCAAGGACTAAGAATCACTGACTGAAAATAAAATATTGATTTAGAAAAGTCACATGTGACCTAATTGTGAAAATGCTGCAAAAGATATTCAATCTTCTCCTTCAAAAACATGAAATTTCATAATGGTTATTAATCAAAAGATTAGACAATATTTAAATAATTGAAATAAAGGGTTACCTTTACCCATACTTCAAATAAAAGATATTATCGACGTTCATTGTTATAAAATATTCAACAGGAGGTGACTACAGCCATCAATACACTTAAAGAAGGTACTTGAAGAGTACAATGTATTTTCTACCACAGTGTTTTTCAGGAATAATTTCTAATCTGCAAGTTTCTAATGTTCCATTTACAATGTATATTTGTCTAGTAAGCCTGTAATCTGTATACTATTACGAAAAACAACTCCAGTAAAATAACTTATGCTCGATGGCTTGCAATCACGTATGAAAGGGCAGCAGCTCCTTCTCACAAGCAATTCTAAAACACTGTCCATTTGCCATCATTTATGCTCAAGTACCTTGTGTACAGCTGCTCAGCTGCTCTCATCTGCTGCAGGGTCATGTTCAGATAGTCATTCAGATAGTTCTAATTTTAAATGCAAGCTTTTTTTGTTTGCTGATTTCTCTTTCTTTCCCCGTGCACTTCTCCTCCCCCCACCTCCTCCCTATTACACAGAGGGCTACAGCCTTGGCTACGAAGCTACCAACCAGTTACGCTCATTTACAAGAGAGAAACAGGCAGACAAAAGGTGACAGCAGATAATCATCATGGCATCAGCAAGTCTGCAGTTCTTTGCTTTTGTTCTGGCTTTGTTTGGTGTTTTTGGAGATATCATAGCCACCTTGCTACCGAACTGGAAGGTAAATGCAGACGTTGGTTCAAACATCATAACAGTTACTACACAGATGCAAGGACTTTGGATGGACTGCACATGGTACAGCACTGGGATGTTTAGATGTACCCTGAAATACTCGGTTCTCTCTCTTCCCGTCTACATCCAGGCTGCACGGACCACCATGGTACTGTCTTGTATTCTATCAGCCTTTGGGATCTGCATCACTACCGTTGGAATGAAATGTACAAAGTTGGGAGGGGACACTGACAGCAAAAGTCACGCTTGTTTTGCTGGAGGGGTCTGCTTCATTCTTGCAGGAATCTTTGGATTAGTAGCAACATCCTGGTACACGAGAGAAATTATTTCAGATTTTCTGGACCAGACCATTCCAGAGAGCCGTAAACACGAACCAGGAGGAGCAGTTTATACAGGATTCATTTCAGCAGGGCTTCTGCTTATCGCAGGTCTGATCTTCTGCACTTCCTGTTTTAAAAAGCAGCAAGAAGCGTGGATTTACCCTTCAAAGCAGCATCATTTCCCATCCACAGAGCGGGAGAGCAATGGAGCTTACAACCTGAAGGACTATGTGTAAATATAGTTATTTCTATCCATTGAGGCGTTTTTAGTGCTAAGTATAGTTTGATTACTTTTCTTACAGCTGGGTTGCAATTATGTTTAAGCAAGGTATTGCATTTATAGCAGCATCCACAAAAAAAATGAAGCAGGAAACAATGCTTAAGTATTCTGCAAGAGTACTTTTTTTGTTGTTGATTTTTCAAACCATTCTTTTTGCCTTTCCAAGTAACAGTTACTAAAGAAAAATGAACTATTTTAAATCATAACTGACAGTACAATTAACGTACTGATGGCTTGTTACAGCAAAGATGCTTAAAAACAAACTGCCTTCTGTTTCGCAAGTCAGGCTATCAATAACATATAATGTTTCATAGTGTATTTTACATTTTAATCTTTATTTTAATTATGATGCAAGGAAAAAAAAAAACCAAACACAACCACTCTGTCCAAGAAGCCCAGTTCAATGTTTTTTAAGTAACAGACACACCTGTCTTTCATTTTCATTTCTAAATTGCCTTGGTAACTAGATTTGGGGGGGGGGGGAAAAACACACCACCAACAAAACACCCCAAAAACAAAAACCAAAACCGCACATACATAAAACAAATGAAACCACAACAAAAGCCCCACAGACCCAAACCTTAGCTGCATTGTATATTCTGCATATCAGTCTGAAGAATCAGCAGTACCATTCAGATGCTGCCAAAAATGGCTCTCCCGCCCCGGGTTTCATTTATTATTGTTAAAGAAATGTCTACCGGGCATTCACCAATTGCTACTCATCTATCACTACACAATGAATGTTAGATCTGAGGAGCTACACAACAGCAGAAATATAACCATGACCATGAAAACACCTGCAAACCATAACACTCAGGATACAAACTAAATATCTATGTTCCAGAAAAATCTAGAAGCTTTCTGGCTTGCACTTGCTCAAAGTAGCTTTTAACAGCTCAGATAATGCCGCTAACATTTATTGTCTTCTATGTTTCTGGCCTTCTGAAAGAACTTTGCAAGTCTTTAATTATTCCAGTAGGGTCTGTTTCAGGCCCACTCTCATGTATTCTATTGCTGTAAAATGTATTATACAATGGTGATAAAGAGACAGCTTCTTCATTTAAATTTATTTTCTTAACCCCCTTAGCTTGATTAATAACCTTAAATCCTTTAACCTTCTCTTGCAACACAGAGACTTTGTTTTGTACTGGTCGTTGGCAGAGTATGTTCTATCTAAATGCTTCCCAAAACAAGAATCAAAATTATGTTACTTTGCTAGCATAGGTAAGGGAATGAAAAGGGGATATGACACAGGCCTTGAAATTTAGGAATACGATAATGCTGGATGAGTCTTTCAACAAAACCAGCCGCTATTTAGCTTGCTTGTTTATATACAACTTTCATTTCCCATATTATTAGCTCAAAAATCACTAGAACAGTATGAAGATGGCTTAACATTATATGTATAGTTTGTTGGAAAAAGTAAGATCTTACAGCATCTGAGAAAGTGAAATGTTTTATGCATCTACTATGTAAGAGTGTTTATTCTAATATAGAAAGAATGGAATTACCTCTTGTTTATATTACTATTACATAGCCACTTTGAGTTTCCCATATATGTCATCACAGAGCTTATTTTGTACTATTCCTAATGCTAGTATCAGCAGTTACTCAGTACTACAGAGACTTAACTATAACCAAAAAGCCAAATTTTCTTTGCTGAGACACAGTGCAGTACAGCACCATTCCATTCCATAAACCAGGAGTCTTTTACATCTCAACATTCATACGTATTGTTGAAATAATATTCATTCATTGAGCAAATGAGGTAAACAACTCATTCCCAAAACCATGCATCTCCACCTTTAGTAAGGGGTTTGACATGACACTAAGCCGTGATCATTGCTAGGTATGTGAATTAAAACTAACATTTGTAAAGTAAGAAGCAAAGGTGTTTTTACAGGAGGGTGTAAGAAAAAGGTAATAATTGCATACTATGAGCAAAATGAAGTATTCATTGGTTACAAAAGCAGCAAATTTTTCTTCCTATAACTTTATACAGAAGTACCTGAACTTCTTTGTATACCTATGAAACAAAAATGAAGCACTGAGCCACTTCATTCACAATATACTGCAAGAGCTTTCCAAGAAAACAAAGATTCTATCAGAAACAGTAATATCTAAAATGACAAGTCAGTCCACAGCTTAAAGAACAGGGACAAAACAGAAGATCAGTCTACAACAAGAGTCTGAAGGAAACAAAACATAATGAAAACCGGTGCCAGGTCTGTTTGAAAAATTTGTACTTTCTGCTTTTGCAGTATAAGCAATACTTATTTTAACTGAAAGAAATATATCAAAAAAATATGCTTGCCTTCAGTGGTACTGCCTTTTTTATTCAACAGAGCATCAATTGACGGTAGGATTTGCTTATAATAAGACATTTATCACAACTCTGTGAGTTACCTCTCAGTCAACTATGGCCTTTCAAGTACAGGACAATGGACTATGAGTTATTCTGAGACACAGTCTGCACAAGACTTTTGACTACACTAGCTCTATTTTGCCCTTAAATTGTATCCACCATTGAGAAACCATCACCACTGAACTGGATTTTGGCCTTACTGAACACTATTTCACATATTTAACAGTGAGATGACATCCTGAAATGATTTTCATTCAGCTAGAAGACAGGAAAAAACCCAAGATAACCCAAAACCACAAACGAAAAAATAAGATGTCTTAAGCATGGTCCTTTTTCTTCACAACAGACTGCTGTCATGATTAATAATTTAACATGTTTGAACAGTTACTTGCTCAAAAAATACTAACAGAATTTTAAATCATGATCAGAATAAGCCCAGATACAGGCCTTAAAATTCATTGTGATAAAAGAGAGAGAATGACCTTCTAAAGGTTCTCACAAGATAAGCCTGAAGAGTAAAGAGACCAAGAGAGACTGTGATAAGGGGGAAAGGAGATGTATTGATGAGCTGAACAAACCAGTTTAAGAGGAACTTCCAGAAGCTGCAAGTTCATTTCTGAAACAGAACAGTAGATTTCCAGGAGCATTCAGGAAATAGACCACACTTAGTGTCAGGCACACATTTTTACAAAAAAAAAAAAAAAGATAAATTCTTGTCCAGAATTGAGTTTAATTTATTAATCCTTGATTTCTGTAATCAAAATGGCTATTAATAAAAACCAGTGACAGTAGATAAGAGGACAGCAAAGAGACTGTTCTCCTCACTCAAGAGCAGACAGGAGGGAGAAAAGATTGTTACTTTTTTAAACAGGCAGTGGGATGTAGGTGACAAACTGCTACAGCGAATAGTGTGGAGCTAAATATGCTAAGGATGAGTAGGGGAAAACGTAAAGATAATAGACATGGTAAAATGAGAGGCATGTGACAAAAAATGACGAATGAAAAGCTTTTATTTATCAGGGTCTTTTGGAACTCATCAAATTTTCCAGGCACAATTCCCAAACTGTTTATAAATGCAAACTGTAAACCAGCAGGCTTTCCAAACATGCTACAAGCCTAGCAGACTATCCTGTCAATAAATCCTAACCTCCCTCTCCAGAAACACCCAAAGTATGCTGATCTAGCAGACAGGCTTGAAGGTCAAAGCCAAGTTCAGAGGAATCAAAAAAAAAAAAGCATCTTCTTGAAGCAAGTATGCTTCATTTACAAGAATACCATATCATTCCACTTCATAGTACGGACATGTTGAACTAGAGCACCCAACTGTGTTCCTTACTCAAAATCAGATATCAGATATATTGCTTGACTGACAAATTAACCAAAAACCTGAAAGAAATACACCAAAACTTACCTCTGGCTTTGGAACAAAGGCTTGACCTGGAATTATGAAGCAGTTTTCAACAGTGCAGAGATGCTGAGACATGATGGACAATCTGCTACGTTGCTTACCTCCTGGATTAGCTGTAAGCCTCTATTGAAGAATCAAAGCACATAAATCAGTGAAACTGAATTGACCAAGTTGTCAGTTACACTAAAGGTTGGTTTTCTGTATAATAAGAGGTTAAAAAAAATACCCCAATTAATTGTTAAGAACTCATATCAACGTTTATGCCCAGTTAATCTAGAGCGTTCTCCAATGTAGCAGCATTTCAGTAAGATACTATGCTAATTTATAACCTCAGTCCTGCAATCAAAGGTACAAGAAAATGAGCTCCACAAACTTCTACAGAACTTAACGATTGTCAAAAGAATTTTGTATGGGCAAAAGAGAAAACGAAAACTATTCTGACTGCAGGATTCAGAACAAACATAACACCAGTTGACAGTATTCTCACATCCTTTCCTTCCACTGCTTCTGTATCAAATATTACTATTTTTTTCTCCTTCAAGAGGAAACAAAGCTCCATAAACTCAAAATCAGATAGAACCCAAAATTTCTTCACTATTAACTACTCAATGCTTATAACGTATGCAAGGAAGCAGGATCTACTTTACATAAACTTAGAATACTTAACAGTAAGAGCATTTAATACCTAAAGCTCAATTTAGTAATTCTCTGATTTTCCATGAAATTTCTTACAAAGATTACCAACAAAGTAGCCTGGACAGAGGTTTTCTATAGTTTCATGACCTGACAAGAAACAAGTTCTCTGTGATTTGCTAGCACAAACAAGATTTAAACAAAAAAGCACCCAGTAAAACAAGTCTTACACGGTAAAACACATTACACTATACAAAAAGAGAATTTTCAAGATTCCCCTTCTTATTTACCACTACCTTAATAAAAAACCAAACAATGAAAACCAATTTGCATATCCAGTAACAACTGTACATCATGTAGCTTTGCATGAAAAGCCTACTCATGAAATGCTGCCATGCTTATGAAAACTATCCCTGAAAAATAAAATTAAATTTATTGCTGAAGTTTTAATTTTTTAAACAACTCTCCTGAAAAAGTTTAATCATCAGCATAAAGCACGTAAAATATTTTCAACGACTTCTCAGAAAGAAAGCTCAGTGATTCTTTTTGCTTGAATCAGCATTTAAAAGTACCTTCATTATTGTTTCAGAGGAAACCTATTAAAAAAAAACCAAAATCTCTCTGCCATCGTTATTATTCTCTTTAAAAAAAAAAACAGGCTGCAAAGTCTAACAATGCAATCAGATGGGCACTTCCTTAACCTCTCTAGTGGAAACAAAACAAACCTAATGACAACACTTTGTAGTCCTTCCAATGCCAGTTGAAACAAGCCAGTCTACTTCCCACAAAAAGAATCTAACAAGTCTCAGGCAATTAGTCCCTGCTTCTCAGCTACAGAAGGGATAATTAACATCCACCTCTGGGCAGTAACATCTTAAACCACTTCAGCCACACCAGCAGGAACATACTTGCGTATGGCACTGCTCAAGGAACACAAAAACGCTGAGAATACACTCAAAGAATAGAATCATAGAATAGTTTTGCTTGAAAGGGACCTTTAAAGGTCATCTAGTCCAAGCCCCCTGTAATGAGCAGGGACATATTCAACTAGACCAGGTTGCTCAGAGCCCCGTCCAACCTGGCCTTGAATGCTCCCAGGGATGGGGCATCTAACCACCTCTCTGGGAAACATGTTAGTGTTTCACCACCCTCACTGTAAAACGTCTCTTTCTTACATCTAGTCTAAATCTACCCTCTCTGAGTTTAAAACCATTACCCCTTCTCCTATTATAACAGGCCCTGAAAAAAGGTTTGTCCCCATACTTCTGTAACCTGATCTATTTTTGTAGGGCCCCCCCCCCCCCTCTCAAAATTTTCTTTGTTCCTGCATTTAAAATATGTATAGCATCTGAAACTGCACTAAGTAAACTATGCTGGACTTCAGCTAACTAGGTAACGTTTTTCCATCTGCTATTAAAATTTCAGCAAGACAAAGCAAAACAAAGATTCTGAAGCCTCACCTGGAATATAATGGAGGTGGTACTTGACATCTCTTATAATGCTGCTCACTGTCAACCACTCTCAACGACTACCTCAGGAACAACTATTTGTTTTGTTCTTCAGTAAGTAATACCACACAACTGTGTTTTTCATCAACACATATTTAAACCCCATTATCAATGAATCTGCAAAATCTGTCACAGGAAGTAACCTACATGAAGAATCAGGCTGACAAAGCTGACCATATAAAAGAAAATTAAACACATTTTAGTAGACAAGCCACTTTCTCCAAAACAACATTTTTTTTTTAAAACATAAGTATTTATTTTTAACCTATATCAGTTACGAAAACATAATAGTTATTTTTCTTCTGTTTGCTGCTCAAAAATCTGAATTATTTTCCATTTTGTTAGCACCTTTTGCCTGGTGTTCTAAACACACAGCAGTGTTAGATAAAAAATTATTAAGTATTCTACTCTTCTAACATGCCTGCCTTCTAGATATCTAATAGTTTAGCACTCCACCTCCCAGCCTGCAGATCTTGCTGGCAGAGCAGTTCAGGCAAACTACTGTCCTGCCCAGTTTTACTCAAAATTAGAGACTGACAAAGATCTTCTATTTAAACTGAAATATGACTCATTTTAATGGAAGTGGGACAGGAAGCACCCAGCCCAGATGGCAGATTTGAGGTGAAGCACTGAGGAATTCAGGGCAAGGTGAAAATTCTTATCCACAAAGTAACAATTTTACGAATTTAAACTACATAGAGACAAAATGATCTGCCTGGCTCTTAAAAGTGTCATTTTTACTGCTGTGGATATCTGGCCTTATCCTCCTTAATATGTCTCAGAATTCAGTATATAACATAACTGCTGGTTCTCATCAGCAGTTTTAATCAATGTAATCAAATGATACTAGAACAGAGTGGGTCTGTAGTAATTGGTCTATACTGACATAACTCATGCCAACATAGCTGTGCTACAAAGAAGCAGAAGCGCAGGAAACTACCACCAGCAAGTAAGGCAAAGGTATTTCCTACCTGTTAAACTAGCGAAAAATGAGCTTGACAACAAATAACACAGCATTTTGCTTTATTTTCTTACTGTTAACATCAAGCTATCTTGATTGATTATAAAACACATGGCTCCATTCCATGACAGCATCTTATCCTTCTGCTGAGCTTATGGCATATACAATGAGACTTTCTTTGATATTTAGGCTCTTCTCTTTGAAACATTCAGCAAGGACATCAAACTTTTGAGTCCAAAACATTTTCCTTTCAATAATATAAGCCCACAGATAAATAAGTTGCTATTGATATTTTATGTATTCTCTGCGTTACACTGTTCTCTATTTCCTGGTACTGAATATGCCTGTATATGCCAAATTACAATGGTTAACTTAAGCAACTCCAGAGGGCCAGAAAAAAGACACAGACTTCATCCCTTCTCGTAATCATAAAACAAAACAGTCTCTCTCAAATGAGTTTTTCATTATGTCAACTCAATTCTAGAAACACAAACCAGAAACTATGAACAATTTTGTCCTCAGTGGAAGATCTGTGTTTAAACAGATGTAAGAACAAGAATCAAGAGATCCCAGAATCTAAACTCAACAATAGTTAACACTGATTCACTGCATGACCTTGAACAACATATTCAATTTCCTAGTGTTTCTAACTCCTCAGCATTCTAAGTACAAGGAGTGCATGGTATTTTGCATCTCATTGAGCTACGCTGGGTGCAGAAGCACTATAATCTGCATGTCACCAATGGCATATGCAGCTGCTTACAGCTATATAAAGTACAGAGCACATTTACGCTCTTGCTCAGTGCTAGGCCAATTGTTTCACTGCTGTCGCAAAACTTCGCATCTTACCCATCATCACTTTGCATTTTACATCATAGACCTTATTATAAGATATGGCTAATGGACTAATCTCAAGTGACATGAAGTCCTTCTGGAAAACAGATCTGGATTTTTTAATGCCTGAAACCACATGAGCTCAGAACTGAATTAAGAAATCTAGTTTATTTCACACTAAAAGGTTGTCCCTGGTGTTCTCTAGAGCCACCTACTGGAAATACTTCAGTACTCATCTTGAGTCCTGGTTGCAGAGCTAGAGTAATGACAGCATAATATGGTTTTCTATGACCAAAAAAAAAATTACAGCAGACGTGCCACTTACATATATAATTATTGCTAACCTATGTACTGAAAAAAACACAGCAAAATTTTCCCATTAGAATTTTTACTTTGAAAGACTAAAATTAAAACAATACACACATTTAGGTTGCACACAGAAAACCAGATATTTAAAAACACTGGAGTAATTAGGTACAAATTCAGTTTTCAGACTGTTGCGCAATTCCTTTTTTTTTTTTTTTTTTTTTTAAAGCCAGCGAGATGTTGGTAGAAAGCCATACTGCTTTCATAAATACAAAGCAAAAAGTCTTCCAGTCTCTGTGTTATCATATGTTTCATGCAACAGCAACAGAAATAAACTGTTAAGTCTCAAAGCACTGTGGAGTAAATCAACCCAGTATCAGCTGCTGTAGAATTAATACTACTACATAGCCAATCAGTTTGGCCTTCTTTGAGATGTCACTTTGTCTCAATAGTTCAGATTCTCAATTTGCTCTTGGACTTGCTGTGAGAGAACTCAAATGATGCCTTTTTACAAACACAAGACTGGCATCAATCCATTAATAATTCTGGTACCAAGTCTCATTCAAAAAAGCCAGAGTGAGTTTCCATGCTCTTGACAAACACTCCTTGCGTTTTCAGTGTTTAATCACAACTGGAACTAATGCTAACCTTCCATTTTTCCTTATTTCAAGGAAGGTGTCTTTTTACAAAAATAATTTTTAATTGGGAGGGCAAAGGAAATAACTATGAGTGTATTTCTTGAGATGACTGAAAGGTAAGGAAAAACATACTGATGAAATGAATGGTGCATGAATGACTGTGAGAGAAGAAAGATATGTTAAAAACAGAAGAGTGCTGTGGAATCTATTAACATCGAAGAAATCAGACCTCAGAAAAGAACAGGTTAAGTACCTCAAATATATCCCTCCATAAGAATTTTTTAAAAAAATTAATTTATGTGCAGTGAAAGGATCAGAGTAGATGATTAAACCAACATTAAAATTCATAATTTACAGTCGAACAAACTAAAAATTGAACCAACTCTTTCCTCCCTTTTTAAAGCCAACTAAGATTGATTTTGTACTTCCAAACAAAAGGTTGCACGTAAAGAAATTTTTGATCAATTTAGCATCTGTAAAATTTTGGGAAAACACTAACATCTTACCTCTGCAACTTCCTTCTGAAAAGTCAACGTCATCTGTGTCCTGCCATAAATAAAAGGGCCATCCTTTTTAGAAACATTTTCAAGCCATTTGATGATTAGAGGAGTTGAAACACTGAAGGGCAGATTCCCAATGATATGTATATCTGGTGGCTCTGTTAACATTTGATGAAAGAAAAACAACTGTCAGAAAGTTCTGGGTTAAGATTTTGCCGTTAAAGAATGCGTAAGTAAGAAAGATATGTGCATATCAACCTAGACTTAAAACATGAAAACAATTTTTATCGTGCCACGCCAAAATTAAGCCCTTCCATTTATACTTGTCTTATACTGACAAAACCGTGTTACTATTCTCAGTAATTACTTGGAAAAAAGTGGTTAGATTTGGTTGTCATTTACATTTGAATAACTCAGTAGTTTTCAGCTGATTTTCAGCTGATCAGTAGACTTCAGCTGAGCTACTCCAGAATAGCAAAACTGTAACAGCAGCAAAACTACAACAGTGTTTCCATGATTTTAAACTATGACTATTGGGTACAGAGTAAATAGCCACACTCATTCTTCTGTCCAACAACGCTCCTCCCAGGGGAAATTTACTGAGACTCCACAGTCCCCAAAACAATCACCTAGCTCAAACTGGACAGAGCTCTCCTTCTGTACAGACTCCTCTGAAACCAAAAGGTCTAGAGCAAGTACAAGACTCAGCCATAAGAAGTGACAGATACTGTTCAGCTATGTATGGTACCAGTATATATGTGTTGTACAACACAAAGTAGGCATTTCATTAGCAGGAATCCTTATGTCTAAGCAGGAGTGCAACGGAAGGGGACAAAACAAAAGCAAATGTGTTGTTTCTTAGACACTATAGCATTTAATAACACCAATAAGAGATGCTAACATCAAATTTAAGCTGTTTTTCTGGCACACTTATCCACTTTTCAGGCTGTGCTACTTCTAGCATATTTGCAATATTACACATACATTAGACATGACTAAGTCTCTTTCTGAAACCCACCAGCCTTTCAGATTTTCATATGGCAATAACAGAGGAGTATATCTTACCTCTAATTAGTTAGCTCCAAAGACAACAATGACTTATATGTATGTTCAAGAAAGGAAAATTTTTAAAACCTGCACTATACCTTCATACATGAATTTGCTCATAGTTTTGTTTTGTGAAGCACCTACCTTTTGCAATGAAGCAAATACGGCATGGAATTTAAGGTGAACATAATGTGGCATAGTCTTTTATGTCCTAAGTCAGAAAGCAGTTTACTGTTCTTCAGGCACTGCAGACAGTGACTCTACCTTAAATTCAGAAATTTGGAAAAAGGGGCCTGGGAGGTCATCGCTGATTTATCTAATAACATTACATGTTTTAAAAGGGAGGTGAAACTGAGTCCTACAAGAACCTGAGATTTGAAAAACACCCCCCCAAATCTCTGATTAAATTCTATTTTTGCCAAAGAGATCCAGCTGAAACCACAGCAATGAGAAACCTAAATTTTTGAGGACAAATTTCCTAAAAGTTTCAAAGCAAGTTACAGATATTTCTTCAGTGGAACAACAGCAGTGGTGGCTTCTGGCTTCTTCAAAAAGAGGAAGAAGCTGGGAAGAAAGTATCACCATTTGATTTCCTTTTATACTTTCCAAGAGTCACTATTGTACAGTCATGACACCCTACGGTTAATAACTGCAAAGCTCCTCAGTGTTGACTGAGGTTAATGTCACACAAAGTCCACTGTTTTGTCTCAGAAGACGAATATGATTCTGTTTCCTTCTAGAAAGGAGGAAAGTCAGCTCGTCTCTCTCTTCTTACCTTCAAAATGTACTGTACCAGAAGAGAGTAACACTTGCACTGAGTGAACTCCAACTGTATCACCACACTTAAGACTAACTCAGAAACCTTAAAAATGAAATGAACCAAATCCAAATACTAACCGTCCTCCCAGTTCTTTTTTAAGTGCTTTGGAAAAGCCTTCTCCATCTTATATGTCAGGATATCTCCATGAACAATGTGTACTTTTCCTGGAGCTGCTTCGGATAACATCTGTTCATAAGCAAGCAAGCAGAATTCACAGTAAGGATTAACCAAACTGATTTCCAGCTTCAGCCACCGCAGGAATGAAACCATTGCTATATATTTATCTTCAATATACAAAAAAAGCACAATAGCAGTTAAAACAGAGCACACTATTAGTATTTACTTTCAAAAAGCAAACACAAAAAAAGTTTAATGTGTGATTCTGTAAACGCTTACTATTCACAGCTGCAGGATTCTTCATAGGGAATTCAAACCTGAAAAAACTGCTAAGAGTCTCTTTAACAAGGATAATAATAGACCCTGGGCCATTAACAGGCCCCAGCAACTAACAGGACCCCACCTGATTTAAGTAATAATGCAAGCAGCAGGTTTTGAAAACTTTTTAGATCTATTATCTATGGAAACAAGGCTCACGTTGTTTATTCTGTCTGCCCCACAACTGCAGGGTCTATTACCCAATATTAGCCATATGTGATACAAGGATGCAGAAATATTTAAGTCTTTTTTAATTTTACATAAAAAAGGGGGAAAAGATTCTCTTAATACTTCCTGTAGTAGTCTGAACTCACACCATTAGAAACCAAGGAATACCCAACAATGTGGAAATGAGTACCAGTAGAGAAATATCAAAAATTTGTATCTTCTTGGACATTAGAAAACCCACTCTGTTGTCAGCTTCTCTATCCCGCTTCTGCAGCTTATCTAATATTTAATAAAGGCTGAAATGCAAACTCAGAACCAGCTGTAGTTTGATGACCAGTTCTTTCATTCCTGGTGTCAGTTTACACAATCAAAGTTCATTACGTTTTTAGCATTGCACTAATCTTTTCTTGTATAGTATGAAACAATGCACAAACAGCACAATTCAGAAGTAAAATCGACTTTTACAAAGATGACATTTGGGGGTATTTATTGTTCCTAAGTCAGAATAATGAAAAATGGCTTAAAGAACAATTTTGGTTTTGCACAGAAATCCAAATCCATAAACAGTTAAGTGCTAGTGGCTTAACTGCTCAAGTAAACTGCTCCCCATCATTAGTTCCATCTTCAGTCTGAATCACGTTTATATGCTCAGGGGCACAAACAGCTTTTATAGGTCTCTGAGCCAAAGGAAAGTGCTGCTTTCTCACACTGTCACAAAATGTTTGCATGAATTTTTTTTGAGTAGAAGTTTTTCTTACCACTAAAACAGCTAAATTTTGTGCAGAGTACCAAAAAAAAGAGCTTAACTAAAACCTAAGCGTTCCTACATGTTTTAAGTGCAATTATTTCCAAATAGAAAAAATAAATCTCACCCAACTCCAAACCACTTAACGGATTTTTCAGCATTACACTAGCAATTATACGGCATACAAATTCACTAATCTCCCATGATTTGTCAAATCTTTCTTTGAAGCAGTTATAAATGCTATAACAGGATGAAAGATAATGTAAGATCAATAAAATTGGAAAATAGCATAAGAGGAAGCAGACAGCTGCCTACACAATGATGGATTATTAACATATGTTACAATGTTTTTTAATACTAGTTTTCATATCAAGAGCAGTTTGGGGTTTTTTGAAAACACACTTAACACAATTGAGAATGGCATTTAATTTGCGAGCAGAAAAATCACAGTTGTATATTTCCAATTTGAAATAAACTCAGAAACCCACTGAACCTTTCCCCATTTTAAGGCCAATGTGTGCAGCTAACACAGTTCCAGGGGCTCTTGTGCACCAAGCACATGAGCCAAGTGATTCTCCATCACACAGATCCTCTTTTTCTTCATATGCAACCAAAAGGGCACAAAGCAAACACAAAGGGCGTAGTTTAAAAAATTAAATGGCATTCCTGTAAGAACTCTATACTCAATCCACTCTCTGGCTGAGGGAGCCCTTTCTTTCCTCATAAATCTTTCCAGCCTAACAACTATTAGGGCATATGGCATAGGGAGGTTGTGACTCCTGAAAAGCGAGACAGAACAGACACTCATCTTGTGTAAACTGTTAACTCTGTACACATATGTTCTTCACCATATTTCAATTTTGCAGTAAAAAGGATCCCAACTTCAGTTTCGTGACAGAGACCACAAACTGAAAAACAGCTGATGTAAAATCACTGATGTAAAGCGTACAGCATTTTTCAAGTATCTAAAGAGACATTTTAAAGTAATAGTCCTGAATTGTTATTTTAAATCTCTGACATTTTGTGTTATTCAAATCTCAACTCGTTTATAAGCATTTGGTTTTGATAGAGCTTTTAATGGGAAACCAGAAAAAAAAATAGTTATTACAACCCATATTATCACAAAAGAAAGATTCATTCTGTTACGTATCACCTTATTTGGAGGGGAAAAAAACAATACCAAATTTAACACTAATGGATGTAACATTTCTTGTTCATTCACATCCACTGTTACTGAGTTACAGCATCTTTATATTCAATAACCTCAGACATCTTTGCTTCTAGTGTGAGGAGGCTGCTAATTAAAAATAATGACTAGCATTAATTCACTTCAATAGTAAAGACAATTACATACCAAAAGCTCATTACACACCCTGAAAAGTATACTTTTATCTACAGAAATCTGTTGTAGTGGCTGTGTTTTGGAAGACCAGAAAAGTTGTCTCAGTACTTAAAAAACTCTGTTAACTAAAGTGAGTATCATTTAATCTCAAATTGTCTCCAGTCCCAAAACAGTTCTTAAAATCTGTAACAAAAAAATGCAGATTTGCCACCACTCATGAATGAAAACATTCATACTTCATAAGGTAAAGATGGCATACTTTAAATTATCAGTGGCTAACCCTACAAAGACACAGTTACATGCATATTCAGGTCTAAGGATATGTGCAGTTTCATTCGTATCTTACATGATTATTGTCCTACAAAGAGAAAGTATCCGTTCAAGTGAACTACTTGTTTATTTTCACTGCTGATTTACTACTGAAAGCACAGCGCAATATAAGGAAAGCCCTCTGAACTGCGATGATTTGAGGTTGCATAGGCACAAGAATACAGTCAAACTGAAACAGATTTTGGACTTCACTTTTCTTGCTAGATTTATGCAGCCAAATTCCATAAGCAGGGAAACTTAACAGCAACGTTAAGTAGATGGCATTTGAAAAATGCCACAATGACTTGTGAACTTACACCGACTTTAAAGGAAAGGAACAAGAGTTTAGGAGTGGTTTTTTTGAAAATGTAAAATAAATGCTTGCTTTATTCTTCTATATCTGGATGTTAATCAATGTTGAACTATATTAACTGGAGACACACATTCACAATTTCATAAGCTTTAAAACAATTTTTAGGATTAAAGTGAAAAATAAGACTAAAGGACGTTACATTCACCTTTCAAACTACTATGTCACCTGCTTAGATAGACCTTTCAAGCACCCGAAACGAACAGGCAGGCCCCAGCCTTAATTCAGTCACAGATCAGGTCCTGAAGAGACAATGGGTATTTAAATGAAAGGGCATACGAGAAAGCAGGAAAAATTAATTGCTATACTGTGTATTTTCATCTTCAGGCAAATGATAGCTCTGATTTAAGCCAAAGAAGCAAATCTATTTTCAATGCTGAAATCTCAGTAAGACACTTGGAACCTTTCTATTTCCTTAAAATGCTCTTATTCAATGTTGTGGATACATTCATACAAACTATTCTCCAGGTGGTACCTGCAATCCTGGAATAAACCGAGCATCTTTTTCAATTAAAAGGAGTTGTTCAACACCAGCACTGAGAATGGATCTCGTAATTCCTCCTGGCCCAGGGCCCACTTCGCAAACATGGGCATTTTTCAGCTCGCCAGCTTGTCTCACTATCTTGTCTGCAAGACACAAAGAACATACTAAGCCTTTATTCGCCAAAAGATCCAGCTCACTAAAATAAACTCATTGTTTATTGTTAAAGCACAAGTGTGCTTACCTCAGAACAGACACAGTGACACAACTCAGTTAACTGATCACGCACCTGCTAGACTGCACAGAATTCAGATTTGTTTCATACAAGATACGCTCAACTGTTTAAAAGACTATTTTCAGTTTAATGTCTTTAATATACATTGTTGCTCATTACAGAATCAAATAAAAAAAGAGAATATTATTTCTGATTTGTTAACCAGCAGTACTATTCTCCTCCTGCAAGTAAGCACTTGTGTTCAACATCCTAAAGCCTCACTACTTATCCTTATAAAGGTATTTCACTACAGTATCTCTGTTTCAAGGAAACTTGAGAAGCTAAAATGATACAATGAAGCTCTTCCAAGATTACAATATGTACAGAGCAATTTTAGGAGGGAAGAGCTAGAGTAAAGTTAGAGTTGGAATACAAGCAACTGGTAGTCACAGAAAGTGGGGCAGTTGAAAGATGAGGAAAAATACCTGTGCATAAGTGGAAGGATACAACACTGGAAGGCATTACAGCCAGGAAGAAAACAGATTAAGGATTGAAAAAAGGATTAAAGATGTAGCTAACGAAACAAAGAGATCCTTAAGAAGCACGGAGAGGGGGATGCTGAGAGAAATTATGCTTCTCACTCGTAAATTCTTACGTGTGCAACAAATATAAGAAATATCCGAAGACCTATCTACTTGTAAGCTTTTACTAATACATGCAGACATTGTTATTCCAGGGTAAGAGTCTAGTTATTCAAGAAGTGGAACCGAGCTTCATGTTCACATCTTAAATCTTTTTAACCTGAATCTTCAAATGTAACCAAATCAGCTACATGAAGCCGCACTGCATTTATTGCTGCAAAACCCAGCCACCGCTAGGACAGTAAAGAAACTCACCACTGACTGCACACTGCCAGCTTTGTCATCCATTGCTGACATGAAGCTGGAGGAAACGGAATTGTTTAGAACAATGTAAGTCATTCAAAAAAGCTACAACGTTTCTGATAAGCCCAGACAAATGACCTTCCTAACAACAGCATACAGTAAATTAAACTGCACAATGAGTTACGGTACTTTCCATGATACATAATAATCTGAAAAAAATACTAATTTTTGAATCAAACTTATAAACTGTAGTAGTACCTGGATGTTACAAGTACTACTAAGGCTTGGATTTTTGCATTTCAATCAACAACCAATATTTTCTACAGGAATATAGTTTCCACCTAAAAATTACTCTACACTTTATAAAGAAACACGTTTTCTAGAAATTTACAAGTAAAATCCATTTGTCTAAGCTAAAACTACTTTTAAAAGAAGTCTCTAAAGGTTTACCATTGAGCTGCCGTTAGTTTGACAGATGTCAGCGTGCAAACATCATGTCCTTATTTAGAATCTCAATTCTGAAGAAAACCAGACAGCGTGTTTTATAGTAGCTAAAAATATCGGAATAAAATATTTAACCTGTCAATCGCAAATCCAGTAGAAAGTTCTGGGAAAGTTGTTTCTGTGCTTTTAGGCGAAAGAGTTTAATGATCTCTCCAACAGTTGGGAGGGGAGGCAGACGGTAAGCTGCCACCTTTCCTGGAACAGCCATAAGCCAAAACTGGTGTTCCTCCTAGAGAGACATTAGAAAGACAATTCTAGTAGATGCAGCAAGTTTTAAAGCACTTAATATTAAAAATACTACGAAGTTTACACACCGAGGCATGATTTACAAATCCTTATACAAGTGCCAGACGTTAAACACCTGTGTTTTGACCCCCGTACGCAGCGCTCAGAGTGTATCTGAGGGATTAGGGCAAGTCCCCTTCCATAGCTTTCCCGAAACATCAACACAAAACAGAACCCTCTCACAATGGTTAAACATCAGTCTTCCCCTACTTAAAAAAAAGTATCATTAAGGATAATCTGCTCGAATTCACGGCATCACATAAAGACAGAATATATTTGAAGTGTCCCTGAAGAAGAATTAATTTTTTTTTAATCACTGAATCACCTGCTTTTTGAAGCAGAGATAAAGGCAGGAATGCCAAGGGCAAACAACGGCCTTAGCTAATTTAAAAGAAAAAAAGCAGAATCCTTTCCCTTTCAGCACGACAGGACAGAACGTTTCGCCCCTCCCTGCCGGCAGCGGGCAGCCCCCACCCCACCGGGCGCTCGCGGCCTAGCAGCGGGCCCCGGCACGCAGCGCGCCTGAAGAGAGACCGCTTCCCGCCCTCCCGGCCTCACCACAGCGGCGGGGGCGGGGGGGGGGGGGGGGGGGGGGGGGGGGGGGGGGGGGGGGGGCGGGCGAGGGAGGCGGAGCCGAGCGCTCAGCGCAGGCGCCGTTCGGTAGCCCCTGGCGGGAGCCGACCCACCCGTAACGGCCCCGCCCCCAGCGGGAAGCCCCGCCCCCCTCCCCACCCACCGCCCGCGCGGACTTCCCATCCCGAGCAACGGCTGCGCAGGCGCACAAGCCGTCAGAGTGGCTGGGGTAAAGGGGGCCCGCGGCGCGCTGCGCGGAGCCGCCGCACGCGGCCCTCCTCCCTCTGCTTCCGCGAAACGGAAACCTGCCGAGCGGCGGCCCAGCAGCGCCGCGTTCCTCACCAGGCCCCGTGCGAGCTAACCCGGAAAAGGAAGTGCTGCTCCTCTGTCCGGCGCGTCCCGGAAAGGCGCATGCGCCAGCTCGGCGCCTTGGTTAGCTCCGTGTCCCGGGGTGGGAGGGCCAGGCATGCGCCCCGGGGCCGGTAGGGGCCTGGCCGTCGTTCCGCGTGCGCATGCGCAGTGGGCGAGCGGCGTGGGTCCGCGGCTGACTGCGGTTCCGTGGGCTGAGGGAACAGCTCTGGCAGCTCGGGGCGGCCCCGGCGGCCCTTCCGCCCCGCAGTGCAAACTCTTCAGGCAGCTTGGGCTTGCCCGCCGCTCCCCTGCGGCGCCCGCGCGGGAGGCCCCGGAGCGGGGCCGCGCTGGATCTGCAGGCTGGGCTGGCGGGGATGGGCCGCCTTCGGCGGTCTGACGTAAATGGCATGATTCTAGGCAATAAAAAAAAGCCATTGGCGGTCAGCATTGTGAGTTAAAGTGTAGTTCATCCATTTCTGTGGTAACGCGGTTTGTCTGGCGCCCTGGCAGGGAGGTAGACCTGATGCCTGCAGGCTCCAGGGGCAGGCACGTGGGTGTTGGTGGTGTGTTTTCAAAAGGCATGGAAAGTGAATGGGAATGCAGGTTTGTGGATCAGTCTGGAATTGAAATGGACATCTGTATTTACAGTGGAGGTTTGGGGTTTTTTTTTAATTTGAATGAGCCAGTTGCTAGGCCATTTTTCAGCTAGTCTGGATAATGCACAAATGTCTGGCTCTGCTCGTTTTGTGTGTCTAGAGATTAATTTTAGAGTATTTAGTTCATTTCCTTTGAAAATATGAATGCTTCTATGTTTCTGTATGTCGTTAAGTCTTTCCAGTTGGAGCTGTACAACGCACGTCTTGGTCTGACTGGGAAATTAGCACTGAAGAAACATTTAATAGTGGTGTTCTTATGAGTAATTACATTATACAAACTGAGCAATTGCATGTTACAACAGAATTTTAACTACGGTATTCTGTACCAACATATATGTGCATGTGTTCATATATACTTCCATATATATTTGTATCTGTGTATATATTCTTAAAACATTGTCCAGTTTTGCTCATCCTAAAATTCACTGGTAACGTCAGAAGCCATTTTGGCAGAGTATTTACACAGTATCTTTTGTCCTAGTGGATTAAGGAAGTTCCCTTCTCCACAGCACTTTTGAAAAATGATTGGATTTTAAGGTTCTTTTTCCATTTTGGCTTTATAATGCCGTGCTTGATGATTATTATGACAGTGCAAGGGAACACTAAGAAGGTGTTTCCAGAAAGCTAAACAGTTATTAAAAAGCCACGGATAATCAAAGATATTTTTAGGTAGATTTAAGAAAAAGAAGACATTAAAGGATTTGAAGTTCCTCACTCGGAATAAATAATGGGTGTAATTCTAAATAGCTTTGTGCATTAGACAGAGCTTCTGCCATCAGTAGCCTGTTCTAGTTAAATAGCAGAGGCTGTAATGCATTTTAGTGTTGTCCTGTGAAGAATTCTGTGGAAGAATGTTGATAAACAATATCTGCATCAGTATCTCTTCACAGATGCAGGTTCAGTTTTATTCTGAGATCAGTGAAGTTTATCACATTTGAAACCTATGCACGTGAGATTAAATGTATGTAAACAGTAGTGGCGTCAGTGGGAAAGAGAATGTAATGCGAAGGGGCCACATTTTAAAGAAAAGGAAAATGGATCTAATGCAGTCATTAAAAACATAGGGAACTTGGCAATTGGTGTCAGTAAGGAAAGGACTTGGCCTAAGGTATATTGTTTACCTACAGTGGAATATTAGGATAAATTGTCGTGGTCCTGGTCTTACCTGAAACACTGGAGTTTTGAGTTTGTAAGGCATAAAGTACTTGTCTTAATATGTATTACTGGAATTTAAAGTCATTATAAATGAAATACAAAATGTAAGCTCCACCTGTTGGTGAAAATGTGGGATTTCAAATGTTATTTGTTACTTTTCCCTATGAGAAAATAATATATTGGTGATTTTTCTACTTAAAATCTGAGGAAATTTGAATGAATATGGCTGGGTCTCAGGAGGAGCAAGTATGAAAATGGCACGGGATGAATCAGGTTTATGACCAGCTCAGGCATCCAGGCTGTTTTGACACTAAAGCAAAATGATGCCAGTTTAAAAGTTTTTGTCAGTACGTAAAAAATACTATGTCAGATCATTGTTTTAATAATGCATTTCATACTTGATTGTCACCAGGGCTGAGCTTTTTTGTCTCGCAACCTCAAGTCTACTCAGTCTTTGTATGCAAATATTTTTCTGTTAAAGTACAAGCTTTTTCTTGACTAGATGCACATACAGAAGTTTCCAGGTGTTTTGTGTGGCCATAACTCTTACTGTAATAATAACAAGATATAATAGATTTACACTTAGGTACTTGAAAGAAATATAGCAGTCTCTGCTAATAGGTCTACTTGTAGAAAAACATTGGGAGAAAAATCACTTGCTAAAACAATAATTCCAATTTATAGTTGAATTGTTTTCCAGACTCCTAAAGTTGCTCTAGGGCTAGTAGCGTATGGGTTGGAGAGTCAAGGTGCCCCTAAAACTCAGGAAGGGAAAGTGGATGAGTTAAGCCTTAACTCTTCACATGATCTCGTCATTTCTAGGAGATGTCTCCAGCTAGGTCTTGCATATTCTGCAAGAGGAAAAGTGAGCCTTCACAGCTTTCAGCTGCATATCCCAGCCCTTTCGTTCCTCTGCAAGTTATGGAGGGCCTGCAGGAAGAGCACTTCCTTCTTACGGTCCTAACAAAGTTCACAGAAGCAATGTGAGAAGAAGAAAACGGAAGGAATTTTTCCATTCGTGTGAATTCCTGACACCCACCTTGTGACTCTCCAGCCTCTTAATGGAAAATGCTTTCTCCCTTGATGTGTTGGCATTGTCACTGGAAGACATTTCTGATTATGTGCCTCAAAATCTGCAAGAATTAGTGACCCATAAGTGCGGAGATGAAGATTTTGCTCCCGGCTCGCTGTCCCAGTGATCTGCTATGTGACCGCTGGGAGATACCATGCATGCTTCTGTACATTTACTGCCTTATAGCTGTCTTACCTGCTTTGAATGTAAGGTCTTTGGTGACAGGATTGACTTTCTTCTAACAACAAAGGGTTATGATACCATGGTCAGGACAGTCCTTAAGTGTGTAGAAAGCAGCTGGAATAGAGAGAGCACTACCATAAATAGCAATAATAAAACTTAAATGACCCTTCAAGTTAGACTTTGGACAACTACATTTTGGTGCTGAAGCTTGGCCCAAGAATCTATTAAAGAAGTTTTTAGTGTATTTAATTTCCTTCCTCCAGAGTGAGGCTGTTGACAAAATAAAATACAGAATTTTGGAATGCTGCTGAAGTACTTTATTTTGAGAATGGCAGGAACCCACCATCTGGCTTATTTCATCATTGAATTGTGTCTTGACCTTAGAGACAGAGCCTGCTAATTATGAAACCAATGAAACATTCAGCACGTTTTTCCAGAGATTAGGTAGATGCCAGAGAAAGATAAACTGGGCATCTGAAGCAGCTCAGATTCAGGTCCTGAATTGTGCAGACACCCTTATGGGGTCACTTGCGGTTCTTCTCTTGACTGTGGCTTCAGTTCAGGTTCAGCTGCCAGCATTGTAAGGGTTGAAACCAAAGTTGTGGGTGTAATTACGAAAAAGCATGTGCACCAGTGGAAAGATTCCAGAGTAATTGTGGTATTTCAGTTTTCAGTTTTACATACTTGCTGAGCTCATTCATAGATACTAATTATTTACTAGTTCTATATTCAGGTTGTTACAACTTAAAAATAACCCCCTCAAAGGAAGTACAATATCACTGATCTACAATGATCATGTTGCTTGGGATTATTGTAACTTGTTTTATGTTACAGCATCGTGTTGTAGAAAACAGGGTTCACACCATGCTCTTGAAATGCCACGCTCCATTCAGGTTCTGAGACAGAAAAAATCTATTTGACAATTACTTTACATCAACTTAAGATAAGTAAGATGACAAATTGTAAATGGCCAGATTGCACTGAAAAATTATAAGGAAGTGTAACACCCAAAAGAGGTGAACAGAAAGTCTTGTATTTTCCACTCTGCTGGAAGTATTTTCATACCAGAAGGCCTCTATTCTTCAGCTTGTTCTCAAAGACACTGTTTTCTATTGTTTGTTAAAATAAAATGTTTGTTATTTCTATTGCACTAGCTCATAAGGATCGTAAATAGATTTTAGGAGCCCATTGCACCAGGCACTGTACAAACAACAGGGTGCTTGCCTTCCCTCAGGAAAACTTCTGTGACCAGATAAAATGCTAAAGAAAATACATTAGCAAATGGGAAAAAGTTCAGGTAAGATAACAGCAGAGATGTACAATTGCATAGTCACAGTAATTTTAGAAGCCACAGGCTGCAAAAAAGTGCGAAACTGTCATGACATATCTTCAGTATTAACTCTGTAGAGGATCTGTAAGATAGTTTCTTGCCCTTTAATGGTGGAGGCAATGCAATTTAGGATACATTTTTGAAATAAGTATTCTGTCCAGTGCTATGGTTACATTCAGTGTGAAATAAAACAGACTATTGCTACATCCATATATTCCCGTAGAGCAAAACAACCCAGTTATGGGGAAAATCTTACTTTTTTCAGTCTACTGCTATGGATTCATCAGGCCGCTTTATGATCAAGAACAGTATTTTCCTTTTTACCACTGCAGTGATGTTGTGTAGCAAAAACTAAGCACTCAAGGAACAAAAACTTCCCATTAACAGAAAATCTGGCAGAAATTTCTGTCCAGACTGCTGAGTTCTTTCCCAACATAACTCAGGAAGTACAAAAATCCATGTCTTTCAGTATTGCCACAGCAGATGTCTAAAAATCATTATATTTATTTTAAAACATTAGATTTTCTTTTAATGCTTGGTTCTTCTGATGTGCCTTTTGATTTGTGAGCCATTTAATCTACTCAGGTCACATTGTCAAGCTCTAGCCATAGCCATCCACGCTAGAAAGTTTATTTTTAGTTGTCAGTTTTGTTTTCCAATTGATCATACCATTTTAGGTGCTGGGTCGTTCAGAAGGAATAGCAGTTAATGTAAGGTTTGTGGTAAAATTTTAGGAATGCCAGGAATTACGAGAATCAAGACTACCTCACTTACGTTATCTGCTGGCCTTGGTAGAAATGGGGATTTTCACACTGCAAGTAGGACCCAAAAACACGAACCCAGACTCAGCACTGGAAGCCGCTGCACCACTATCACCCATTTATCACTGGGAATTTTACAGCATTTTGAAATACTGGTGTTTTAGTGAGCTTGGTGTTGGTCACCCAACAGCCAAGGCTCCATCATGGAGAATGCTTCCATGAGTAATAGCTGTTTGCGTCTCAACTAGGCTCTCTGGCAGGGTGTTTTCAAAACTGACGTTCTGGTTTTAAGCATTAAGTATCTCTAAGTTAAAGAAAAAAATTGAGAGTAAAAGCTTTCTCACTACTTGCAGCAGCTCCCACAAAGAATTTCGTTGGAAGTACAGCATAGCATATCACCAGAAACCCAGGCTTTCATACTCGATCATGTATCATGAAAAACAAATATGAAATTACATGAACCTCTGAGAAGTGCGTGAAATTTGTACTATCGCACAGGTAACAGTGTTCATCGCCACACTATGTCACCATGTATGCCTCCTGTGCAACAATCTAATTTGTCATCTTGCAAAACCCATCCGCAGACTGGGAGCAGCACAGAGCCTGCACATTCCCCACGAGGGGAGATCACAACGCAGGCTCCATCCCTGGGTTTTCCTCTTCTGCTGCCGCATTTTCTGCGGGGCAGTGTGAAAATACGTATTTACCTCATCTGGGTGTACTGGACAATGTGTTGGAGTTAGATGAGGTCCTCGAACTCTTCCCTCTTCTGTGCTTATGTCGGGCAAGTCAGTCGCTCCCTGATCTCCTAGTAGCAAGCGGCACCCTGTTGTCAGTGCCTGGCACCCGTGGTGGGTTATTTCTGCTCTTGGGAAAAAGCGATGTTCAAACAGATTACAGAGAGGAAAGCTTTTAGCTTCAGTTCTCTCGCTTCTGTCTTTCAAGTACAGAGGTGGTAGAGGGGTCTGCGAGCTTGAGCACGGAAGGATTTCTGTCTTCGAAATGCTGGCAGGGGATTTGAGGCATGCGGAAGGCAGAAGCTTCAGGGCGTGAGTATTTGGGCCCGGCTCTGCGGCCACTGGGTGCCACTCTTGTTCCACGGCGGGTGAGCTGCGCAGTCTCCATCCAGCAGCAGAAACTTTGCTCGCTCCGCTGTACGTCCTTGTGCCGAGTCAGGCTGCCGGAATGTGAATGCCGTATATTCTGCCTAGCAGAAGTAAAAAGCAGAAGGTCAATGGCAGACGCTTACAGTAAACAAGAAAGGGAGATTTAGCGAGCAAAATCCAAGCCGCAAAACCTGGAGGTTCAGGTTGTTAATCATCACTGCTCTGGTTTTTGGGAGCTCCTAAGTAGGCTAGGTCAGAATTTGTGTTTTGCTAAGAAAAGGTTGAGAAGACCGATTCAAAAATCTGTTTTAAAAAGAAAACATTTCCTTAACTGGTAGATTTTAATTCAGCTTTATCCATCTAATGCGCCCAGTACAATAAAACATACTGCCTCTGAACCTTGACTTATTTAGATCGTTAGGGTGCTGTAGCTACCACAGCGTTCTGACCATGCCTTTCTGAGGTGGCAAACAACCACCTCTGCTGTAGTGATGGTATGGGAGAGTAAAGCTAAGTGGAATGATTTCTCTGTCCAGACTAAGGGAAGTGCTAAACAGAAGTTAAAAATCATCAGCAAGAAATTGCTCCCCTAATCCATACTGTGAATTTTGTTCTAAATACATTGTGCTTAGGCTTTACCTGCTATGGATTGCTAGAGTTCTGTTAAAGTCATGGTGACTGTGCTGATTCTAACAGGTGGGAATACTTTTTAATTCTTCTGTGTCTATATTGGTTAGTTTTGGTTTTAAACCAAAATACTAAAACATCTTTGAAAGTACAACAGTGATCTGCTCACTTCCAGATATATTCTGTCGTACTGTGATCTGAAAATGAAGGTGGGTGGGGGATAAACTGATTTCTTTTTTAGCTTTTCACTTGTAAAACTCTTGTTTGAAGTTAATTTGGAGCCACAGCTCCGCTCAGACTGCTAATGAATGTGTCTGTTTAACCCTATGTATTCAAAAGACACTATTCAATGTTGTATTCAAAGCTTAGAATGGATTTTTAAAATTGTAGTTACACCTAGAACCCCCAACAGAACTCCAGCATGCCAGAAATTGTACTAACACAGCATATGACTCCTGTCAGGAAAACCTCGTCACGTAAGTCTGAAACAACAGGAAAGAGCAGATACTGATGAAGAGAATAAGGAGGCACTGAGTTAGTAATGGTCAGCATCACAAGCTGTGGTCTCAGCAGGGCAGCATTTTTCCTATAGCATTACAAAAGAAGGATCTGAAGGGCACAGTAAGGGAACTTTGAGGATGTTTACAGGGAGGGCAGAGCGCAGAAAACATCAAGGTGCTGCTTTGAAACATGGGCTGCTCTCATGAACCAGCTGGCCTCTCACCGATGCGTAAGTTTCCAGGAAGCAGACGGAGAAATCTTTCTACAGAGGCAAGTGAACGTGAGGGTTTGTGGCATACGTTGCAGCATAAAAGATGAAGCAGTGGAAGATGTAAAGAGAGGACGGATATGGCCAAAGCGAGAAGCAGGTAGAAAAGTGATGAAGGGTGAGTGATTTTTGCTGGATATGACAAGTGGGGCAAGGAAGCATTTATGAAGATGATAGAGAAGGTGATTTCAGTGTGCAAGGTATGCAAAGTTGAGAATTGGGTGAGAATTTTAACTATATGAGCGAAAAGGTAACTTACAGATGTTGTGCAGAAAGATCTGGAAGACAAAGGTTGGCAATGAGGCCCAGTCAGAGGTCCAAGGTGATAATGGTAGTCTGATTATATGAGTAGATTGGAGCACAGTTGGCAGAGTATTGCTAGGAATGCACAGGAAGAACATTTTAAGGTGTTTGTCCAGACCATGCCATCCCAGGCCTCATTCTGGACACACAGGTACACACTGGAAGCTTTAGTTCTTGCCTCCTACTCTTAGCACATGTTAAGAGTGAAGTGAGAAGATCAAGATCAGAAAGCACTTGCAAAAGACTCCACATACTTGATAGCAGGAAGAATTTAGGAAGTTATTTGCAGGGTAGGAGGAGTCTGTTAGGACTGAAGCTGTAAATCAGAAGGATACAAAAGCTTGGATCTGGCTATGATCTAGAAGGACAGCTGAGTGTTAGAGAAGGAGGTCTAACCAAGACTGAAGGTTTGTTGCTCTAACTCGAAAACATTGTTTCTGTGTTCAATAAAAGGCCTTAAAACAGGAATTAAAGTAAATCCAAGGTGTGGCTTCCCCTGTATAAGTAGCTCACTGACTTGTAAAGTCACACTAGTGAACAAGATCTTAGAGGAGTGGAAATATGGCACTGGGGGACTTTGGGGTGGAGATAAGTGGCTTATATTTGATGTGAGAGAAATGGAGACTTGCTTTGATTAAACCCACAGTGACTAGGCTGCACAGTGTCTAAACACCTTATTAGATATTACTAAAACCTGTGGTCAATTACGTGACACTGTTGGAGAAAAAGTCCTTAGAGACTTCAGGAGCTCTCTATGCAAGGACTCAGTTCACAAGGTGATGTATCAAGATATAGGTCTGAGTATCCGTAGTATCAAAGTACCTCATCCTGCAAGTTGTCAAACCATTCCATCTAACCCTAGCAACAGGATGTGGAACAGATACAGCTGATACAGGGACTAGAAAGACAGTTGATGTAACTCTTAGTTTTCAAGAATAAGAGAGCTTGCCAATATCCATTCATTAACTCAAGATTGTTTGTTCAATGGCTGTTCTCCAAGTCTTTTGCATTTCATCAGTTCAAAGCATCAGACTGGGTCAAATTCAGCTTCTTCATTTTTTAGTACCCTTCTAGAAATCAATACAAAATGCAGATACTACAAGCTAAAACAATTGTGTCTTTTCAAAGATGCTTAAATGAACTATTTTCTGTAACTATTTCTTGATTGCCTTTGATAACGACCTCGCAAAGTGTTTTCTTACACTTAGGCAGTGGTTCCATATATTTAGAAAAGTGCTTAGCTGACCTGGTTATCACCACATGTGACCGCTTCTTAACCAGTCACGTAGCTTCGTCTTTGAGAACTGTGATAAGTTTTGTCTGAGGAGTTATTTAGGTCCTCTGCCAGGACACATATTTGAATTGTTAAGGTTAGTTTGGACAGCACAACCTTGAATTTAACACATCTTCCCTGTTTTCCAAAACTGCAGTAGACTGTCATGGCCACATTTCCCTACTATACAGATGACATTTTCAGCTTCCCCACTCACCATGGTATCCCAAATGAGATGTGATAATTTCTGACAATTTGGTGTTGGTTTTCATCAGAAAGCAAAATCTGATCAGCTTTTTGGTAAGTAACGCTCAACACTGAATTGTGTTACTATTGAGAATTCTATGTGGCATCTAGATTCTTGGCAAAGGATCCAACTCTGTGCAACTTCTCCTTCAGATTGAGGATATATCAGATCACATTTTTACTTCTGATCCCTGTTTTTTTTTTTTCTGCAGGTTCAGTGTTCACTGGTGCTGCCTTATGTATAAGAATGGAAAGTGAGAAAATTCCATAGATGACACTGAGACTTGTTAAAGGGCAAACCAGAAATACAGCAATAGCTTTAAAGAATCACAGAATTGTTTAACTTGTAAGGGAGCTCTTGAGATAGTCTAGTCCTGTGTTTCAGTTTGTGCCCATTTCCTCTTGTGCTGTCACTAGGAACCACTGGGAAGTGTTTGTATGTCTTTTCTTCATTGTCTCCCATCAGGTACTTACAAAAGGCTGAACCTTCTCTTCTCCAGGCTGAACAGTCCCAGCTCTCTCAGCCTGTCCTCTTATGAAAGATGCTCTGGTCCCATAACTGGTTTTGTGGCCCTTTGCTGGGCCAGTAAGCCCATGTCTTTCTTTCTACTGGGTAGCCCAGTACTGGACCCGGCACTCCAGGTGTGTTTCAGCAGCACTGAGTAGAGGGAAAGGATCACCTCCCTCAGACTGCTCTTCCTAATGCAGCCCAGGAAGCTGTTGCTATTGAATGATCTTGTCTTACAGGGAATCAAGATCTGGTGTTGGCAAGCCCTTATCCCTTCATTCTGTCCTATCTTCATCAGGACATCTACCTGTGGTACTGGGAATCCTTTATGAGATAAACTGGCATCTCACTTGCCAGTCATCCGTAGAATGAACTGAACAACCTGGTTGCTTCTCTTGGAACTATGCCTGTTCCAGAAACACAGCTGTTTTTTCCAGTCAGCCCGCAGAGACTGTTTTTCTGGTGTACACCATTCTCCAGCGTTCCACCATTCTGGACGTGATTTCCATTGTTCTGAAGTGATAAAAGGAAAGGGCAGTTTCTTCTAGGCAGTTACACAAGTGTACAGAACTTGATTTATGATCCATAACAGAAATCAGTCTCCTAGGTTCCAGTTTCAAGCCTAAATGTATATGCATCGAGGTCACAGCCATTTGCCATCATCACCTTACCTGACTTCAGGATCAGTGTCTCTCTGGCCACATGTTAGAGTCCACAGCTGGATCCCATAAACATGCCTTGGGCCTGTTACTTAGCTTTGGGAGTTCTGAGTTGTCCACTACTTGTGTCCTTCCCATTGTAGTTCTAGAAGCTCTCCAGCAACCTTTGAGATAGAGCTACAGGTATTCAACATGAGGGAACCATAGATACTAGGTTTGTGACTTGTTCACAGTGAAATAAATTAAGGTCTCCTTTCTGCTAAAATGCTCACCTCTCCTAACTCACTGCTGTTATCTACCATGATTCCAAGTGTATGTGAACAGAGAAAACTAGACCCAGCTCAGAAGGGGTGGCAGCCTAGAAGTTCAGGAGAAGCTGACAAACGTAGGAGCTCAAAACCTTAGGCTTTTGCCTCTTTTGTTTGTCTAAAGCCCAAGTAAAAATTGCTATCAGTTTACTGCGTATTATGTCATTTCCTTGGGGCTAGAGACATTGTTAGAGACAGAACTTTTCTTTGTATGGTGCCCAATGGAAAGCTATTGCAAAATCCATGATTCAACAGGGGAACATGCTTCTGGATGAGCTGCATGAACTGAGCTGCAGTGATGTTGTCCTGTGTATGAGTCTGAAAAGAACATTTTCTGCCTAAATCATCATCAGTAGACATCTTCACTCACATTGCTACAGTCAGGGATGGCATCTCTGTGGCTTGTGCCACGCACCATGCCAATCACACGAAGAGAGCTTGTACACGCCTGGGGCATTTATGGGCCTCAGAGATCACTCTGAAACATCTGTAAAGCAGCTGCTGCCATATGAGCATTTCCTCTCCTTGTGTGACACTACTTTGTGTGACATATCTAAGCCCAGTTCAATAGCTAGAATAAGTACAGTTGCTGGGCCTCCACGTGCTTTACCACCTTGTGCAACTCCCTACCACCCATTCTGCCACTGACTGTGGCCTCATTGTCCACTTTTGCCCCACTATGGGACTGGTCTTCCTATCTTCTGACCATGACAAAGGATTGCTAAAGCCATGTTGGTTTGAATCTCGCAGGCTGGCTTAGTTTGCATAAATCACAACAAATCCAAACACCAGACAGAATATGACACTAATGCCCCTTCAGGGCAGCATGAGCAAGCCTTCCAGCTGTTCCTGGTTGAGGGCAAAGCATGCTTCACTGAACAATGCTCCCTAAAAATGCCATGCCCACTGTTACGCTTCCTCTGCCCCTCCTTTTCCGTAACACCTTTGTCTTCTTCTCAGTTCCAATGTGCTGTTTCCCAACTCAGCAAAAGGCCTCATACCTCTGACACGGATTAGTACTGAAAATTCTAATCTATATATGTCACATATTTATGTTGCATAAATGCCTGCACTGTATTGAAAGTCAATGTGATTTAGTCTCCTAACTCAATTCCTTTTGAAATGTTACCTTTGATAATCTTATGCATTTGATGAAAAATCCAGTTGTAAATATAATTTTGATTTAGTTGATAACCTAGACAAGTAAATGTTATGATTTTCAGCAGCTGTAGCATCGTTTAGAGACATTAGCAGATGTGGTTTTATAGCCATATACATCTGATCATCCTCTCCCAGCCTAAGCACACATTGAAATCTCATTCTTGTCTATTTCAGAAAGCAAAGTAGCCAAATAAGAGCAGCTAGGAGTGCAAATAAACTTGAAAGGCTTGAAAGCACTGCCATGCACAATGTGCCGAGTTAAAGTCATTTTGCAAAATGTGAACGTAACTTGCAAATATTCCAGATTTGTACCCTTTGTAAGAATGATCTGTGCTGTTTCCCACTCCTAAGGTAAAGGGATCTGCTCAATGTACCCTTGATTTTTATTTTCACATTCTTCCAGACATCTACATGGACAAATTATTTTGGTTAAAATAATTGCATAGTTCATGCTGTCAGCATCACCATTGTGCTTTGATACTAGGATATTCAACTCCTTTAGTGAAGCTGCTATGTAAGACTGAGCTGACAAAGGTACTTTTGCTAGAGCTTCCAAACAGAGCTGTGCAAAGAGTAACTCTGTGCAGATAATTAAAGGATGCCTTTTGCAGAAAGCTTTTTTCCAATATGAAGTCGCTCTGTATTTAAATATCTTAGATCATCTTTGGTTTTTAGGAGATTTTCACTTTAATTGTTCATCTTTTCCCTTCCCATAGCTCAATTTAGTTGTGTGCTCCATCCTTTTAAAGTGACTGGATGGAATTTTAAGTGGCAGTATACTAAAAAAGTAATTCAGCTGTGGAGCTGCTATCATTCTGATGGTTTGGGTTCAACCCTACATGAGAGCATTAATTAGCTTTAGTTCATGAAGCAAGCTCTCAGTGACTGAATTTCTCGATTGATACTGTCTTTTAAAGTAGCTTTCATTCCTCTGCTTAAGAGTACGTCCCAGTGCTTTGTGGCGTTGGCAACTGGTGGAGTTGAACTCACACAGTAAGGTATAAATTACTTTTTCCCTCTCAAATTTATTTTATTGACAGGGAATTATGAAAATTCATAGATCGATTTTCTGTGATGAGCTTTGGGGTTTTGTACAATAGCTAACACCAGTCAAAAGAAATAGGATAAAATCAGCATAATAAAACGCCTTCTGTTCTGTTCCTCCCATCACAACTGCAAACATTCATAAATGTTTTCTGATTACTTCTGCAGGAGGTAAAGTGTATTAAATCCTTCCTCGCCTAGCATTAATTTAATAGAAGATATTAGTGAATGGAATGAGAAGTAATGAATTTACTCTTGTAAATAGTATTATTGCAAGCACAGCTTTAATGTACCTTTGAGCAGGGCAATAACAAAATGCCATTAGTCTGGATTACTATGGAGCCAATAACAGAGGTGATAAAGAGTCAGGATGAAGACTTGATATCTGGTTCTCTTAGAATTTATTTTAAGCTGTTAGTGGAGGACAGGCATAAGAAATAACCGGGTCCACCTTTGCAATTTTAGAAAATTCTCAAAGTGCAAGCAAGGTGGCAGAAATCAGAAAGCAAACAAATGCAGTGTAGCCTCAAATGGTCATAAAGGGGATAAGTGCATCCCAGGAAACTGAAGCAGAATGTTATCTGTTTACCTAGCTTTATTATTTATTATTGTATAGTCTTTACATGAAATATTTAAAGTGAAGCTTTAATACACTGGAAAATTTTCTGATCTGTGCTACATGAAAATGAAACCTTGGCTCTCCTGACAGCACATTGCTGTGCTATGGTGGTGTTTAGCTGGATCCTGTTACTACGTGAGGCAACAAGCATTGTCCTGTGCTCTTTGCTCAGAGAAGGATCAAGCTTGAGTCCAGCATCAAAATCTGTACTCAGTTATTTGGATAATACTTAGCAAAAAACCCCAAATCTTGTTTCTTTTCTGTTGAATATTATTTTTTTGTTTTAAACCTCCTGTTTTATCATGGAAATCACTTATTGTATGTCAGAGGACCTACTTTTCATGTAAATGCTTTGTATCATACATATAATTCTAAGAGTGAGCAAATATATATCATGCTGGTCCTGGGAATCAAAATGCTTGCCTTTCAAACCATGCTTCCTAATAACAATATTAACTGTTGCCACTAAAAAGAAAATAATTCAATTCAGTTTTATGTTCATTCAGAAAGCTCACAGATATTTTCAAGGGCCGTGTCAAATATACGTAATACAGTTTATGAAGGAGGAAAATTGCTGTAGCAGTTCTGGCAATAGTCTTGGTCCTGAAAGGCTGTAGTTTAATCCGTGTTCTGCCATTCCTTTGAGAGCCTGAGGCAAACCACTTAGCATTTCTATGTGTCGGTTCCTCATCTAAAACTGGAAGTATTAAATCTTCCATCAGACAAGGCTGTTATGAGAAAACATACATTCAAAGTATTTTGAACCCCAAAGGAACCGCTACACCTTTTACCCTTGATGCTCAAGTAGCAGCAGACAATACCTTGAAGCCAGTTACCCAGCTGCACCAATAACTTCCACTTAACTGGGCCAAACTTATGCCTGCCTAGCATGGATCTTCCAGAGTAGCACCCAGGCTTGACTGGGTGACAGCAAGAGATACAGATTTTACCATTTCTGATGGGACCTTCCAGCAGCTAATCACCTCCTCTGTTAAAAGCGAGTGCCGTATTTCCTATTCAAAATTGTTCTTCTTATGCTTTAATATGCTAGATTAAAGAGCCTGCTAGTGCCTCGATTTCCTCCACATGAAGTTACTTCTATGCTGTCATAGAGTCATCTCTTAATCTAATTTTTGATATGCTAAGCTTTATATACCTTTAATTAATAAATTAATTAAATTAACCTTAATAAATTAACCTTAATAAATTAAATACCTTTAATTACAAGGTATTTTATGAAGTCCTTGAATAGCTTTGTGGCTCTTTTCTCTTCTTAACATCCTAAGATGTACAACAGAACAATTGGCAATACACCAGTATTAGTCTCGTCCCTCCCACGTACAAAGGAACAATTATCTCTTTTGCTGCATTATTTTACTGAGTGCACGTGATGAGATGTTTGTCTAGTAAAGCCTCGCTTTCTTCTTCAGTGTTACTAATTGCCAAAGTCCAGCAGTATGCTCGGAGTTTGGCATACCTTCCATGCCCTGAGATGTGCAGCTTCTCAGCTTCCTGTGTTCAGAGAGTTTTTGTTTGAGTGACTGCCCTGTGACATTGCCCACTTGTTAAAGCTTCTGAAGTATTCAGATCTTTTTTGGTGATATGGGCTATATAAGAATTTAGAATAAGATTATCTACCTTATATCTTGGTTGAAGTTGGTTGGCAGATTAAGCAATTTTTGCTGAGGAGTGGCAGGGCAGAAAAAGGAACCAGTAGACTGACAGACAGACAGACACACATCATAATTGCAGAAGTCTTATTTCTTTAAGGAACCACATTACAACCAGTTGTTATGAGAAATGCAAGTATAAGAATTGAGATTGGTTTTACTTGGCTCCCCAGTAAAGGGAGCTGATTTCATACTCCTATGTACGACAAGATTTGTTTGGAGAGCAAAGCCAAGGAGATTCCTAGTTGCTTCACAAACCGTCTGAGAAAAATGTCTTCTAATTTAGGAAGAGCTTCTGTGTGGATCATAGGTCTAACCCCCTTGAATCAAAAAACCCATCTTACATGCTTTCAGCTAAGCATAAGCACAAATGCTCTGCTGAACTGGAGCCTGGTGTAGTAACATTAATGGTATCATTTATAATATGTATTATATATATGGATATAGTTGCGTCCATCCCCAAAAAGTTGTGTCTCCCCACTTACAGACTTCGTTATTGATGGCTGTCTACACATATAGCAAGACAATCAGCATGTAATAAAGCACTGGCTATTGCATTATAAACAAGTCAGACAATTTGAAGCTAATTAGTTTTTTTCCTTTGAAGTTCAGTGTTCAATATTTGCAATATATCATTCTGCACTGACATTGACTAACTGAGTCAAGTTCTACTGTCCTCATTTTGGCAAAACCCCAGTTAATTTCGTTGTCTGAACTCCAAAGGTCTGGTTCTGCAGTATGCTGAGCAGATACAGTTTCATTTGGTTTCACTAAAAGGTCTTCCAGCTCAGTATCTTCCAATATCAGGCCATTTTTAAAGTATTTCAAGTTCCTTTATGAATGCACAATGTTCTAGAAGGATGATGTATTTGCTGTAATATACATAGGGTGGTCAGCATTTGCAATTATCCTTGATGTCTCGTGCTATAGATACATTTTTGTAATGACGACCACAGCTTCCATTAAATAATAAAACAGTTGATGTACATTCCTGTCAGAGAAATTGTGCTTGAGCATGTTTGTATCACACAAAGTCCAGTTCAGTCGAATCTAGCTGTTCTCCACGTGATTTATGTTTAAAGTAACTTCTGTGTTGACCAGTATCACAGCATACATTTGTTTGTTTCATCCTCAAACCTTTGATATTACATTCAAAGTTGTCCAACTGTGCTGCTTAACTACCTTCCTCTTGCCAGCATGGTCAGGAATCTAAAAAAGAGTGATCTTACATGGCTAGCTCTGCATTGGTATGCGTTCTACATAGCCCTCTGAATTTCCTTAGCAGCACACAAACTCAGAAAATTGCATGGATATTTTACTAATATTAATGAGCAAGTGGCGGGCATTCTTCAGTCTAAACATTTTTACCAAAATGTAATGTAATTGTATAGTAATGTATAATTAATGAGTGTGATGTGTTGCAGGTTGATTAGGTGCCCGCGACCTTCTGAATCTGAATTTTGTCTTTCATTTTTTTAACCTTGGTCAGTTCGTGGAAACATGAGAATAAATATATTGTGCTTGTTACAGTGAGAGGCAATTGTGGACATCAGCTTCTGTCAGATCTAAAGCAGACAGCAGATTTCCTGTGTGCATCCACGCCACAACTACTGTGCATTAATTTAGGCTTGTGTATGCTGCTTCATCTTTGCTCACAGAGTCCCACTTTGCTCATTTTTTTGGAGGTAATGATTTCTGTGAGGGTTTTTGCAGCCTCGTACAGCAACAGGAGGAAAGATGTTGCTTTTGTGCAGAGAACCCTTGTCTCAAGCAAGAGTGCAGGCCATTGCATGGGACAGGAGATTGAACATTCAAGGCAGCGATGCTGGAGAATGGCCAGCAGTAAGCTGGAGACCAGGACTTCTGTCTCAGAGGACGGGCTCGTATCTGCCCTCTCTCGTGCTTATTTGTGTATATCCACAGAATAAAATGTTCAGATCTGTATATTCACCATTTGGTCAAAATAAAAAAAAGATATAATCTCTCCACAAACCTACATTTTTTCCTTAATAGAAGCTGTAAGACCACTGAAAATCAGGCCTTTTTTTAAAGTGCAGCAGTGCAATCTAATCTGTGTACCTTAAGGCGAGCGTGACTGTAAATTGTCTTTCATATTCAGAATTACTGTACCAGAGAAATGGTCTCTAGACAAGAATCAAGATAGTCCAGTAGTTTAATAGCTGAGTGGTACAGATCAGCCTTCAGGACCCAATCTTGAGCCTGACATCAGTCTTCTGTGTGTGAGCTTCAAAGGAAACCATATTGAGTCCTCTAGGACAGTAAAAAGATTGTTTGAAGTTAGTAAAGCACATGTGAAAGTATTGGCAGGCTCAGAGCTTTTATCCTCAATGAATACAAATACCATGTTAAAAGTCGTTATTGTTTAGAAATAATAGTTGCAAATATTTGAAGCAGATATAGCCTTTGAAATATACTGGTTTGAGTGGTTCATTATACTATACAACTTTTGTTTGTTTCTACGTGTTCTGAAAGGATATGAATACATCTTTTAAAGAGTTTAAGCCTTTTCATCCTTTCTTGCTTTTGAAAGGAGAAAAAATGTGTTTCCATGTCAACTAACACTTTTGTTCACATATATTAAGGCCATTGTGTAGCTGAGATTTTTTTTACTGTAAAATATGATTTGTTAAAGGTCAAGAAGACTGCAGTTAAATCGACTTAACTGGTTAGAGTTTTAAAATGCAGATCATCAGTCCAATATCATTCAAACATGTTCAGTAACACGTAAGTAGACATTCCTGGAAAATAATTCTTTTAATGGCTGCAGCTTTAATGAAATGGACACCCGATTTTATTCCACAGAAATGCAAAATTTTTCAGACAATTAGGTGATCACACATGAGGAGTTGGAGTTGCTGCTGCAGAACAGATAATCTGACTGAGGTGAGAAATCCTCAGCTCAGCTGATTTCCAGCACTCAGAAGGTTTGGGCCAGCCAGTCCTTGGTAGAGTGCCCTCCACCTTGTAAGTGGTCACCAAGGTGACTCCGTGCCTGGTATATGATTGCATGAGAAGTGTCAGGAGAAGAGAAGAAGGCCTAGGGATAATTCGCCTCTGCTGCACACAGTACTGCACCTTCCAGTCCATTGCCTACTAAGCTGCCTTGACCATCACGGCTTTGCATTCCTCGTTACTTTACTGACTATGCATGTGTCATTTAAGCTTTTGGTCTTCATACTGCAAGCTGGGTGGAAGCATTGTCACATTTTTCTTATCTTTTTCTCTCTTTCTGAAGAAATTCAGGTAATTTTCCATAAAAAATATAGTTCACTGAAATTGTTGACCAGTTGAGATTATAAGCCTACCATGTCATTTAGTTTATTACTTTTCCATAGCAGCTGAACTGCCTGTAAGGCAGTTATTATAAAATCTCCTGCTAATCAGGAGTACTCAAACCTATGAAAAGCTTGTCACTTTTTTGCAGTTAAAAGTATTTCCTCTTAACCATTTAATTAAATCTAAAAGCAGCAAAGAAGCAGGAGAGTCCTTATAATGGTGATGATATGGTACAGGCACTGTATGGTGGACTTTCTGTTGAGAATGGCAGTTCTTGTTTAATCTTTCAGTGTAAACCAAGGAGCAAACTTACTTAAATAATTTCTGCTGCATGCATAAGTTGGGAGGAGGGGGAGAGGGGGGAAACCCAGAACATATAAAGACATGTATTTCAATTTACACTTACTAGTGAATAAACTTAAAATATCGTAACACAAATTCAATCGTTATAATACCACTTTTTTTATTCTAAGAACCAAAGTAATTACTCTGTATATTTACGATCTTTGTCTGTGATTAGTTTTCTGTCACAGGATGTATTGAGTCTGTACTGTTATGACTGTATTTTATTTACTAACATTTTCCTACACAGTGCTGAATACTTCCGGCTGAAGAAGCTGAATGGACAAATCCATGAAGATATCTTTCATTTTCCCTGACAGTGAATGATGTTTCCATATATAAACATAATAATAGAGTCATTACATATGCACTCACATTATCATAGCTGCTGTGTGCTCAGTGTTATTCAAAACAAGGCAGGAAGCCAAATCTTCATAGTTCCCATTTTGATTTAAATTGTATTTGTAATAAAGGGATTTTCATTCAACCTAAATGCAGTTTCATCCTAGTCCAACCAACCTCCCTGCTTCTTTTTTTTATTATTATTATTTTTCCTTTATTCTAGGTCACTCAGTCCTGATACAAGTGAAATTCTCCTCTGGTGGTGATAACAGCAGTGCTACCCAATGAACTATAACAAGGGCTCTAAATGCATCTCCTGTAGCATACCACAGTGATTTGCAAAAGTGGGAATAAATCAAAGCAGTGAAGAGATGCCGTGTTGAGCCAGAAGCTAAATGTTACATCTTGTTGCATGAGGCTAGGGGGAGAACAGATCCTGTTTTTCTGGCAGCACAATATCTTTGTGCTTGTTACCTCCGATCCAACCCCATTAAAACAATCATTCACAATCTGCAGGAAATTGTCACCTCTTTCTTTCATTCAATGGCAGCTGGTATTGGTGCCTACACACATTTCTCATTTCTTTCAAGATTTTCAACACACATTAAAAAAAGAAGCTTAATTTATATTAAAAAATGTGTCAGCTTACCCTGAGGCTCAGCATGGGCACCAGGGAAAAAAATAAAAGATAAATGCCTCTAGGTGAACTGGCAGAGGCTCTAATTCTCCACTCACTCCACTGCTACACAGTATGCACCACATTAATCATTTCATATAGGCAAGCATTTACAAAAACTTCAACAATTCTAAAACAAAGATGCATTGCCCTAAACTTAATAATAATACAGCTGTATCTTGTAGAACAGTCTCAGTTCACAAATACTGTATCCTCTAATAGAAGAGGTATAAAATAATATTGGAGTCTTCTGTGACATAATTTTTATCATTCTGTTTCTTCTGTCTATACAGTTATGTCCCCTCTAGTGGGCATTTTTGTGTGCGTGTATAAGTATACATATATAATGTTGTCATTTGTCTTATTTGAGTGCTGATATTCACAGGATATTTTCTACCTCTCATTTTTATTGTGTGGCTGGGTAAATGTGTTATATGATCCCAGTGAACTCTGTTACGCCTCAGTCTAACTCTAATATAGTTTTTCTTTAACTTTCTGTGCTGGGGGAATAGGGATTTTTTTTTTTTTTTTTAAAGTCACAAAGCTAAATACAAATAATACTGGAAGGTGGAAGACAATATCAGGGCTAGGAAGGTGGCAATGATATACTCAGATGTCAAAGATGACCAGTACAAAGCTTTGAGGGAAGGACTGTTTTAGGGGATAGGACCTATAACCACGGCAGCTCTAGTGCCACTGAGACCTATGAGAAGATGAGTAAAGATTTGGGTTGCATGAAGGCCATTGTTTCATTGCTTTGATATACCAGGTGCTGCAAGGCTGGCTGACCCAACCAGCTGGAGACAGTCCTCTGCTGGAGAAAGCATCAGCAGTTGTACAGATGGCATGCATAGCTTTACGTTCGTCCCAGCATGTTAGAAGATGTGGCTCCAGGGAACACTCCATGGGCCCTAGATGAGTTGTTTGAAACACAGTTGTCAGACAACAGCATTTCCAGCAGCTCTGCAGCTGGCCTCAGTTATACTTCAGGACTCCCAGCAGCTACCTGAGAAGGTTTGCAGAGGTGAAACTGTTTTGTGCCTACCTCTCAGTGCTATGTGAGTGTAGCAGAGAACAGACAACTAGTCTGAGTAACAGTCTGACCTATGAGGAAAGGCTGGACCAGTTACAAGCCAGATTTAAAAACAAGAAATGCAGATATGAATTGGACTTTTTTAAAAATGCTAAGCAGCAATATATGTATGGGTGCATTTTACACCCATACCCCATTCTCAAGGCGGTCAGCTTGGCATATGACAAAATGGCAGGCAAACATGGTTCCTCCCACATCAGCAGAGATTACTGAGCAACCAACCAAACAAAAGATTTTTCAGTATGATGGGGAACTTGGCGGGCATGGATCCTGCAAGTCAGCAACAGGTTGTGCATGTGGTGTTGACAACAGGAATCTGGATTTACAACCATGAGGCCTGCTCTGAGGATCGAGGACTGTTAGGAAGAGATGGGGTCCGCTGCAGTGGGGCAAAGTCTGACCAGCCTGTGATGAGAGCTTTAAATTAGGAATGATGGGGAAGGAGTGGTGGACTGCAGTGACAAGCAAAGTGTGCTGGATGATGTGAACAGGGGAGACATTGCATTCAAGAAAACAGGGCAGAAGAGGGCCCACTCCAAGGGTATCCACACAAACAAGCAAGTCCCTACAGGACAGGTCTAACACCTCTTCTGGAAAACCCACATGGCTGGATGCGTCTTTGAACCGCCTGTACTCTAACACATGTGGCATGGGGAGAATACAGGAGGAATTCTGTGCTCGGAAGGATGCCATGAAATATGGTCCTAGAGAAAAGAGGGATCCAGGAGAACTGGATGATTTTCAAGAACCACCTCCTCCAAGTTCAAAAAATGATCCTTCTTGCTGTGGAGTAAGTCAAGCAAAGGTGGTAGGAGGCCTGCATAGGTGAACAAATCCCACCTGACAAAACTCAAGCACAAAAGGAGGTGTACAAGAGGTGGAAGAAGGGACAGGTGAAGCAGGAGGGATATAGAGACACTGAGTGTGCAGGGATGGGCTTAGTGAAGCCAAAGCCCATTGAGAGTTGAATCTGGTGAGAGAAGTGAAGGACAAGAAGAAGGGCTGCTATGCACACATGAATAGCAAAAGGAAGACTAGGGAAATGTTGGTTCACTGCTGAATGGGCTGGGGGATCTGATACCCAAGGAGAAGCTAAAGGTACTCGATGACTTTTTCACTTCAGTCTTTACAGATGACACTGACTTTCAGAGATCCCAGGCTCCTGAGGCCAGTAGCAAAATCTGAAGCAATTCAGACTTACCCTCAGTGAAGGAGGATCAGGTTAGGGAACTTTTAATGAAGTCCGTGGGAACTGATGGGATGCACCCACAAGTGCTGAGGAATCTGGCCATTCTTCCTTATCCTTGAATGGTCATGGCGATGGAAGGAGGTTCCTGAGGACTGGAAGAATAAAGATGTTGCTCCTGTCTTCACAGAATCAACTCTGAGCAGCAGCAGCGTTGGGGCGGGTGATCTCCAGAGGTGCCTTCCCACCTCAGTCACTGTGTCATATGTCTGTGATTCTGTATCTGTTAAAGCCCATTCTTCTGTGCCTGTGAACCCGTGTGACATTTCAAGGACACCTGAAACTTTTTTCCTCAGTTTCAGTTGCCTGTCTCAGGAGATCCATTTGCTGAGTGCAAAAATTTCTGGAGTCTGCTTAACATCTTAATCCTCAGAACAGATTAGTTTATGGCATGCACAGCCACCATCGCTGCAGAAATGGCAGGTTTAAATGGTGCATAGTTTGGTAGGGCAAAGCAAATTTGTTGGACAGTGTGTATATAAAAAGTATTGCTATGGCACAAGAGGTGATGTGGATGTGAGCGCGGTGGGAGGCTGTAAGAAGTGCAAAATCAGAACACCAGGAAGGAAAATGCTTTGAATGTCTGGGCACGATTTAAACAGCAGGAATGTGAGTATTGCCTGCGGTAGTAGTTTGATCATACACAACAGTGAGGTACAGTTCTAAATGTCCATTTTACTCAAACCTTTTTCTCCAACAGTTAGTGGTTTGTGCTTGTTTTCACACAGATGTAGGCGGATTCACAGCAGCATTAAGTAAGCAGAGGAGAACTGGCCCTTCAGTTCTTTGTAGGAAGAGCTAAGGATGGGGTCTGAATTGTAGCTGCCATAGGATGACATTTTTCTGCTGAATTCAATACACCTACTTCAATTTACAGCTCCTAATATCTGGCCTGAATGCTGCAGAATGAGTAGTAGACAGGAGAAGGTGAGGAAGAAATACACAATTTGGTAATACATAATACATAGTTAAGAAGTACAGCCTAGAAACTTTCTTTGTTATAGTGAAACTGAACTCCTCTTGGATCAACTGATGAATATGAGTTGCATGTCTTTCGAAGGATCTTAGAGAGAGTCTTGGGTCCACAGAAGAATACTCCAATACTGTTGCTGTAATTGCAATAACAACAAAAACAGGAGAGTAGCAGAGTAAATGGATATACTGTACCTTTTGGATGCCTTCAGCTTTGCATCTTTTGAAATGGCTTTTTAAGAAATACATTTGAAAAAATTTGTGTTACTGTCACAAAGTATTACAGTATAATTATTTTAATACTTCAACGTTTATTATGTCTTATTGCATTATTTATTTGGATTACTGTATTAGAGGTCACAAATTATTTTAAATGGCAGTTCTTTGGTTTTGATCTTCATAGCTTTTTTTAATCAGAGAAGCAAACACACTGCTTGGGCTGAAAATTTTCAATGCTCTTTCTCCAGCAAAGTTAATCTTTTTTTCTAAAAAAATATACAAAATTCTCAGTTAATTCTGAGTTTTGTTCTTTTTTTTTGTTCTTTTTTTCCCCTCATTTTAACACTTCTCTGCCTATGGACAGTTTTTAAATGGCTGATTTAGTAATAAAATTTGGAAGTAGGTAATTCTTATAAGGTAAGAACGTGACCAACGGAACAAAGAATCGTGTTTGTAAGCACACAAGTCTGTTACAGGGAGTTGGAAACCTGGCTACTTGCTGCAAAGGGCCTTAAAGAGTTTTCTTCTAAGTACAGAACACATATTGCTTTAAAACATATATGTGTACGCACAGATACACAGACATGCTGTGCTACTGGGGAAAGCTCATGCGTAAATGCAGCACAAGTGATGAGTGACAGCATGAGTTTCAAAAAGTTTGCTCCTGTAAAGGAGGGGCTGTAGCTATGATTTGGGTGCCCAAGCCATAGCCCCCAGAAGTAGTGCTCACATTGCTCTGGTGTTTGACTGCACTAGGTATAACCTGAAGCGGTATATTCCTGCTAACCCGCTAAAAGGCACTGTTGCAGTCAAGTGAAAGTCCGTGGACCAAAGTGCAGGGACCCAAAATTTTGTCGGTTCGTAAAAGCTGATTGTTCCATCACACAATAGAAACTCTTGAGTTTCTTTGCTTCTTGAACTTTCTGTAACTCAGAGCAAGAAAAGGTAGGGTGTTTTTTTTCTCAGAAGGAGTACTTATTTCATGCAAGGTTTTGTTTAAAAGGTTCAACATTGATCATAAACATGGGCATCTAGGTTCAGAGGCAAATAGAGATTTTACTGTCACTTTAGTACTGGCTCTCTAAGGTAATACCACAAGATCCAGTATGGAAAGTTAATGCCCATCCTCTTCCCTGCACATCAGAAAATCAGGTTTTTCTCAGTTGTACTTAATAAAACTTACAAAAAATAGTGTTTCAACTATAAGTTTAAAAGCTCTGTTTATGCAGTAGAATCCCTATAAAAGGTCTTTCAAAAATCATATTTTCTACTCTTACCCTTTTTCTGTTTTTAATCTTTCATGTTTCCTGATTGTATTTATTTTGACCTTCATCAAGTGGTTTCTTTATTACTGTTATTTTTAAAATTTTATGGTATTCTTGTAGCTTACGATACTGTCTTTGATTTCCTCTCTTTCAGATTTGTCTTGGGTCTTTTTCATCTTTAAAAAAAGTTTCCTTCTCTTTCTTTTTGTATCTGTCTCCCAAATGCAAGCCTTTATTTTGCATTAGCAGGTAAGTGTTTGGAAATCATACAGTCACAGAGATTCTGGAATTTTCGACTGCTGAACACAAAATATTCCAAATTCTTGCTTCAAAGGCTTTCAGGAACAAAGAAGCTTTTCTCAGACCACTAGCAAATCCACCAAGTTCAAATGAACTGTCTTTGCCAGCAGAGATGAACTAATAACAGAACAGCATAGTCTTGCAAGAGTAGCCAAATATGTTAGGGGAACAAACATATCCTTGACATCCTAAGAAAAAAATCACAGTTTATCTCTTTAATAACCATCTTCAAGGGAAATTAATGCTACTTTGTCCTTTGTGCAGAACAGTAATTGGATTGTGTGTTTCAATTATATCTGGACAAAGGCCAGGATATTGAAATACTTCTAAATATTAGATTTTCTTGTCCAAAAATTAGATTTTATTGGCATTCTCTTTCCGAGATTTCTTCATTAAAAGCTTCATTAAGCATAAATCTTCTTTCCACACAGCAAAAAAACTGAATTATTTTTAAAGGGGCATTTAGAAAGGTTTTCCCTCCCATTCTCCCACTGTTTATGCTGAGAGAAGAGTTACCTAACAAGGTTAGAAACCAACCTGCCTTACCTAGGATGGTTTTCGGCTAGTTGCTTGAACTCAATGTCCCAGTTTGGCCTTCCATAGCAGGTCTTCTGTCTCAAACCAGTAATTACATCCATTTTGTCATCATAATGTAGTGCTATGTGAGTAGCCTAAAGGCAAATTTACAAGATAATTTTAGAGTCAAAAATGTATACTCCAAGTAGAATCATAGAATGGTTTGGGTTGGAGAGGACCTTATAGATCTAGTTTGACCCCCCCTGCCATCGGCAGAAACACCTTCCACTAGACCAGGCTGCTCAATGCCCTGTCCAGTCTGGCCTTGAACACTTCCAGGGAGGGGGCAGCCACAGCTTCTCTGGGCAACTTGTTCCTGTGCCTCACCTCCCCCACAATAAAGAATTTCTTTCTTATACGTAATCTAAATCTACCCTCTTTCAGTTTAAAGCCATTATCCCTTGTGCTATCCCTACATGCCCTTGTAAAAAGTTTCTCTCCAGCTTTCTTGTAGGCCCCTTAAGGGTACTGGAAGGCTAGGTTCAGAAGCAAAGCAAGAAGAGAAAGCAATAATGTTGCTTTGTGGTAAAAGAAGTATTAATGAGGGAAAGAAAGCTGTGTAATTATCAAATGGAAGGAGGAGAAGGGAGGAGAGGGGAGTGGAAAGGAGGGGAAGAGAGGAGAGGAGAAGAGAAGAGAGGAGAGGAGAGGAGAGGAGAGGAGAGGAGAGGAGAGGAGAGGAGAGGAGAGGAGAGGAGAGGAGAGGAGAGGAGAGGAGAGGAGAGGAGAGGAGAGGAGAGGAGAGGAGAGGAGAGGAGAGGAGAGGAGAGGAGAGGAGAGGAGAGGAGAGGAGTATTCAAGAGCTCACAAAATGACTAGAAGTGTAAAAAGCGCTTCCAAAAGTGCCCAAGACCTCAAAGCAGTTCAGCTTCTGGAGATGAAATATTTGAAAAGAATCTTTACTGGCCTGGGCCTAAGTGCCTCAGTCGCTGTTACATGCAGGACTTAGATTCCTAAGCCTCGTCTGAGCCTTTGAATATCTCACCCTACACTTCCTTCATTGCAGATCCTGAAGTGCCAGTCACCGTTTTAAAGGCGAAGTGGGAACAAAGTGTTCTGTAACAGAGTTTGACAATAAATATTAGCAATTACATGCAACTTAAGTAAGTCCAGAGCATTCTGCTGCTGATGGAAAAGACAGTGGATGCACGAGCTCAGCAGAGGTGAAACTCTGAGTGATTTGACTCTTCTCCTCAGATGGAGGCAGGTGCGGAAAGTGGATCAGCTCAAGTGAAGCACTGAACTAAGCAAGCTGCACAGCTCTCAGTGCCAAGAACACAAATCCTGATCTTCGTGAGCATTTACTGACTCTCAGTTCCTATGCTATGCCCATTACCATGCTATCTGAGTACTTCCCAGGTGCATTTAAAAACCAAACCACTGTCTCTCCTAATTGTACTGCTATTGAGTAGGAGTAATATGCTTGCTTTCACTACAGACTATCATCGTTACTATCACTGTCAAGAAATTACCAGAGGAAAGCTAAGCTAAAAAATGGGCTTTGCATTTAGTTCAGGCCCTGGCATGAACTAGGCATCATTATCATCTCTTGAAGAAGCGGTTGCTGAAATTTAGATACATTTCCTGGGAATATTGCATATTTCTTGTGCTAAAGAGTCTTCTTGTTGCTTAACAACTCAATTATTCTGGTCAAGCACAGTTGTCACAAGGGGTCATGTTTCTAAAAGGTTCTTCTTGTTAGTTGGAGCCAATGTCATGGAGGACTTGGATAGTCTAAGAAAGAACTTAAAGTGTTTGGTGAGAGTGGGAGTTGGGGAACTGCAGGATTTTTTTAATTGTTACAGCAAAATTGTGCCACTGAGCAGATGGGCTATTTCTGTTCACACTAAGTGGAACGTTTCCAGGATTTTTGATGTTAGCCCTTGCTACAGCTCACAGCATTAAAGTTGCCTGGGAATCTCAGGGGCATCGCATGCAGCAATAGGCTGAAACATTATTTCTTGTCCAGGCAGAGGCAGACATGTGCCATATCTGTTTGACCATCTGATGCCAATCTACAAAGAGCTCAAAGCATTGAGCAAGCATTATTTCCAAGGAGTAAATACCTGCCAGTAGAGGAGGGTGCAATAGAAGTTGTAAACTGCCCATCCTGCTTGGGTTCACCTTCACCCAACTCCTAGTCATCTATATGGTGAGTCAGGGAGAGAACGGGTAGAATGTTGCTTTTGTTGTTTGCTAAGGGAGGGGTAAAGCATCATCCAAATATTACTGGGTTTGAAGCTCAAATTTTGAGGAGTGATGAAATGGAATTTACTAAAGGTAAGTTAGACCTATAAGATGAGGGAGCTTTGTGGATGTCTGAAGAAGGTGGAGCTATTACCCAGCACAGTTCGCTGGGCTCGGTCAGAGTAGGAGAAGCAGCCACTGAAAAGCATTCTTCTTCCCCCACAGCCCTTTAGAGGTGGGATGCTGGGAGGCTCCAGGAGCAAGAGCAGTACCAGCATAGGCGGGGAGGCAACACAGCTTCAGGGATGCTCCTGTGTCACCTAACCAGTAGCACAGGATAATGAGGCAGTACTGGCAGGAGACTGGACAATGGGCTTTGAAGAGAAGGAGGAGGTACTTCAGAAAAGTGCAGGGCACACAAATGAAGAGAGTCGGATGTCCCAGCAAGAACAGTTGTCTCCCTGCCTGACTTCTGGCCTGATGTTTGCCCAAGAGGGAAGCAGAATCATGACAGTTAAGAGATGAGGGCAACTTTGTGTTTTGTTAGGTTCCTCAATAGCTTCTTTCGAAGCAGGTTTTAGATAATGTGCTGTGATATTGCTCGTGCAGAGTGGTAGTTTCTATAACTGCCATATACTTCACAATGGGAGTAGATTTTTCTGAATACAGCTTTATGCACATACCTCATTACTTGACAGAAACCCTAAGGAAAGCAGAAAGAAACCATGTTTTTTTTTTGTGGCAGCAGAGGCAGGAAGGGAAAAGCTCTATGAAATCTGTTTTTTTTAATCTCTAGTAGACAGTCCTTCATTCAACAGAGACAGCAGGAAACAAACAGTAGAGCAAAGACTTTCCTGTGAGAGGTTTTCTGGCAGGTGCCTAACTGATTGCAGTGTGATCTGAGTGATCCATTAAAAATAAGAGAGAGAGAAAAAATCAACTCATTTGGGTCTAGGTGAAGACTAAAGGAGTTGAATAAAATCAACTCAGTCTGAGGATTAATTGCCTCAAGGTGGGATAATGCAATGAAGTCGTGAGATGGAAAATTAAAGTCAATGTCTTTTCAAACAACATGAATTAGACCATAGAGTTTGTTGCCAAAATTTTCTGAGTGCAGCAGGTTTCAAAAGTGCACTGGACATACATGTGAACAACGGAAATTATAGTAAATAATAAGGGTAAACAGTCACAACACTTTTTATACAGCCCTCCATGTTTCAGTACAAAAATGCCATTCCAAACACGTGGACAAAATGTTCCTTCACAAGCTCTTGAAACGCTCTCTGCACTTTTCTGTGAGACACCTGCTAATCAGCACTGCCCAAGACAAATACACGACTGGAACGATCACTGGCTTGATTTCTCCATTCCTGTTTTCCTAAATGTGAGATGGAAACAGACGGCTTGGTGTCTTTATATTTACAGTTCTTTGTCTCTCTGCTTCATCTGTCATTTATTCAGCTGTTCCTGTTCCATATGTTGCCATACTGGAAAAGCAAGGTACATTAACTCAGTCTCGTAAGAGTTTCATTATTACCTGACTTTCCTCCCAGCCGGTAAGAAATATATGATAACTTAGAAAATCATTTTTCCCTTTTTCAGCCATTTTTGTTTCCAAATGGAACAGAAGATCAGCAAACCACTGAAATGCTGATGGGTCTCGGCAAATCCAGTAAAAATAAACCTGTCAGATAAACATAAAGAGATTTAACAAGAAGCAAACTTTCAATAAAACTTCCTAATGATTGGCTATACTCATTAACCACATAGTGTATGACTCTTCTCCACTGTAAATTTAATTGTAATTACACATCATTTTGATTACGTGCTTTCCATCTTTTAAAAATTTCATTTTCATATAAACATTGAGTGAAAATAATGTGCCAGTGAAGATAGGCAGTGTACAAGTTTCCCATCTGCTCCTGCCAGAGCATCTCAACTCTGACTTATAATACCTAACCCTGCATTTCTTGCAAATAACTTGATTATTCTTTGAAATTTTGTATTTATCTTCAGTTATGTTTAAAATGGAAGTTCAGTTTCATTCAACACTGAAGTAAGGAATTCCTGTTTCTCAAGACCTTATGCCATAGGTTAACAGTTGATTTGTTCAGAAGATAGTTATCTTCTTAAAGTCAGATACCCTCTATAAAACAGGCTACAGAATGCTCCTACTTCCTTTTTAATGTATTTCTTGTTTAAATTGGGGCATATACTTTCTAGAGAAATATGAAACTGTAATTTTAAATTTGTCAAAGGGATAAAATGAACCACTGTCCCATGATTGGTTTTATATTGGTTGAAAACCTCCTCGCTATGAATAATGTACTCAGTTTTTCACATCCAGCTATCTCTAGTTTCATCTTCCATAACCTGGATCTTGTTTTAGTTGTCTATTGGTTTGGAGAGCCTGTCATTAAAGTTTTGTTTCCTATATAAAAATCAGAGCCTGGGGTCAAGCCATCCTATAATCCTCTCTATGATAAACTAAACATTCCTGGGATCTGTCACTGAGGGGCTATTTTTCCACACTTTAATCATTCCTATGGCTTATTTCTGTCTATTCTTCCTGTACTGCAGTCAGTTACAAACAGAGTAGAGTTTTTTTTTTTTTTAAAAAAGCTGATTTATCCGGTTCATGGCATAGGGTAATGCTTGCATAGGGAATAAAATGTTTCAAACAAGATGGTTAGTCACTGCCCATATGATGAGAGTTTCTATTTCAAGACACCTTGCTGTGACATCTTCAGGTGGATCCAGTGAGACTCTCCAGAACCCTTTTTCTACTCTGTTCTTATAGCCAGCTGGCCCAGAGACCATTGTGACCACTCCAGCATGTGCATGGTCTATGGGGGTCTATTGTGTTGACTAGATACAAAGCATCTTCTAACTAATTAACTATGTATAAAACACTGCCCTGTGTGACCACTTCTACAGGAACAGTTTTTACTGACCATTTGCAAATGTCTTGTCCGTGGTGTACAAGTTAATCAATTTTGCAGCAGGAACTGCCTGTGGAGTCTCCAGACTGATGAGATTCCCCTCCCAGGATCTTAATCAACACACTGAGACATACAGAGCCTGAGCTGCCTTAGGGAGTCTTCAGGGCAGCTGGAAATTTCCACCTGGAAACCTGCTCCACCAATGAGTCAAATTCTTGGCTGGGAGTACAGCCCATCCCCTGGTTTCAGCTAAGTCCCTCATCTCAAGCCGGTCCAGCAGTGCAGATGACTAGACTACTTTCTGCACCACCCAGGGGATGAAGTTCCCGGGGTGTCTGCCCAGGCACTACCCTGATGCCTGGCTGAACCACAGTTATAAGATTAATGTGATTGATTGCAATTCTTGTAACGCGAGTTCTGTAGCTCTTGCCACACAATCCATCATTACTTCTGAACAGAAGGCACCAGACCTCCGATGGGCTTCTGTGGGCAATGTATTTTTGAGTGTAATTATTTTTATAGTGCCTCCAAAGAAATAATTCACAAACATGGAGGAAGCCTAAAAATACACAATTTCAGATGAAAGAGGAACAGCATGGAGGACAATGTATAAGCTTATAACAAAGGGATGGTTGGAACTTCTTTCATTTTGACCGTGATTTTTACTTTGTTGCAAAATCTGTTAATTTCCTCCAACCCGTCTCTCTTTGTGCTCACCAACCCCTCTGTCTTTTATTATACCTCAATATCAAAGCTAATCTGGAAGGCCTGTCCCCTAGTAATCATTATGGGAGTTCTGATGATTTGGAAATTATAGCCCTTTTCCATAGGTTCAATGAGATAAAGATGCATATTGGACACTTCTGAAGTGAAAAATCAGAGAAGAAACCAGAAAGCTATAAAGAGATTTCCTGAAGTTTTAATATGCTAGACTGTCGGACTTCTGGTAAGGTGGTGGGACAAAAATGTGGTAACACCATGCTTCACTGGAGATTTGGTGAAAGAGACTAACAGAAATTCGAGATGTTTGCTAGATCTGAGTGTACTGTAGGGGACCATCTGTGGTTTCTGTAAGAAGTATAAATGAAGGATGATCCCAGGAAATGGGGATAAAGTGTTCAGGGTTAAGTAGGGTGTTTTTACAGCCTAGGAATAGGACTGTCTGCTGAACTTTAGTACCAGCTGTCTTGGCTATTTGCTTTCTCTGCTTCTGTTTCAATGTCTTGCCTTAAATATAACCTCACTGCTTTACAGGGGGCTTGCTGCTGATTTACACTGGCATAACTTATAAGGAAAATCAAGCCCACTGACTTTATAGTATTTCATTTTTGTAACCAAGAATGGCATAATTTTAAATTACCAAAACTAGATAAGGTTTATAGCCTTAACCTTTATGTAGTTCGTTGTGTCTGAAATCTGAAGTCCCCACATGTTCCACATCCTCAGCACCTTGAAAATCAGGCCACTGAATGCTGTCAGTCTGTGTCACAACATGGCTGTTGATTTGTAGTGAGAAATTTCTTCCCCCAGCCTCTGCTTGATGATCTTACATCTCAAGTCTTTTCAGCAGTTCATTTTATGGAAATGTGTATTTAGTACACATGTGTGGAGGGGAGGCATGTGCTTCTAAATGAATGAGTTGTGCATGGGGTAGCAACTGAGAGCATGTGGGCAGGACTGGGAGCCAAGCACATTCAGGGAAGAAGGAAGAAAAGCTAGTCGATGAGTTGAGATGGTGTGGTCTTGGAAATGGGGGACTGGTTTCCAGAGTGTCAGGCTGTGGAGCTTGGAAGAGTGCTTTTAGCTGGTTGCAGACCTAGCTGTCACAGTAACAGCAGTCCAGCTGAATCAGATCAAGCTGCCTCTGGCACAGTCCTCTTGAGAAAAGATGCAGCTTTCTGAAGCTGCAGAAATTCCTTAAACTCATCCCTGGTGCAGTTTCGCTGAAGCGGTACCCATTGCACTGCCTCCGATTTTCACATCTTAGAGGTGGAGAGCATTTGGTAATGACGAAAGACTGTCATTATGAGAAGTGTTTCTGGCCATGATTATGATCTTAGAAAGAAAAGAGGTAGTGAAGCAGGATGGCCTAAGGGTAAAAGGTCTCCTTTTCCATTAGATGAAAGAGGACTTCTAGTATAGTATGTTAAAATAAATGGTGTTTACAAACAAGTCTTCCTTTCTTTACACTGAGTGCCCATAGCATAGCATAACTTATTACATGTATAATTAAAATACAGTAAATGCACAATAAAATTAATCCTTATTAAAACTGTGGAATAACGGCAGAATCAGTGCATTTCTAGAATTAAGCAATTATTCTGAATGCTGTATTTTTTTCTGGTAAGCCTTGGACTATTAAATGACTGCAGTTATTTAGGACCCTTAAAAATCTGTTTTATGTTTATGTTTCATTAGTCTCCACCCACCCTACCCCCATCAACTGCATTCATCAACTTGATGGCTTGCCCAAGTAAACTGTCTTAAATTTTCCAAGTGCTCTTTTTCCAAATCAAGTTAGATGCAGTATTGCTATTAATCAGATCTGTAACGCAGGGTTTTTAGTCGCTTGTTACTGTAATACTCTGCTCCCTTGCAATGCATGCATATTTATCATTCAGTTTCCCACGTCCTGAATTTTATACAACAGACAAGAGCAAGAGCTCCAGTACCTCGTTCCTGTAAGGTGGAAGAACATACTTCGTAAATTAGTTTCCATCATGTGGAAAGTCATCAATAATTATCTGTTGATGACCATCCATCTGTTTCTCCCTGCTCCCAAAAGACAGAAGTGGAGCTGCAGCTCTGGGCAACGCCAGAGGGGCGTAAAAGGTGATGAAGCAGGGGATACCCAGGGAGGCATCTTCATCCTTGACTCTTGCTGCTCCCTCTTAGACATGACTAGTGCCTGGAAGATAGTGTTTGTGTTTTCCTCACTGTATGTGGCTGAACTATTGCCACAACTTACTGTGGCTGTCAAAGATCTACATGGGTTCAAAAGCAATTAGACAAATTCATAGAAGAAAAATCTGCTAAGGGGTATTAAACAGAGAGATGCAGCTCTTGTATCAAGACATTACTGAACTGCAGGTTGCTCAAAAGTGAGAAGGTGTCCACTAAGAACATACCACTGTGTGATTTTCTTGTCTGCGTACGTTTTCTCTAGGTGTTCATGAAGAGCGACTGTTGGAGACAGGATATAGGGCTAAACAGATCTTTGGTGAGACCTGGCAGGACCTTTCTTATGTTCTTAAGTAGGGTAAAAGATAAAGTGAATGTTTGCTAATACTAGCATCTGATGGATCAGTACAATTTGATTAATTTCAGCAGCAATTGATCTGAAAAATGAGACCACTAATGTGAAAAAAAGATCATTTTATGCATAACTAAAGCCAGTAGAAACTTTCCAGCCATAACTAGTAGTAGCGCCCTTCCTCATTGCAAAAAATTACAGGGAAATGAAGGCTCTAGGGCTATTTAATTGTGAAGAATCAATTAGATAAATGTGTACTTCTTTTGATTTGCTGGGCTTTTTAAATTATACAGCTGCAGACATCATGGAAGCTATGAGTATTTATATCTCAACCGTATGTAGGCAACACTAAGAAATATTAGTTCAATAATTGTAATGATAGCTGTACTCAAATCAAAATGAAATTGTTAAAAAAAGAAAAACCTCTTATTTATTTCCTTAATAGACATTTCTATGGTACTCATCATGGCAGAAAGAGAGTGCTGAATACTTTGAGGAAGATTAAATTATTTGTAATTATACCACAAGTGGAAGCTTTTAACCAACGAAAAAAAAATGTGGAGCTACCCTGAGATTAATCGTTCTCACTAAGATGACTGCTAAATTTTTTAAGTAATGCTGTGAACTTCCCCAGCACCTTTCATCCAGGCTTTCAAAATATTTTACAAACACAGATGAAGTTTACCCTCATAACATCTTTGAAAAATAAGCATCACTATTCCCACTGCACCAGTAAGGAAGCCAAGATATAGAGAAAGGACATGTAGAGATCATGTTAATTTTGTATTTCACAGGAATTCAGAAAAATCGAATCCTATAGCAGAAAACAGTGGCAGAAGGCACCATGCATTTATGGTTGTGGCACACTTACCCAGCTATGGATGAACACCCTTAGGTATACTATACCCTCAATGCATAGTTAAATTCTGTTCTTTCCTTCTCTTTCCCCTTAAGATAACAACAACAATGACAATAACAGTTTTACATGTGTACATATGTAATATACATAATATACTTCTATAACATGTATGTACATATGCATAGCTCTCCTTCCAGTAGAAAAGATAATTCTGGTACAGGGGAAGTGTTTGCAAATACACTTTTTTTCACGACTAGGACGTATTTTCATTTTTATTTCCCTCCCTTCTCAGTGCTGCCTCAAAGATCCCCCCTGGCAATTTGAACCTGTCCTCAACTCCTCAGTTACTAAAATCCCAGATGCTTTTTCAGTGCCAGCTTGTCATTAAGATGCCAGTTTTAACACTCTTTCATTTAAAAAGATCAGCCCCTTGGTCCTGCAATCATCTCCATGTGTACTGACCCTCTCAGAGTTCTGTCCACTCCAATGCAATTTCAACATCTGTCCTTAAATGTGAAATGTTGAACAGTTCCCAATTCAGCTTTGAGATTGGAAAATGAGCTAAAAGAAGCTGTAAAGTCCGCAAGCTACCGTTTGCCATGATGGATAGGGAAGAGAATGTTTAAAGCTGATTTTTTGTTCCGTTACCTTCTTGTCCCTCACCCGACTGCACCTATTATCTCTTCTTCAGCTATCTTCCCCCAGTGCAACCTCACATGTCCTTAGCAGAAGATGTATAACAGGTGAGCAGATGAAGAGTACATTAACTTAATTGCTGCCATTCATTCCTTACAAACCACAATATATTTTTCAACAAAATAATTGAAGTGGTTTGAGGCAGTAATATGCATCTTGATATGTGCATCTCATCCAGAGCTTAAATACCTTTACTTATTCCTTCTACGCTGGCTACTGTTCTGACTTTGCAAGGTGAGAAAAGCAGCTAATGGTTGCTGAATGCATCATTCAGGACCAGGACATGCAGCCAAAGGGCCATCACAAAACCTGCAACTGGATAAGAAACAAGTGCTGCCCTTCGCTTCTGTCTGAGATGACCTTGCAGGACTTATTTTTGGTAGGAAAGAGGACAAATTTCTCTTCTGTCTCTCTAACTATCTGTCTAGCTATGAAGGACATTCCACATTTATCTCCAGTTGCTACTGAAAATCTGATTCTTCGGCTTTTAATAAAACCACTGCAGCCAGGGCTACCTTCTTCCTCAGGGAGTGACAGTGAGTTCAGGAGACCCTACCCACAACAGCTCCTGACGCAGCTCGAAAGCGAGCGACTGCTTCTAAGAGCGAGTTAAAGCACTCAGGTGAGTCTCTAGCTCTGAACTGGCTCTCTCACCTGGTGAAATAGGCTTATTTGTGAAACTTCTTGATGGAGTGATAGACTTTCCCACCTACCTTCTGCAGCACCAGCACTGTGTTAGCGTTGCAGCATTTGTACCAAATGGATTTTAAAATCGAGGCAAATGGCGTGACTCCAATTCCTGCTGCAATGCACACGCTCACTCGGTAGTGAAAGACGTCTGTGGTTGCAGATCCATATGGTCCATCCACGGCCACTCTACAGCAACAAGACGTTTAGTCAAGGGTCAGCAGCATATCAAGTGACAGGAAGGTTAAAATATGTTGGGCTACATATTTTCAAAACTGAACTTCTGTTAAAAGAGAAAAGACATGTCTAGGCTGGCACACAAATTACCCGTACAAACACATCTAATTTTCAGTGGGTACCATTTAATAGCAAAGCAACTGTGTTTTGCTGAAATGAGAGAACAAGAGCACCCATGTGGTTTTGGGGCCTGGCCATCTATTTAAGCATGCAATTGCAATTTTCTGGCTTTCTGAAATGCGATTAGTCATATAATTGCATGTCCAAATTTAGCTGTGGAATCTGCATATTTAATTATGAATTACTGAAAAGCATCCTGGTTTAGAACTGTATTTTCTATATTCTATATATCAAATAAAGAGGAAAAGATCAATCATTTTGAAAAGTTCTCTATATGTGTTAAATTAATAAATGAGAAAGCAAGAGAGTGGTCATCATATGCAAGGAAACTACTATTTTCTCAACTCTTTCTGAAAAAAAGGTATTTCAGAAATACATTTTTGGCAATAATACTGTATTTAGTATCTGACATAAAGACGATATTTGTAAGGAGAAATGCTTGTGTATGTTACTACCTCCTACAATCAACGTTGCTGATGCTGAGGCATTCATTTTGGTCAAAATTAGAGCTGAAAAAATTGTTAAATAATCAGATTCGTTCCTCTAGCGACATGGAGTGTAAATACACACAGCACTTTGGAGTGCTCTGCCCATTCTGTCTTTAAATAACATAAATGCTCTGGAAGATAGTTTCACTAACACCTGGTCCTTAGAAAAGATGAGTTTTTTCCTTGTTTCAGATTTTCTATTGCTTGGTACTCTTTATTGTATGAATCATCTTTAAAATTCAGCTCAAATACTACAACCAAAGCATATTTCATTTGCACACGTCACATGGTTCATTTTTATTTCAGTATTCCAAATGCTCTGCAAGTGCAGTAGCAAATGAAACAGCTACTCACGGACAACTTTTGAAAATCTGCCCTTGGATATGAACAAAATAAGCTATTTAAAAAATATATATCGTTGTTCAGATTAATGCCCAGCTCTGTATGTTTTGAGAACTCAAAACTTCCTGTAAAATACGTTTAATTTAGGGAATATATCTAAAATGCCCAAGAACTGTTTTCAGGTAAGCTTTCTACGTAGTTCAATGTGGGCTTGGGAGCAGTTCTCATTACTGTTAGTAGATTGACAAAAAATTGATCTGAAGGAATTGCAAGAGATTCTTTGATCTATCTCTGTGCTACAAGACAGGATCAATTATTTCTGAATCATTTCTTACAGACATTTGTCTTGTCAGTCTGCTCCTAGTTCCTCAGGTGACAGAGATCCCATCACTGGTTTGAATGCCTTGCTCAGCCACAGCTTGAGAGCTTAGCCAAATACAGACTGAGAGATGTAGAGAGGAGAAAACAGAGAAAGAAAAACTGAGCTATACAACCCATTCATTTGATCTAGAAAGGGTGGAGGAATGTAGGAAGATAGAAAACAGAGTGACAAAAAATATTACATTTGAATCTGCCAAGGGAGGAGTAGAAAATAGGGCTAAAGATTGTTTCTAGCTATGGCTTGGATTGTCCATATTCTTTGTGTCCATCTACACAATTTCATTAGAAAGAAGCATTATACTTTTTGGGAAGACAGGCAAAATACTTAGTTTTGGAAAAGTAACACGAGCAGATTCTCGAATTATTTTTAGAATTTAAATGTTTGCTCATCAGCATGATTATAGAATCACAGATTCATAGAATCACAGAATCATAGGTTGGAAAAGACCTCTAAGATCATCAAGTCCAACCATCCACCCAACACCACCATGCCTGCTAAACCATATCCCAAAGTGCCACATCTACACGTGTTTTAAACACCTCCAGGGATAGGGACTCCACCACCTCCCTGGGCAGCCTGTTCCAATGCCTGACCACTCTTTCAGTAAATGTCTCCTAATATCTAATCTAAACCTCCCCTCATGCAACTTGAGGCCATTGCCTCTTGTCCCATTGCTAGTTACATGAGAGAAGAGACCCACACCTGCCTCACTACAACCTCCTTTCAGGTAGTTGTAGAGAGCAATAAGGTACCCCCTCAGCCTCCTCTTCTCCAGACTAAACAGCCCCAGAGGTAGTACTCCTGACTGAAGAGAAGTTGGGTTTTGGGACAGTGTACTAAAACAGCAATTAAGTGAGCCAAAATCCCAAGGAAGCATAATATGGAACTTGATTATTTTCACAGGAATGGTCTATTCTATGATCTTATCTCTCAAATCGACCAGCAATCACAACTATCTTTTCTAGCTGTATAAATGCACATATATTTTATTTTAGTCTTCTTTTATTAATTAAAATATACATATTTTATTGCTAGATCTTACCTTATCATTCAGTTGCTACATGGCTACTGTCTCTGCTCAGTTTCTGCTATATGTTATTTTTTAATATAGTCACCAATTCGGTGTTTATCCTTAGATATTGAAACCTGTGAAAAAGACTTGCTTTTTGCTTTATTGCTAGCTTAACTATTGAAATATTCGTTTTAATATATTGCAAGAAAGCAACTGAATGATGGTGTTAGGCAGCCTAACAAGATTAAAAAGAAGAGTCTTTGTATATGACAGCGCTGTTAATTTCAGCCCTGTATTGTGGCCAACAACGTTTGATAATATTTTTCTCTTTCTCATTCTTTACACTGGCTGTCAATCACTGTGGACCATTTTTGCTCCAGTTCTGCTGAAACGGCATACTTCTCATTCCAGTTGCCTTTGACAAAGGCACAGCTTTCATTTCTAATTCTTATTAACTGATATAATGCAAAGAGTGGACCCAACTTCTCTGCCCTACCTTCTAATGTGCCTCTGTAGCTCAGTGGTGTCTATAAGCTTTTTAGCTTCTTTAGCATCCAAGTCCCATTAAATTATGTAAACATAGTTAAACAGGTGCCTTTTGCTGTTCTGTTTTGCTAGAACTCCCTCATCAAAAGCAATTTTCCAGGGGGAAAACAGTCCCTTCAGTCCCAGGCCCTACACACTCCTCCAGAACTGAAATGATCCCATGCTGGGCTCTTTTCCGAAAATCTCCACAACGCTTGCAAGGAGCTAAGTGGTTTGAATCCATTACGTGTAGAACCAGATTCTTAGCTGGTGTAAGTCTGGATGGCTCCATTAGCATCAGCGGAGCCCTGCTGACTTGTAACAATGAAGTATCAACCTTCTTCTTGAATTAAGATGCCATAGATACAGAATTTGAACACTGATAGCATTTATAAAGCGGAGAAGGGTTTGGAGACCAGAGAAGTAGTTGACGGAGGCTACTGGAAAGAAGTAAGGTTCAGACAGAAGTTTCTGAGGCCACAAAACATCTAATAACTGAAGGGAAAAGCTGGAAGTTTGGATGGCAGGTGGTGGGTGCCATCAGAGCACAAGCATATAGGCACAAAGCTAGCAGATATCTTCTACTGTTATTTTCATTCAGTTCGTAAGCACCTATCTGTCAAAATGGATATGTTTAGATATAGATATAGATGTTAGAGATTTAGATGACAGTGACAGATACATAGATATTGATATGGACTTTAAATCTTGTGTTAGTGATCAGATTCTTTTGACAGCAATTGGCCTAAATTCACAACTGTGTTTATTTGTGGGTTTTTAGCATAATGTTGTATTTATAGACCCAGAACTACGATCTAATGTTGTCTCATAAAGAACACACACAAAATTAATTAAAGTTAAAATGTTAACATTTATTTTAAAATGTAGAATTAATATTTTAAAATGTATTGTTTGCAATTCAAACCTTGGTAACATCCACAATTCCTTGAAAGCTTTTTCCTCAGCTCCAAAGGCCTTGAAGAGGGCTGTAGTCCAATCCCCGACAACACGTATGTGAACACTGAAGAAGTCCTCCTCGGGAGCTGAGGTGAGAGTGAAAGGGTGCCACTCCAGCTGTGAGACAGATGGGCACTGTAGAAAGATATATTGACCAGGTCCCATTTTAAAGCCACGTTTCTTCATTTGAAGCTCAAGGACTCCAGAGGAATGTGTCACTACCTAAACAATAATAAAAGGACCTGTTTTATTTTCCTTCAGAAGAGTAACTGTTTGTTTCCATTAGGTTATGGATGATATCTACCTGAGTTCAGCCACAAGATAATGCAAATTGAGATGCACAGTAATTTTCAAGTGTTGTGTAGATTATGGCCTGAACTGCATGTTGCAGTGCTGTTGCTGCCCAACAGCTTGGGAGCACATACAGCGTGTATCGTGGGGCCGCTTGCTTTTTGAGTGTAAGGTTGTAACAATTCAACAATTTGTCAACTTTCTACCTTAGTAGAGCCTATGCAAAAGTATTCCTTAAGAGAGTGGAATAATTTCCCAGTTTTACTGTCATGTAACACATGTATGGGATTATTGTTGGCTTGGCAAGAAGAAAAAAGCCCAGTGAGCTCAATTCTAGTATGCTTTTATTAAGAGGTAATCTCAGTTAAGCAGCCAGTTTTATGTCACACACAGTATACTGAGATTCTCAGATCACAGCCACTCTAAAATCAGCAGCAAGTCTTATCCGACATGCTTTTCCCCTCACACAAGATAAGCCTGTTTCTGATCGTTGCCTTGATACATTTGGACACGGCTACTTCAGCAGAGGCATTGCCCATCCATTCTGCTGTGACTTAAACAGGTCTTTAGCACGCAGACATATTTACAACTGGGATAAATTGCTACAATGGTATTAATGAAGCTTCAACTATTTATGCTAACTGATAATATAACCCTTAATCTCTGTGGAAGGCTCCAGATTTGAAAGTAAAAACCATGTCCTACTGAAGTCGAAGTCCTGCAAAGACACGTCTCTTCCATTCGCTCCAGTGGAACATGGTTTTCAGCTCAGTAAGAAGAGAGACTGTCTGTGGAGAGGTTTGTGTTATGGTGGTGTAGCCTTGTAAGTCTGGGACTTCATTAATCAAGTCTGGTCCCATATGGAATATTCTTATGGACTTGCTATTGGAATAAATGCAAAACCTAAAATCAATACTTGGCTGAAACCACGGTAATGATGGAAGAGCTGCTGAAGCTATGAGTGAAAAATGAGATCATAATGTAAAGGAGTTATCTATAAAAGATAAAAAAAAAGGTCATTGACATCATAACTTTTTGTTTGCGCAGACAATGCAAGCTATGTTACATACCTTAGTAATGACAACCTCCTGTTGAAATCTCCAAAATCTAACAATTCTTTCACAGATATACAGCACCATAGGACTTAAAACCCACTTCCAAGCCTGTAGAAAGTTACATGTTAAAAAAAGAACATTTATTTTAATTTCTAGAAACATATTTTGCATTTCTGGTTTAAAGCAGCAGGTAGCCTAAAATGAAATTATTTGATTTCTCTTCTATGATTCTTGGTTTACTTTTCTCAAGACAGTATTTCTGCTGCTACTGTAGCAGTTCTGGCTCTCATGTGGAGCAGACATATGGGACTCCTTCACAGACGCACTGCAAAAGTGGTGCTAATATCTATCTGTATTCTGGCCAAGAAGAGTCCTTTAAAATCTTTTCCTACTAAAAGGCAAAAGGATTAATCTATTTAGGTGTTACATATAGACGTCATTGGACCTGTAGACATAAAGATGCATACATTTATGCAATATTACCCATAGTCTTGCTATTCTTTTGCTCTTCAAAGTCTGAAATATTTCAGAAAGGTCAGATAGGAGTAGCTTTCATTGTCAGCTGTGAGTTTTCTGATGCTGCACGAGTCCCAAATATTCAATTAGAGGAATGGTATATATTTCCATTTAATCCATTAGTTGGCTCTGTATCAATAAATATGTTTTTTTGATCTAGGATACTAAGCTGGTCATACTTTAAGTGTTTCAGATGATTGCTGTGCTTGTACTTGCTAATTGTATGTACTGATCACTATAGCAATCAAAGATACTTGGCTATTCAAGTATACTAGCTGATGATTTCACTGAGTTGCATTGATAGCAAAGATAATTAGATGTAATTGAATCGTCATGATTTTAAAAGTCTTTTCTTTTTCTAGAAGGGATACTGTTTTATTTCCAGTTTTTTTAATTACACAGTTCATGCTAACAAACTCGTCGCTCCACAATCATGCGGCTTTTAAGATCTCCGAAGAGTAGCTTTACTTGCTGAAACATTGACTTTGCTCCACAAGCTGAGTAACAGGGGTTATAAAGTATCTTTTATGAGAAGCAAGCCATAAAATTATGTGGCTTCCTTAGAAAGTGCTAAAAGGATGGAGTGGCAATTTCCCAAGGTTAAGTCTTGAAAATTAAATTAAAAAAATGCATGATTTAATAATGGGAATAAACCAACATAAGCCAGAAGATTCTCAGTTAAAGCAGAAACTCAACACATCCGTTGTCCCTAAATACTACAGGTGTCTCTGCACAGTGGGTAATCTCACGTGTCCTGAATATATTTGCATATATCAAGCCACACTAATGATGAGACCTGTTTTTCCTCCCTTCCATTTGTGCTACCTGTAAATAAAAGCACGTGACGGGAATGTTAAGGCTGCAGGCTACCCTATGCGAGAGCTCAGCTGAGATTTCAAACGCGCCATCACTCCAGTGCAATGGAGCATTCAATCCAAAATATCTTTTGGCTGGGTTGGGACAACAAGTCATCCACCAGGAGGAGTGGGCTGCCAGGCAACATGACTCCTGGCTGGGTAATCAGGGCATTGCTATTCTTGCCCAAGTGGTGTTTCCTCCTGTAATGAGAATGAACTGAAATGGGGCAGTGATGGCTCAGCTGACACTATGAGGATAAATGTCTGGATGCCCCAGATGCAGCAGAAGTGCTTCAGCATCCTCAGTGGGAGCCAGTTCAGGCTCCTACCAGCTGAAATACAGAGCAAGGGAGCAGAAGTGGCAAGACTGAGAGAAGGGTTCCACCATGGTAGCCTCCCCCAGGAACTGTGTCAGTCACCCCACGCAATCCCAGCTGTGCACAAAGCTGTCCCCTCCCTGCTCGGTCATGTCTGCACCTGCCCCTGCCAGTGCTGAGCAGGTCTCACCACAGCTTTGTAGCCTCTGAATGAACTCGTGCCAACCATGGTGTCTAGCAGGTATCACACCATAGCATGTTACCCGGCCAGCAAAGAACTGGTCTTATAGACAATCTGTATGCCATATGGTATTACCACAATTCTTTTAATGTAATGTGACTTTGCAAGTATGGCCTTCAGTATGCAGGAAAGTGTGGCAAAATAGGTTTAATTCAGAGAAATGGAAGTTCTCTCCAGTTAGCTTTATGATAATGAATGTGAAGACATGCTGTTGGAAGCAAGCTTGTGTCTGTATTCATGGTGCGTAGCCATGTATTGATTTTTATGGCGACATTGTAGCTGAAATTTTTAGAGAGGCATTCATTTTCTCATTAATATGCAGGTTGGATAGTGGCTAACAATAGTTTAGTTCAAGAAAAGTCTATGTCAGCCATTAAAAAAGCTACGAGACACTGCATGCTAATTTTTCTCCTTTACTATACGATTTCTTTTGGTATGTTTTCTCTTTTTGGAAGAAGCAACAAAAACTTGCATATGAGCAAGCTAAATCTTGAGCTGTAAATGTTAAATGATTTTGTTTGGATGCTAGACATCTGACATACTGTACAAGTCTGCTGCTTAATTACCCCCTGTGGATTTGCAGTCTTGTTGCAGCAAAACCACCCTTCCATGGGACATTTTTCCTGCCTTTCACCTTTCCCTTTCGTAATTCATTGTTTCAAATTCTCTCATTTTTACCTAACTTAGGACTTCAAGGCTAGATGATATGAAGCATGTGCCCCAAAGCAAGGACATAATTTTATCTCAAACTTATTCTCCCTTGGTATTTAGACTATCCATATTAAAGTATTATTAGTTAAAATAATAATATTAATTTACATCCCTAGCTTTGCTGTTGCATTGTATTTTCTGTATCTCTACCCTCATAAGATTTTTACTTGGAGGCTCTGTTTGTGCAATGAACACATCAAGGATATTGGTGATACTGAATAATTAAAAATAAATGTACACAACAGATGTAAGTAGAGTACACTTCTGAAATCCGTACACTTCAAAGGGAGTGTTGCCTAACTAAAGGATCTTCCAGAAATAAAAATTTTTATTAATAACACCAAAACTTTACACATTGCTCTTCATCTGTACCTGCCTATACTGACTGTACAGGAGGTCAGGATCAATGTCCTAATGCACAGGGAGAGGTCATGGAACAGAAATGTGAAACTACCCTCTAACCATGACACTAAGTGCCAGTCACTAGCATACACTCCAGCTCCCTACCACCTGAGACTTTTGGCCTCCCAAGGAAGGACATGAAGTTAAAAGCAGAAGATAAACATCACTCTTACCACAGGTTTGTTGCCAGAAAACTGCGGCAAAGGGCACTGAGTGGCGTTCTCCCATTCCAAGTAGTGATCCTTACAGTAAGTGGCGTTATGAAGCAGCAGACTCTGAGATGTCTGACCTCGCACAAGCTGACTTAAAACAAAAATGTTCATCAGTGATATGCTTCTTTGCAACGTTTCCACGCATCTGTTGGTTTTGCACTAGTAGTCAAATGCAGATTCGGAGATAACTGAAAGTTCAAGAACTGCCCATTTCAACCCTATTCTGCTCCCTTGTTCAAATTACCTTTCCTTTAGCTTTGCCGTGACTTTTTTACCAAATGCAAGAGGTGTGTTATGGTATTGGTATACATTAATGCAGCAGAAGTGTGGAGAGTCCTTGTGTAGAAAATGTACATTTTGCTGATTGTGGCAAAGTTAGAATGATTTCCAAGTTCTTTGGAGCAGACACTTTGACCTCCTCTGTGTATGAGCATCTGGTATTGTTTAGAAAAATAATAAAATTTAATACTGGCAGACCTTCTCTTTCCTTTTCTGCCTTCTAAATGCATTTTTAAAAGCTGCAAATAAAGTTGGAGGACCGTAATTAGATGTGTACTCTCTAAAAATATTAAATTCTAGCTTCTTTACTTCAGAGAATGTTAATGATGTGAATTTTCCCAAACATATCAGTCCTGACTGTTCAGTTTAAATGGGTTTCAGCTGGTGTTGATTATGGGTAGAGAAGGAAGATTTTTATGGGGAAACCCTGTTTGTTTCATATTGTTTCTCTGATTTTTCCCTTCCATACTTACTTTGGCTCTACAACATTAGCTTGTCCTGCCCACTAGCCTGAGGAGATAAGAAGGCAGTGTCATCAGCTGCTACCAGTTCAGACAGAAAGACAGAAAAGGAGGTAGGCTCGAGTGAGTTTTGTTCAGTCACCTGGGAAGGAGAAGGCGGTGGGAAGTGAATGAAACCTTGGGTTCTGACTCCTTTTCATAAATGGGGTAGTGGTAGGGATGTGCTGGGGCAACAGGGAGCTGCTCTGTTGCACTGCGCTCCCAGCCTGGAGCAAGCAGCGTGCTCATTGAATGCTGTCGAAAGGGCATTCTCTTGCTGAGGAGAGCTGATCGGCTGGCTAAGCAGAGGGAGCTTACAAAGCTGAGGGTTTAAAGGGTTCATTATAGTTGTCTGAAATTGGATTCTAAAAGATTTTCCGGAGAGAGAGGGGAAGGCTCCATTTTAATCAGGCTGGGATACAGTTTACAGCATTTGTTTGCAGCTGTGCCCCTGAAGCTTGGGACTAATTAATTGGGCAAATTTCAGGAACAGTCAAAGCCAAACTGAATGTGGCAGCTCTCAAACCGCAAGGAAAGAGGTGAGAAAAATAACACTCCACAAAACATCGTACTGGCCCGTTCGCTGCCCTCTGGTGACGCCACGTACCTCCAGGGAACAGGCAGACACTCACGCTGCTGTGGGATAGGAAATTCCACTCTGTCAAAGAGTGATGGTCTGTATGTTCTTAAGTGGTGGGCAATGCATCTGAATGTTTTGCGAAACAGACATAAAAAGTGTATTATGATAACACCAAGTGACCCTGTCCTTAGATCTGAAAAGCTTTACCACAGCTCAAGGCCATGTGTACACTAGATAGTCAGCAAGAAAAGATCTACGGAGCAAAGCAGTCTTTGGTGAGGGCCTCGCACTGGACACATTTGAGGGTTATGTAGGGCTTAGGACTAGGTCTGGCTTGATCCTGTGAATAGCTCACTTGTTAGTGCTTGGCACACAGAGATGTGTTTGTGTCAGTGTAGTTTCATCCCAAAATGCTGTATTATGCAGCCCAAGGTTGCGCCATGGTATAAACCAAAGCATAGCAGGTGAAGGGGACCACAAGATTTGCATCAAAATTGCACTCCCTATCTGAATTAAAATGAAAATGTAGATGCGCAGCTGTAGATTCACATTAACACTATTGCAAAGAAGTGAGAAAAGGAAATGGAAGCACGCAAGGGAGAAAAAGCAGATGTCAGTGGAGCTGGATACAGAAGATGGAAATCTTTTCATCAGTAGGCACCTTTTTGCTCTCACTCTGCATCAACAGGAGATTTATCAGCCCCTGAACTTCGCAGGGAGGCTCCCCCGACCCTGCTGTCCCTTGGTGTGAGAACCGGAGCCCGGTACCAACAGATCAGACCTTCCTCTTGTGCTGAGGAACAGGGAGACAATCAGTGACCTGGCAGCCATCCCTCTCCATAAACTCTGCCTGACTGGGCTAGTCACAAACTTGAGTTGTTTGTTACCGTAGACATTTAAACCTGGTTCACAGTATAGTGCCTGCTTCTCCATGGTGAGGAAATTTGGGGTTCTTTTCCCCACAGACAGAAAAGGGCAAAACCACTTTGCGTTTATGGATGTAGGGGAGAATGGGCACAGGGACATTCGCCACCAGGTAGCTGGCATGCTGAAAGCTTGTCCAGCTTGTCCAAGCTCTCTCACAAAATGCCTTGCGAGAGCTATGACCATAAAGTCTATCCCTAATTAATTTGAACCCACAAAGGTCTGATTCCTAATCTGCGATGTCCCCAAATCTCAGGGATGACAGTTCATTTGGACTGACGCATTGATAAGGTGCAGGTTGTAAGATGCTGTAAGAGTGGTTAAAAAAACTAAATCTCACTTTTAGTCCTCAGAAAAGTGCTGTGTTTTAATTTCAAAATGCTTTCCTTTTGCATTCTGTCTCCAAGCAAAGATCCCAGCAGTTTGTTAATAGAAAAGCACAGGATTATAGATTTGAATCGTGTTTCATCTCAAACTGTGTACATATACCCCATGTAGTTTATGCAGACACTTACCCCATGCCATGGATTATTAAACCAATAAAGAAAACCACAAAGAGGTGGTGGGTGTACCAGAACACCTCATAACACGACCTTCTGACGAGCTCGGTGGATGAAGTCATGATCAGAATTAAAGCCACAGTTATCATGACTCCAGTTACTCCAGCTATGGTGTTTAGTACCTCTCCTGTTGTGTTCTAGAATGAGAATACAGTATTAGTATTAGCATTTGCATTTGCATTTACATTAGTATTATTAGTTGTTTTTGTAGTTGTTATTTTTATTACTTCTTCTGTTGCTGTTACTATTGTTACTGTTTTTGCTATTATGTATGAATCCAAAACTGAAGATACATTTTCAGCATCGGAGCAAAAGGAGAACAAGACATGGAGTCAAGGCAAGCCTCCATTTTCCAGCAGAAGAGCATGGAAAAACATCCCTCCCTTCTATTCCCACTCAGGCTTATCCCAGGCAGATGTGTAAATGTTTGCTGCAACTTATTGTTTCAGGAATCAAAATGAGGAAATTTGTGTCATTAGTATTTTTATCTATTTTGCTTATGTAAAATTGTCTCAGAAAAAAAAGAAAAATTTTTAGAGAAGCGGGAAACCTAGAACTGTAATAAGCAAAACAGCACTAGAAAGCAACTTACTCATATGAGGGTGATAAAGTGACGTGCTAGGATACCTGCAACCATAAAGGTGTGTGGCCCTGGTGCTTATTTTACTTCAAAGTTTGTGGGGTTTCAGCAGATCTGAAGTGGTGTATCAAATGAGTGGCTCTCATATACCTAAACAGCCCATCTCCTTTACCTGTTTTCTACATTTACCTGAAGATATATTGGATAATACCTGGGTTTATTTTTTAAAAGACATATTTATATTTACGTTTTTTTATGCTTATCGGTGATGAAACATGAATATACTGGGCTTCAACATGTTCTTTCTTGTTCATGACTCACAGACATCAGTGCAGATCTGTTACATCTGTCTAAACTCACCAAAATAAACTGAAGTGAGAATGAAGATGTATTTTGAACACAACAGTCAGATGCTGATCTCAATTATAAAGTGCAAATCGTGAAGAATAGCAGTAAAAATCTCACATGCAAGATGAGACTCAAGCTAAATATGCCAGCAGAGTGTAAATGAAGTCCTCATTTGGCCTGCAAAAGCATATATATCTGTTTTCCTGGTGCTGATGCACAGGAATGAAGGCGCTCAGCACGCCTTCTGGATCCTGTGTTGGTTCTACAGCTTAATACACTAGGAGAAAAAAAATCCTCTGTTGTGCTTGTAAAGTGCACTCATATGATATGGAAATCCTTGAGGTGATAAAATTCCACAATGCCATTTTTGCAGTCACTTTTTACAGTAGAATCATTCTTTCAAATGTTCACACTTGACAGCACACAGTACATTTTCAAATTGGTGCCTGTGAAGACTGTGTTCAGATCCTATTACATATTAACAGGATTGATCTATGTGATATTTTGAACATTTCCATCACAGTGGCTAGTCTGAATGTTGAGATGAAACATGGAAAAATGTCAAAGACACTTAGTGCATTGCTGCTGCAGGGGTAGGACGGAACTGAAAAAAATGCCTGAATTGTTGTTCTCAGAACTTTCTTCTCTGAAGTTAGAAGCAATATTTTATTTGCTTTCCTTCATAATTTATTAATTCTGAGTGTAGCTACTGACACACGAGTGGACAAAAAAAGAAATATATATGTTAGAGGTTAGAGTAAAATCTAGGCTGATAATTATGGGGCATATTACTGTGAGAAATCTGGGAAAGGATCTTAGAAAATGCTAGCCTTTCTCCTCAAGGATATTTTTTAGGATCTTGGTGTTAATTAGAGTCCTACCTCACAATTATTTCACCATGGGAAGGCTTAGTGTAGAAAAAAATGCATGCTGAAAAACAGTAAATTCCTATTCAGAGCTGTGAGCTCTGTTCTGTTCTTGGGGAACATCTCACGTGCATGTGGTGAGAGTGGGCACCAGGGGTGCAGAAACACTGGGCAGCTTCGTCCCTGCTTGCCGTCCTGTTCTGATAAAACTAACTGCTTTGTCAACACTAACATCAAGACTTTTGTGTTCATACCATTGAGATCGATTATTTGCTTGGTTTTCTTCAAACTTGAGAATTGTTCTCTGGAGATATTCAAGACCCGCCTGGACAAGGTCCTGTGCAGCTTGCTGTAGGTGACCCTGCTTCGGCAGGAGGGTTGGACTAGATGACCCACAGAGGTCCCTTCCAACCCCTACTATTCTGTGATTCTGTGATTCTGTTTACTTGTTTGTTTGGAAAGATGAAAATATCTAAACTGAAAAGGAACAGAGAAAAAACAGGACAAAATGCCTTGTAACTGAAAAATCCTGTCGAAACCTACTGACGGTTGTCCAGCCATCATCTCACTTTGTTTCTTCTTTCAGTGGAGCACACAGCTGACCGAAAGAGCCCCGCACCGTGTTCATGCAGCATTTATTGCGTGCTGGCTGTGTGGGAAAGTTACTCTAAAGAGCAGAAACACTGTGTGGGAATCTCACCAGGGTCAGTTCAACCCTGGAAGATACAAAAGCATGCAATGGTATACACAAGCAAACAAATAATATCTATGTGGTGTATAGTATGATGGAATAAGGAAAACAGATGATTAATTTTTGCATGCTTTACATGCATGCATTGCAGAAAGGATCTGTTTTTCTTTATGAGTAATATAAACAATAGCTTCTCTACCCGTGCTGGTTTGAGATAGCCAAGGAAGTGGACAGGAGACAGAATCACTTTTCTTCCCCAAAGCAAGAAGAGTCATTCGTTTTCAGGGCTGAGGTGCTCACAGTCCTGCTTGTCTCTGAAGAGCACGCACCAGCACTAGCTTCCCAGTGCGCTGACTCCTGTGTGCAGCAGTCCTCTGGGTGGTTTTGCGTGTGCTCTTCCCCGGACAGCCACACTCAACAGGGCAGAATCAACCCCCAGATTGGGAAGACACTGTGCAACCATGGGGAGAGGCAAATAGCAACTGTGAAAGAAGTATTGTTATGTGATGTTGGGTTTTTTTCTTTCTGGAAAGAAGTTGTATTTGTTCCGTATGTTGTTAGTTTAGATTAGTTTTTTAAAATTCTTTGCAGGTTTGTTTCATTGTCTACTATTCACAATACTCCTTATCACACCCCCCCCCCCGTCTCCTGACAAACTAATTAAAATACTGTAGACATTTCTTTGAGCTTAGTAACCTGAAAATTGCAGCTCTGAGTAAGTGTTTTGAGCTGAAATTGAGGTTAACCTTTGGCAACTCCTTGCTCTGGTTAAAAGGCTTTGAAATACAGTTTTACCGACAATGGAATCCACAGAGGAGAACTTTTTAGATGAGGAAAACCAAAAAGTGACAGCTTACTGTTTCATAGGTCCTGATTGGGTTCAAGTAGCTTTCATTCGGGCTGTTGCCAAGACCAGAAAGTTTATTCCGTAACTCCCCCGCTTCCTTTGACTGGCTGGTATGATACCGCTCGATGTTGATCAAGTGGGCAACAATATGGATGGCTGCATGAGAGTGGTGTGGAATTACAGACACATTTGTACTTGTCCACAGTGCCAGAAGGAACTTCGTTAAGCACACTATAAGCTATTTGAAAAGCTTGGGCGTAAACTGAGAGCTTTGCATAGGTTAAGCTGACAATAAAAGGAAAATTTTATCAAATACGTGTCTAGTATGGAGCAACTGCTTCTCAGTGGAGAAGAGAGGAACAGCTCCAGGGTCAAGTCTCACGTTTGCAGTCAAGTGCCCTGCAGTCTTCAGTGTCATCAAAGTAGGACCTCTTGAGAGATGATATAAAGGTGTTTGCCTCTGACTTTAAATTGTTCAAAATGAGGTAAACTCATTCAAATCCCTATTTTTTTTTAATGTACTAGGATGTGCCAAGGTCTAATATTGCTACGCAGGACACGAACTTGTCAGTTTTAGCCACAGACAAGTTTGCAGCTTGCACCAGGGGTATTTAAGAGATGCAGTCGAAATCTGTCCCCTATTAACAAGTAGCTATAGCATTACTTTATGCAGGTGGAGCCTGGGGAAACCACAGGAATGACAATTTTAAGAGAGAAGTCTGAATCACAGTGTTAGATCTGATTTACCCTGAGCATCATATATCATCTCTACTTCTGGCCTGCTCCCAAAAGCTATATGAAATGGTCAGTTTAGAAAAATGCCTTAGACTGAAGTAAGAACTTCCCTCTAATTCTTTTCCTGAGTGGAATGATGAAAATTTCAAAAGAGGGAAAAAAGAAGGACTTTGTTTTATTATTGGCTAACATAGATAAAGTTGTGATAATGCCAGGTGCAGGGATTCAGTTTTCAATATGAGAGATTATCAAATCCATTACAGGAAAGATGTAGTTAATCAAAATACTAAACGCCAAAGGACAAAAAAATGACAATGAAAAACAATTATATGTTTACAGTAGAGCTATTAGAATATGCTATTTCTAGTTTTTATAATTAGCTTCGCATTATCATCTCTCCTCAGTGTGTCTGTTCTTGTCCCTGACAGTTTAAAAAACCTTTCTAAAAGTCAGTATTTGTACTAAACCAAATACCATCTGCTTCCCTGAACAGTATTCTCTCGAAAGACTTTTTCCTTTTTCTTTTTTCTTATTTTTTTCCTTTTTTCTCTTTTAATTTTTCTTTTTCTTCTCTCTTCTTCCTTCTCTCTTTCTTCTTTCTTCTTCCTTCTTTTTTCTTTGCTCTTTCTTCTATTTTTCCTTTTTTTAATTGTGACTATTTGCACAGAAGTAATGTCTTACTCTGCTAGTCCCTGTGTAATCATAGATGAAAACACAGGATTAAATGCATAAGGACTTTGGTATTTCTAAGTCTTTTAGGTGCCTATCCACTTAGTGAGCTCCCTCACTTCCCATGCCAGAGTCCAGCTCCTTGCAGTACCTGGGGAGAGCTGTGGGCATGAGAATAACAGTTAAGGTTGGATGCTGGCCATGGAATTGCTTAAAGCAACCAGTGTAAAAAGGGAGAAGATTGCACTCTTCCCCCGGCAGTAGGTTAGCCCCTGTGTCCAGGCTGGAGAGAAGTTATTTTCATTCTGTTCTTCTGAGGTGATCCTTCTAGAGCAGTAGGTGTGCTGTGGTCGGTTGCCTGTCGGATTGCACTTCATTCAAAACATAATATTAGCTTTGGGACTTTCCCCCTGCCACTCCCTAACACCTGCTTCACCTCGTTGCCCCACACTTAGGTACTCACTGGGAGATGAAAGACCTATTTTAAAATCCTTGTTACATTAAGTTTAAAATAGGGCTTTAAAACAAATCACATGTCCTGGGCTGACTGGTTATTCTCTTGTGAGCTGTCTCCTCATGAAACCCTTGATAAAAATAATCAAATATTTATTGACACAGGCATCCCAAGTGAATATCCTGAGCACCCAAACTGCAAAATCAAGCTCCCCTGTTTTATGAATCTTTGGGCCAATGAATCATAAATTATTTATACAAGCTGGAATAGCTTCAGCAGAATGAGCATTGAATCCAAATGGGTATGAACGGAACAGAGATAAAATGAGCCTGGAAATTACAGGACAGATTCAAGCCATCAAAGGAATGAGACTCTAAAATAACCTTTCAATAAACAGGATAATGGGTTCAAGCAATCTAAGCAGCTTTTGGCTGAAGGTTGGTCATTTTATGAAATAGCGTATATGACGTGACTGTGAGCATTAGAAGGTATTGGACTCAGTGACCCGGCGTGTCCTGTGTATGCTGTTATGGTTTAGGTGCTGCATGTGAAACAACCTGGCCAGCACCAGTCAGGAGACACTGCCCGGAGCCTGCGCCTGTGCAGGCGCTCCCAGCACCTCAGCAGCACTGGGATGCTGCAAGCAAGGTTACGCTAGACTACAAGCAGCGAGTGAGATGTGTGGGTTCAGACTGTCACAACCCAAAAGCCCAAGAGGCTCTGAGCCACAGGGTTTAGGCAGCGGCTGTGTGGGGGCTGTGACAATCTGTTCCCCAGCATACAACGGGTGCATAAGCAGTATATAAACACTGTTTATGTATTTAAGTGTAACAGCACTTTTAAGTGCTGAGTGGGAAGGGGGGAACTCTTGCTACAAGGGTCTCCTTTCAGAACAGATGTTTTGGCCTGGTAAGGATGTTATCAGATCCAGCTGGAAGGGAACCAAGTCATTGCTTGATGAAGACCTGATTTCTCTGACATCTGAAAGAGCTCACTCGGAGGACGGCAGTGCGGGGTAATGGACCGCTGTCTGCGGTAGGTTCTGGAGTTACATGCTGCATGTATTCCAGTACCGGACCAAGGGAAAGAGGAGAGAAAACTTTCGAAGGATGGAAAGCCCTGACAATGAATCTCTGAGTGGACCTCTACTGAGCAGTTATATCTTAGCATCTGCTAGTGATTACTGGTGCAACCAGTAATGGTACTCGATGTCCAGGTGGAGAACAGTGATGAGTGTTGTGCCTCAGGGGTCGGTACTGGGGCCAGTGCTGTTCAATATCTTTGTCGGCGACATGGATACTGGGACTGAGTGCACCCTCAGCAAGTTTGCCAACAACACCAAGCTGTGTTGTGTGGTTGACATACTGGAAGGAAGGGATGCTGTTCAGAGGGACCTTGACAGGCTGGAGAGGTGGGCCTGCGTGAACCACGTGAAGTTCAACAAGGCCAAGTGCAAGGTCCTGCACATGGGTCAGAGCAATCCCAAACACAAGTACAGGCTGGGCAGAGAGTGGCTCGAGAACAGCCCTGAGGAGAAGGACTTAGGGGTACTGGTGGATGAGAAGCTCAACATGAGCTGGCAATGTGCGCTTGCATCCCAGAAAGCCAACCGTATCCTGGGCTGCATCAAAAGAAGCGTGGGCAGCAGGTCGAGAGAGGTGGTTCTGTCCCTTTACTCTGCTCTCGTGAGACCCTACCTGGAGTACTGCATCCAGCTCTGGAGCCCCCAACATATGAAGGAACGTGGATGTGCTGGGGTGGGTCCAGAGAAGGGCCACAAAGATGATCAGAGGGCTGGAGTACCTCTCCTACGAGGACAGGCGAAGAGAGTCGGTGCTGTTCAGTCTGGAGGAGAGAAGACTCCGGGGTGACCTTATAGCAGCCTTCCAGTACCTGAAGAGGGCCTACAGGAAGGATGGAGAGGGACTTTTCACAAGGGTATGTGGGGAACGTCTTTAAACTTAAGGAGGGCAGATTTAGATTAGATATTAAGAAGAAATTCTTCACCATGAGGGTGGTGAAACAGTGGAACATGTTGCTTGGAGAAGCTGTGGATGCCCCCTCCCTGGAAGTATTCAAGGCCAGGTTGGATGGAGCTCTGAGCAACCTGGTCTAGTGGAAGCTGTTCCTGCTCATGGCAGGGGGGGTGGAACTAGATAATCTTTAATGTCCCTTCCAACCCAAACCATTCTATGATTCTATGATTCTATGATTCGACTTGGGCCTCTTCTCCTCTATACCAGCAGGATGCTCTTTGTAACTCTGATATGATGTAACAGTCACCATAGCCTTGGAACCTTGTGAATTTCACACAGATGTGATCCATGGCGGTGTTTTACCAAGGGTTTCCTGCAGCATATAAACTGCAGGTTTTGGACTATCGTTGCTCACTTAAAATAGCAAAGTTGACTAGAGGTGGAGGTTTGAATCCGTGTTCATAGCATAACACTCTTTGTCTCTTTCACCTTCAAAACACATAGATTTTTAAAAAGTGATACTGCACATTGTGAAGTCTTCACGTGAAATGATGACATTTCTGTTGTTTAGAAGGCTACAAAATCTTACACTTTCCTCAAAGTGCGGGATTGTACATGATTTGTACAAATTCTGGTCATGTCAGAAGCAATAGGAAACATGGTGTTATCTGGTGTATGCCAAGTATTGAGAGTGAAACAAGGTGTTAGTTTCTTCCAGACAGACAGGTCCACATTTCCTAATAGAGTATTTCTAGTCTTGAACAGAAAAAAAATGGATTGAATAGATATAGCTTCCCAAGAAGATCTTGAGCCTAAGGTTTAATGAAGAGCAGACATGTTGCAACTTTTCCCTGGAAGAAGAGATAACTTTCTGCAACTTAACCTAGTAAGTTTTTTCTGTAGGCTATTAAAGGACGCAATTTTGTCCACCTGCACATTGTTCTGCTTTACTGTAAGTGTTACTGTCAATGCAAACATCATCATAGCTTTATCTTTGGGATTTACCACATCTTCCCTCCTGGGTGACATTCCCTCCAGCTGTCATCTAACAGGTAGAGAATATTACAAGTGTAGAAGACTTCCAGAATGAACAGGAGAGGGTTTGGTTTTTTTTCTGCAAGCTGTTCTGAGGTAGCTGTTAAATGTACAGACTATAAAGGTACACTGGAAAATATTAACATTCAAACTAATGGTGTACTTGGGTATGTTGGTTTACATGAGTCTCCCGTGATCTTAAATATTGCCTAAAGTGTTATTAGATTAATACTTCTGATGTTTTTTTGTGTGCTGCTAGGAAAAAAATGATGCAATCTAAAAATGAGTTGTAGCTGGATGGTAAGAGTAATGCAAAGATCTAATTCCATTTTCACTGTGGTTCATTTAATGTACAATAGTTGTAGCAGACTAAAATGTCTGGCACTGGATACACTGCCATTAGCTAAAATTTTTTACATCCCTAAAGTACATTTTCTGAAGGTCTTTGCATCTGCAGTGTATAGAATTTACTAAGCAATTTCAAAATTAATATGCAAATTTCTGAAATCTGAGCTTACAACAGTTGGGGTTTTTTTCTCTGTACCTTTTAGATAAGTTAACCATGAGGACGAAGTTTAAGGTACTACATCTCTGGATTTTCAGATCAATTTTTTCCTCATCCTGCATGACCAAATATAAAGTACAGAATAAATCATGCCATCTGTTAAATGAAGTTCTTTATAACTGCCCATGAAGACTGAAGGATTTTGGCTGTTGTTTTTAACAACATCTAGAATCTCTGAAGCACTTGACATACATAATTTGTATTTGACCTGAAGACGTTCTATCTAGCCCACCTCTGAGATCGAATAAAAGATTTTATTGGAAGGAGGGAGGGAGGAAAAGGGCTGCTATTAGAGCGTGGTGTTTACTGTACATATTCTTAAATACAAAGAGATGTAATTAAATTATCTTGAAAGCCTGGTCAATTTAGCTAGTCTTATCCAGCCAATTGTGCCTTCAGTGAAGCATGCACAACTCTCATTGAACTAAACAGAAATTGCATGTGTTTATCTGAGGATAAGATTTCACTCTCTCTTTTTCTGCATGCCTGTACGGGTTAATAATCAAATTGGAGCTTGCTGCTAGCAGTTAAATTCTTTGGTTAAGCAACCCATCATGATAAAATCAAAGAGTCAAATCTAGGCCTTTCTGCCCACAGCAAAAAGAACGGCTTTGCAAGCAGCTAACCCAGGCACGGGAAATTCTGCTCCTGACCAAGCCTGCGTTCTTTTGCCACTGCCTTGTGCCTTTTCTAGTTACACAGAACACTTGATTCAGCTTCATGCTGTCTTTGTGAACTAAAAAAGTGCAGGTTATGTAAAAATTACAACAATAGTGACCACACACATACTTGCATTGGATTTTTTTTTTTTTTTCAGAATGGCTATAAACATCAAAAGAAAGTGACTTGAACCATTTTTTCTCCTAGGTGGAAGTTTATAATATTTAATTTAATGTAGTTTCCTTCCTAGTACTTGCACTAAGTCTGGATTTAAACACTCTGACTGAAAAAAAATGCTGTTTAATGGAAATCTGATTTTCTGTAATTTCTGGAAGTACAACAATGAGATGTCAGCTAAACTTCTTTTGAAGACAAGCATCTGCTTCCCTAAAAACTTCATCGCTTACACGAAAATGTCACTCAGATCACCAAAGCCCTTCACACAACCACCGCTACCAAAATGTGGTTGAAAAAGGAGAGGTTTTATAGTATTTTTAGCTATAGATTTTTCAGTGCTTGTCAGAAGCCAAACACACCTGGTGTCATGACACTTCTGTCTGCATTTTGCATGTTTTTAAGAAAATCGCACTGCTGGAATTTTTAAGGAGCAGGAATGATCATTTCAAACAGCCTAGCTACAAAAAGTCTCACTGTCCTTCCCCTACTTTCCCTTAATTGATTAAGCTTTATTCATATTGTAATTCAAAGACTGTTGGGGCAATTTATCTACATAACCTTTCTGCAAACATCAAAACAACACAAGAAGCAGTTTGTTCTTCAGACTATGCACTGTAAGTCAAAGTAAAAAAAAAAAAAAGTGTCCCCCCAACACTCCTCACTTCAGAAAATGTATGAATGTACTTTCTTAAGAGGGTAAAAACAATACAGTAAGAGGGAGGAGTTGCACAAAATGTTATTTACTATCTCTTGTAGATATCTTTAGGTTTCAGACCACTGCCTCTCAACTGATAAGTCTCTTTTGCATTAGAAAGCATAGAATTATTTGCACTGATCAAACTGAGAATGCATGAAACTATGATTTTATTCTAGGAGAGTTACAGGTCTATAAGGAAGATTTATTAGTGGGTGAATAACTCCCAGACAGCTCTTATCACAGACAGGCATGCAGAACACAGGAAACCAAACTAAGCAGAATTCCCTTTACTGAATTTTCAATGATGCCCTTGATTATAGATAGCATTGTTTACTCTCTCTTTTTCCTCCAGCTTCCCTCTTCCACCAGTCTCTAATTATATCACTTTATGACCTGACCAATTAAAGCCTGCTCTTGAATTTGTATTAGAGCTGATGAAAAATTAAAGGTACAGAGGTACTTTTTCCAAGGCCACACACACCTCAGCTGAGCTGGCTGCCTGTTATAAGCCAGACAATACTAATGTTGCAATGATTTTTTTTAACATGCTATTAAATAAATATGCTGGAATAACACCACCTGGCAAGCTGAGATGAATACATGTTACTTTAATAATAAAGGAGTCTACAATTTTATATTGTGAGGTTAAGATTACTGATCTGATCCGCAAATTGGTTGAAGTTCTTGCTGCCACATTTAGGCTATTGATCATCCAGGGGAGCACATTTATTTAACTAAGAATTACTAAAATGCGATAGACTAATAGGAGTTGACTATGATTTTGTGTGACAAAAGGCAATATAGGTAGTACTTGGATAAATAACGTGTCAGTTGAGAGGACAATGGCATCTATTTACACATCATTTTAACACTTAGATTTTATAAAAAGGGACTCTATATACTTGTATGTACCTCTTTACTCTGAAACATTGCTTTTCTGTTACAATATGTGCTGTAGATTGGATGGGGGTTTGTTTTGTTAATTTGAAATTTAAGTTGAGGCAACTGAGTTTCTGGGCATTCTTTATCTAAGTCTGACTATAGAATGATGTGGTGTTTTCCCAAATATGATAGCTGTTGCTTATTTGTTTGTTAGGGAAACATAAGTTCATAGGTTGTCATGTTTTGTTCATTAGACTTCCCTCTCTTTTATTTTCTTTCTCAAATATCTCATCCACTATTTGTCCATTTGATATTCTGGAAAAATCCCCAACCTAAATAACAACCCCAAAACAAACCCTCATTTTCTCCCTAGAGAGTGACAGAACTAAATACTGGTGCTTTTTGTCATTTCACTTCAGCTCCTGTGTTTTTTTCCTTGGAATTACTGAAGCCATAAAGTAATCACTTTTCTGATAGACTTGCACTTTCCAAACTGTCCACCTTAATGCACTAGCAAACATTTTTATGTTAATGTAAAACCCAAAACCATAAAAGGTTTGACTGTGCAGTTTTGCTTTCTTTTTGGAGCATGACAAATTATACACCAAGTAGATGTTGGTTAATTTACATTCCTGGGTTGATTTGTTAATTAAAGAAGCAATGTTGCGTTCTATAGGAATCTGCTTTATACTGAAACTGAACTCTGATAAATGAATGGACATAACAGATAAGTAAATCATTGTAATACACTGTAAGATGCACATTCTTATCCCCCAGCTTCACCTCTGAATTCCTTAGCGCTACATAGAAAGCACAAATTTTACCTATTGATTCCTGATGGCAATCCTGATTTCATATTCTTGTCTCACTGCATGGGGACAGCAACAGCATATACACGCAAAAGCAGCTCCCTCATGTAGACTGATAGAAACACTGGGACCAGGATCCACCCTGACAGCCTGGGGGTAGAACTGTTACCCTGCAATTCTTATGCTTGCAAATAACATTGATTAACTCCTCTGTCTCCTTCATGTTTTCTAAGAAAACTATCTGCCCTGTGTACATCTCCATCTCTATGTGCTTATGTCCTTGCTCATATTGCCTTTCGTTCTTCCTTCTCTGCACATCCTTCTTCCCCACATTATCTCCTGTTCCCCTCATGTCCTCTGAATTCCTACAAGCTTCCATCTTCTCCAGGTCCTTTAATCACTTGGGGAACAGGAGGGTGCCATGTCTTCTTCCCAGCCCGGAGAACGAACATCTATAGCTCAGTAAGTCACTAAGACCAGCAGAATAGATAACTTTTGATCTCAGCATGCAGTTTTTCTCTCAAGAGGGCCTGTGTTCCCTGTGTCCACCACCTATTTAAAAAAACGTACTTAAGAATTGAATGTTTTGGAGACAGCTGCTTGTCTCAGATTCAGATTAAATTGATTACATGGTTGAAAATTTCTTGAAGAAGATGTAGCAGTGGACAGATGAGTGGTGTGACTCGTAAGCACCATTTCCTTAGGAAATCAGACTGTAATTCTATGTCATCTCCCCAGACATCTACGCTCAGGGATTTACTGAAAGTTATTTACTTTAAATGTTAAGAGCACACAAGTTGGTCACAATAACTAAATGGCAACTAGTGGTTACTATCCAGGTGTAAAGTTTATTGACTTAACAGTCAAACTTTCCTCAAGCAAAAAAGGTTACAAATGGTTAATCAGACGGAACTCCTGCACCTTTTTAAAGCTGCAGTCACCAAATGATTGCACTAAAATAGCATGTCTCAGAGCTGATGGGGATTACAGCATTAGGCAGAATCACTGTGAAATTCAAAACAGTTCAAAGGCAAAGAAGAAAAACAAGCTTACTTGCATTTATAGCTATTCCATAGGCAACCGTCTTGTGAAATGTGATGTTTTTGTCAAGCTGTCTCCTCAGTGCTCCTGCACAGCACTTAGTGAAAAAGCAGAACTTGTTTTATATCATTCCTATTACTATTTACAACTCACATTTTGGAGAGGAGAAGAGAGGAGTTCAGTACATTTAAAAATGGAATGTTGAAGGAATTCAGTGGAAGTTTTGGGTTAGTCATAACTTTGGGGCTCAGGTAACTGTTTGTGGTACAGTGATACTCCAGGATTCCTTAAGCTGCTTAGCATACGTAGGGGCTCAAAACCAGGTTAGATAAAACTCTGCTACATTTAGCTGTGAGTTGCGCGTGTTTTATCAGGGCTGGCGATTAACTCATTTGCTGATATAAGGACACCAGGCTGGGCCACCACTGCTTTGCAAGCTCCGGCCCAGCTGCGTGAACACAGTTGAACTGCTGGCAAAGCCAGCTTGCAAGGAAAAACATTTATGCTGCTTTCATGAAATGCACACCCCAGGAGGGAGAGGCTGTCTAGACCTCAGGTGGCTGCATGCTTACGTGTCACCGAGCCGTCGTCCCACTATTGGCAGTGCTGGGCGGTGGTGTGCCCATGGCCAGCTGGGTGCCTCTGCGCACAGGCAGCCTGGGGCCAGGGCGGGCGGCGATCAGCCAAAACTAACACGCTCTGCTGGAACCCAGACAGCCCTCACAGACCTAACTCGGCCTCTGAACGGTGTTCTGGGTGTCTGAATTGCTCACTTGACCTGGCACAGTGCCATGCCAAAGATCCTGGCATTTGTCCACGTTGTTTCCTAGCTAATGAATTTTCCAAATATCTGGAGCACCGCCGGGTGCAATGCCAAGGCATGGCACCTCCTTGGAGAGTCACTGGATCCAGCCTGTGCTGCCCCTGCTGGAGCCAGTCAGCTTGCTCTGTACCACGCTCCTCAAGAGCAGAATATTACCCAGAAGAGCAAATATTATCTGTAGGAAGAGTTGCAGTTTTCTGAGTTTTTACTCAGCATCAAAAGTGGCCATGCAAATATTGTCTGTTGATTCACAAACTCATTCAGAAATCCAACAAGACTTTTTTTCTTAAATGCTCAGCTCCTGGACTCAAACAATTATAAAACAGTGGTGATTCCCAAACGAAAGACTGCTGGAAATGTAACTCTAACTCTGAAGAACGAAAAAGGCAGAACTGAAATAAGAACTAGCTTACAACAAACTAAATTAATGTTAGAGTTTCAAAACTGCTGTTCTTGGAGTCATGAAGTGATCAGTGATTTTTTACCCAAACATGTGATGTTGGAATTGCTCTGATTGTAACAATTCACTGCAAATTGAAGCTATAGCTAGTAGAGCTAAAGCCTTGAGTACTTCCTATGCACGATGCTGAGGCTAATGTAAATGCCTCTGAGCAGATGACCACTCCATTACAAAAAAGTATGTTTACAAGAAAGGAAGACCTGAACAGTGGCCACTCAGACAGAAGGGTTTAAACATCTTCCTTATTATCCTTATGACACTTTTATCTATCTGTACATTTTCAATCTTCAATTTTCAGTTTGCAGCTACACAGGATACACATGATGGACGTGTATTTTCTCCATTTGGCCAAGCTGCATTATTACGTCCGCTTTTTGTAGCTCCTCACTTTTTACTTCATGACACCATGCTATGCAGCGGCTGCCAAAATCAGTGTTGCGTTTAAAGCACTGTGTTAAACAAGCCATTTGTTTCTCTTCAGTCATGAATACTGACAATTTAAATGGTAATAACTAGGCAGTAGTGTACAGACTTCTCTATCAAAAATTAAAATTCCTTGGAAAACGTTTGATATGGATAATACTGCTGAACTACGGAAATAAAAAAGGGAGGATAATACGGCTATTTGAGAAATGGCACTTACAATGCTTGCTCCTCTTAAGAATGAAATAAGGTTTCTACTGACTGGTAACAGGATTAGCATGCAGTTAAAATTCAGGCACGTCGCAGAAGCTCTTGCCCAAGCCAGGGTTGACTGTACATATAACAGTATAAAGAAATTAAATTACAAGCTTGGTATAGGAAGAGCAAAAGAAAGAAAATACTATATTAACATAATACTCTTATATGGGAAAATTACTGTTGAAGCATGAAAAATATTATTGTGAAGGATGTAAATAATATCAGCCTATGCATACATTCTTCTTGTGGAACCCTTTAACAATCAAACTCGTACTTACTCCCAGCATAATCCGTGTATAAATGTAAGCATCTTCGTCTTCATACCAGTGGAAGGTATCAATGAACAAATAGAAATTCAGTCCCAGCCATACCAGCTACAAAACAGACAGGCTACAGATTAGTGATACTTACAATATTTTTCAGTGCACATAAAAATGGTTATGCTTATTGTTTTAAAAGTATCTGAGAGATACTTCAAAATCAGCGTGTAATGCAGTTCTTGGTCACAGATGATAGAAATCAAAAATGTCTGCTGGAATGAGGCTACCTTTTAGCAAATGCAGGATTACAGTCCTATCACCACATCCCTGGTAGAGGATATAGATGACATTTACTGTACGATAGTAAACTTGATCTTAAACACAGGGCTTAGCCTGGTCTCTAAAAAAGGCAATAAAAGCTAAAATAAAAGAATTCAAAAAATGGAGGGAGTCAGGAGCGGAGGAAATTCCTTTCTCTGCCTCCTATACTCAATTCACCATAGCCTCTGAAAATAATTCAGAACATAATTTCAATTAAAATTGTAAGCCCCTGTTCCCTTTATCTGAGGACTGAAGTATACAGACTTAAAAATAATTAAAAATAAAACAGTAAGACTTTAAATTGTTTTTAAAACTAGTTATAAAAAGGCTGCTGAATATTTTATAGTAAGTTTTACATTAAGCTTGGGAATATTACTGTAAGCAAACCATAAAATGTCTTTTAAACAAGCTTAAAATATTTATATATATCCAATTAGATTTTTTAATGCTAAAAATACTCACTAAGAACAGCACTGAGAGTTTTTCATTCAAAATCCAGCATCCCATCCTGAGTGCCTCTCCCTATGCTAGCAGCAGCTGACTCTTGCCTTCCAGTGTAACCTGAGTTCTCTGCCCATTCCTCAGGCTTTTCTACTAACTCCTTTTGTCTTTAGATTTTAATAAGCACCTAGTGGGAGTAGGAGCTCTCTCTAGGAATTTTCTAATTAAGGACTCCCTGACAAGAACAGATCACCCAAGCGACATGTCTCATGACCAGTGTAAATAAAATGCTGGTCATTGTCCAGTCCTTTCTCTCTCCAGAGTTATCTCTCAGCAAATGAGAGATGCTGTCATTAAATTGTGCTCTTGTACTAACATGAATTTGGGTGGGTTTTTTTGCTTTGTCTTTGCCGTTTGAAGAGATTGCAACTTTTCTTCATGATTTGTCTTTTAATTTAGGAGCAAATGACAGCATCCTTTGTGTGTGTTTAAGATGGGATCATTGCTAGAAGATCTTGGGCGTGACAAAGTTACCCAGCCAGAAGTTGGGAATTGTCAGAATAAAGGGTGCCCCTCTAACATTCGTCTGGATTTCTTGCAAATATGGATTATGGCAATGTTAAAATGCATGATAGTTTTTCATTCATTTGGCTGCAGTCATGAAATAAATTAATTTCTGTTTCTCCTATTTACAGTGTTTGTATAAGGACACTAATCCTGCTTCCTTCCCTCTCTGCTAGGAGGAGAGAAGTAACAATGATTTCCTCCTGAGCTTCTCTGTCAAGCCTCACAAACGTCAGCTGCCTTCACCCGTGACCTGTGAGGTGAGCAGAAGATGCTTATTTCAGAGGCCTGAGCACAGAGGGGTTAGGAAAAACCGCATCCCTTACTCATGCATGTGGCTTGAGCAGTCTGGCAGGCACCGTGGCTCTCCATGTGCTCCGGACCCTGCTCCCACGTTTTGTCTGCAAAATGATGTTGCTTTGGCAGGATTTGAGGCACTCAGGAAGTACAAGCCTCTTCCAAATGCAATCCACAAACAAGGTCCAGGGCTAGAGCTTACCCATTTTTTCTCAGGATTTGTTTTTCTTTATAAAACCAGATGTTCCAGTTCCTCTGGATTTGTCCTGAGCACTATTCAGCCTCCTTCCTTCTCCTCAGAGGTTTACTCCTGTGAGAATCTAAGGAGCCACCTGTGAAAATGAATCAGCAGGATTCAGTATCTCTCAGCAAGATAAAAACCTTTGACAGGTCACCGTAACAGAGAACGCTATTAGTCTGTTAAAGTTTTTTTTTAGTAGGTGGTTATCTGTGCAGCCAGCACCACGATTATATTTAACGTGAAGAGCACTTTTTTTTTCCTTTACTAAGAGACAAGAAAAATTTATTGACCTTTCTGCACTTTTCCCGAGGAAAATACCTTTCCCTTGGCCTCCCTTACAGCGTGGAACTGGTGGCAACTGGGGTAAGGAATAGATTGCTTTGAAGCGTGGTCAACTCCACTGCAGGAAGGTCCTCCTGGCCAGCCAGGTCCTAGCTCCTCTTTCGTCCTGTCCTGGTGAGCGCTTAGCATTTACGCTTGGCTCCCACTGCCAGAAGCAGTGCGAATTCTGCCTGTAGTAATCTCATTCCTTCCCCAGTAACACCATTTTCTTAAGGCCTTCGTGACTTGGCTTGGAGACCTTTTTGTGACAAACTAGCTTATAATTTCTTGAAGTTGAAATACTATTAAACTCAGATACTTTTTAGACCAGTGCTAATGACCATTAATATGTTAGCAGAACCATGGAAATGTGGTTATGAATACTCTGAATACAAGCATTTACAAGGGATTTATTTTGAGCTTTATTTTTCTTGGATGGTAAAATTAAGCATAATTTATTAACTGACATTATGACAAGCCATGTGCAGTAATTGGCCACTGTCTGTTATGTGGCTTGATATAGGTTATTCCCACAACCACCCTCTTTACAGTAGCTTTGTTAATGCAGGAGCTAACAAGATAGTGAGTACTGCTGTATTTTTCAGAGGTCAAAAAAAGAGGAAATAAGGGGCAAGGGAAGAAGAATGTGCAGAGGGTGAGGAGGAATACTGGTAAGGTCAGATGCCAATTTTAACTACTTAGAAAAAGGGCAGGGGGGGCAAGAAAACTCACTATCTGGATTAGCTGCACTTCAAAGGGAAATGCTGCACTGCGATGTTCTGCTTTGAAGTTCAGCCGATCCAGACAGCAATTTTCTAAAATGAGTCAAAACTGGCATCTGAAATAGATTTTTTTTCAGAGTACAGCAGATTCATATGCTGGTTCAGGCTCCAAAATTTGTCTGGATCAGCAGCTGTACTTCAAAGCAGCGCATCTCAGTACGGCATTTGACTTTGAAGTGCATGTGGTCCAGATGCCAGTCCTCTTAAAGGAGCTGATGAATCAACTGCACTTTATTTTTTGTCTGTTGAAACAACTATGTTTTTTTCTCATATATAACGGTAGTGTGTGTGGTCTCCAGTATGGTATCCATCAATAAAAACATGAAACTAACACAAAAACTCTTTATTGCTTCATTTTCTACAAAGGAATTGGTCATCATTATTTTATGATACTGATTTGCAGTGATCTTGGCCAATTTCTAGCACAAACTAGTCAGACGACTCAGGGAAGGACATTTTATTGATTAAAGAACTAACTGTATTCCATTTTGTTATTGTTTTATCATTATCATTATCATGAGCTGCAACTGTCCTAAAAAGGATATAGAATAAGGATGAAAAGGAATTTGTTCTGGCAGTTGGGGAAAAAGCAGTGATGGGTATGCTAAGTTCCCATGCAAAAGACGGGCAACCCTGTCATTAGCTTAAAAGGTCAGTTTTTGCATGGAAAGAGGTTTATGAGGTGCTGAATTCTCCCATGTAACTATCTCAGCATTAATGTCAATGTTTATATAAATTACTGTTACAGATCTCAATCACAGTTAGTTCTATTCTATTTGACAGCAACCTCTGTCTGAGATTGTTAGTAATTTTTTTAAAGTACTTTCAACAGTGCTTACCCATTGCAAGACAAATTAATTATTAGCATGAGACTGTATACCTATACATGCATATATTTCTTTTTGCAGGGCTATCCTAATTTCACTATTAGGTATGCATGCCTTGTTTCTCAAAGGCAAAATCATTTCAGTTGACTCTGAACTCTGCCCTAGCCCTTTCATAGTTTTTCTGTGTGCTTGACTTTACATCTGTTAGTAACCTGGATGAATTCGATAAGCTTCACTATGCTATATATAGAGGTGGATGTAGGTAAACAAGTGATCTGTAGGATCAGGGTTCTTTAATTTTGCAGACCGTCTGACAGCCATTTAATTGCTGACTATATCAGAGTGTATTAGACCTTTATATTAGACCATACAAAATGATGGCACTGCTGTGTTCTCCAATTTTTACTTTATTTCTACATAATGTTTCCTGATCATGTGTAAGAAATGAGAGGTAGATTTGTTTCTGTTGAATGGATGCAGAAGCTGCACAATATGTTTGAGAAACCATTCAACTTTTGTGGAGAGAGAAGCTGCTGAAGCTGATTAGAGTGCAAACCTGTTCCTTTTTTCCTCTTTTTTCCTTTTAAAGGAACAGAGGCCAGGGTTCAGCTTTGGTTGTTCTTCAGTGCTCTGATTCTACCTTTGTATAAGAGACTTATTGAATTTCTATAAACAGTGGCTGAGTTACTAGTAGCAGAAAAACATATATATAATTTGCAGAGGTTTTCTTATAGCGTTTTTTTTTTATTTAGCTACCTCATTAATGTTAATGGATTTTTTTAATGAACTGTACTCATGTTACAGATGGGGGAACTGTTTTGCAGTTTGAGAACATTCGAAAAATCCCTAAGCTCTAAAAGACTAATGTAATATCAGCCTTGTCAGTGCCAAAGATTCAAAAATCATCAGATTGTTCTAAAATTTATGAAATTAAAAAAAAAGAAGAGTGTGCAGTCTTGGGGAGAGTGCTGACTGAGTACTGAGACTTCAAGGGCATCTGGCCTCTCATTTACTGCTTTTCTTCAGTAACAATGCATGTATTTTTTAATAAAAAATTGAAAATCTTGGCCCCAGAAGTGGGCTTCAAAAACAAACAAACAAAAAAATCATGCAGTTATCAAAACACTTGTGATGCAGCTGGCAGAATTAGCAATGGTATAGCAAGCATTGAATTGTTTCGTCTCACTTTATTCTCAGCTGCCCGTAGCAAGGCTCCAAGACCTTCCTAATTTCTGAAACTTGTTTTTTTATACAACAAATGAAAGATATTCACATTTGCATACAAGTACTATGTCCATAAAAGTAGTCATTGGTAACAGAGCACTAAATGGAGGTAAAGACTTTTGCCTTTATCCAGAAAAGCAGAATAAAGTTTCAGAACACCTTTAAAAAAAACAAGTCTCCTGGTTTCAGGTCCAGCTCCTCTGGACACAGACACAGTACAATAAACCATTTCCTTTCCCTGTGTCAGCAGTCCTGATACTGCTATCAGGGATATCTCAGCTGACGGACAGTGCCAGAATCTGGAATTGCAGTGTACGCCAGCGATGCCTACAGGACTCTTGAAAGGACTCGAAAGAATAGCAAAACACAAGGGTCTGGGATCAAAATCAAAAGTCACGTTGGAGGCTACATGAGAGATTGTCACTGACCAGTGTGGAAGCAACTGTTGTTTCTGCCTGAAGCAGGGCTCAGCACCCTGTTTGCAGAGGGCAACCATAGCTCCAACTCTTTCCACAAGCCAGCGGAAAAGGTTTGTCAATGAGAAACGTAACAGCTCTAGCTTGGGACATAATCAGTTCCCAGCCAAATGATGTTAATATTTGAATCTAAATCTTTTCTCTCTCAAGGGACTCCTTTATTACCATGCTCACACTGTAATCAAAATATATTCAGGAGCAATATCAGACATTCAAAAGCTATTTGTTTCAGTAAGTGCCAGAATCTCCCAGATCTTCACTGTGCATCTCCAGAAATAGAGTATCCTACCTTCCTAATCATATGTGCAAAATGCTGTTTTTTCCACATGAGCTGTTTTCCAGCTTAATAAAATGAAACAACTCCTCAAATCAGCTGAAGTCTTGTACAAATAGATGTGTCCACAGGTTACCCAGATGGATTTTCCTTTCAGCTGTTTTGTAGGTAGCAAGCTGTGGAAAACAAGTTAAAGATGAGCGGAGAAATGGAAAAAACAAGGAGCAGGAGGAAAAAGGTAAGACAGTAGCATCCATGATGTTTTCTCTGTGTCACCAGACCTGAAAAAATCCTATAATAAATGAGATATTTTTCATCTGGCCCTGTCTCAGATGTTCCTAATATGGCACAAGCAAGTTGAGCATCAGCCAGCCTCCCTCCAGCTCTTCATCTCCTGTACCAGGTGCCACTATTAAGTCCACCAGTCTGCAATCTGTGACACTTTTTTGCAAGACTGTGCTCGCAGGATGCCCGTCAAGGGAGCAGGCTCTGCCAGGCTAAGTATAACCCACGATACGGGGGAAGGGAGGGCTGTGCCCTGGCAGGCGAGGTGATGGAGAGGGAAGATGGCTGCCAGCTGGCTTCTTTTCATCTCGCCCAGAGCCAGGACATCGCTGACACAATGGAGAAAGTATTGAGGGAGGCTCAATACAGGTACAAAAGCGTTGTTCAAGTTCCACGTCAGCACACAGCCAATACCCCTACACTACTGCACATACATAATCCATGCCCTCCAGGGCTGACCAGATCAGGGACATGACCTGATGACAAAACACATGGTGAAGCTGAGGTACTCAATCCCTTTTTCACCTCAGTCTTTACTAGCAAGACTGACCTTCAGTTGTCCCAGGACCCTAAGGCAAGCTGGAAAGTCTGGAGCAAGGAAGATGTATCCTTGGTGGAGGAGGATCAGGTTAGGGAACATTTAAACAAAATAAACATATACAAATCCATGGGACCTGATCTGACACACACACAAGTGTTGACCTGGCTGCTGTCACTGCGAGGCCACTCTCAATCATCTTTGAAAGGTCATGGCAGTTGGGGGAGCCTCCTGAGGACTGGAAGAAAGCGTGTGTCATTCATGTCTTCAAGAAGGACAAGACAGAGGATCCGAGGAGCCTGAGGTGGTCAGCCTCAGTGCGATTCCTGGGTGGTGATGGCCCAAATCTTCCTGGAAATAATTTCCAGACACTTGAAGGACAAGAAGGTGATTGGGAGCAGTCAGCATGGCTGAAATCATGGTTAACCAACCTGATAGCCTTCTGCAATGAGATGATGGGTTTAGTGTTGAGCAGGTGGGAAAAATGAGCTGACAGAAATCCAGTAAGGTCAACAAAGTGAAATGCCAAGTCCTGCATCTGGGGAGGAATAACTACAGATACCAGTAGAAGCTGGGGGCTAACTACTGGAAAACAGCTCTACAGAGAAGACCCTGGGGTCATGATGGACAGCAAGCTAACTGTGACCCAGCAATGCACGACCTTCATGGCAAAGAAGGTCAACAGCCTTCTGGGCTGCATTAGGAAAGCACGTTGCCACCAGGTTGAGAGAGGTAATCCTTCACCTCTGCTCAGTGTTAGTGAGACACATCTGGAGTCCTGGGTCCAGTGCTGGGCTACCCAGGATATGAAAGATACCTACTTACTGGAATGAGTCCAGTCAGGGCCGCAAACATGATTAAGGGTCTGGAACATCTTTCATGAGATCATGTTCAGCCTGGAGAAGAGCAGACTCAGGGGGATCATATCAATGTGTATAAATACCTGATGGGAGGGTCCAAAGAAGATGAAGCCGGACTCTTGCCAGTGGTGCCCAGTGACAGGACCAAAGGCAATGGGCACAATCTGAAACACAAGACATTCTGTATGAACATTAGGAAACACTTTCTTACTGTGAGGGTGACCAAGCACTGGCACAGGTTTCCCAAAGAAGGTATGGAGTCTCCTTTCTTGGAGATTCTCAAAACCCATCCAGATAGAGTCCCGAGCAGTCTGGTGTAGGTGACCCAGGTATGAGTGGGGAGGTTGGACTGGGATATCTCCAGAGGTCCTTTCCAGCCTCAGCCATTTTGTGATATCTGTGATTTCCACTTAGTGTACTAGAGAAAAGGGAATGGACCATTCTGAAGTCTCTTACCCTAGACTATGAGAATATTTAATTTTGCTAAATTATTTTGTCTTTTGTTAAAATTTTCATGAAGAAGTTATTAGATTAGTCTGATTTTATTTCTGGCTCTCGTTCAGAACTTTGTGATCTCATTAGCAGTCCATTTTTATGAGGATGAAATGTTTTTGAGTGCTAGAATGAATATTTTCAGTAGAATATTTTGTAGCAATTTTGGTTGATGCAGTTTTAATTCTTTCACTGGTATGCCAAAAACAATGATAAGAAGGAAACATAGGTATTTAAGTGACTTCATATACCCTTAAAATGAGTACCAATGACATGAATAAAAATCTTCATTAAAGTAATATAAAGACTTGTATATAGGTGTGTTTTTAAGACTGTGCACTGCAAATAATTTTTCCAAAAAACACATCATCATGCAAATTCCTAATTTGCATCGTTTTAATATTACCAGAGTTGATAAAACTGTATGTTATCTGAATGGTTTTCAGTGACTGATTTCTCCTCATTTAGACTTTATATTCCTTCCCAAATTCATTCTGATTATTATTAAATCCTATTCCATATTAAATTAAAAATGAAATACAGTTTGCCCAGCATAGGAGCATTAAAGGGTCACTCCTATGTAGTCCTTCGTGTCAGTAGTCATAGGCACATGCAGGAAGAGTAGCAATACATACAACCTTTCCAGATGGCTGTTCACAACTGCGCACAAGAACAGAGGTCAAGAGCTAAGAGTTCACCTAGTAGAAAGCATTTTCTAGCATGTTCAAAGTGGAAATTGTATTTTAAAGTAATTACAGGCCATCATTTTTAACACAGCAGTATAGCAATATATAAAAGCATAAGCTGTAAGTGTTCTGCACTCATTTCTCTGACACTAAAATGTTATTTGCTTCCATTACCTTAAATTCAAATAAGCCAGTGTCACTGTCTATAAAGTATTTCTCTGTTGTGAGAACAAGCCATGAAGAGGCGGGGGGGGGGGGGGTGTGTGAGAATAAAGATCAAATACACCAAGAAGTGGTGAAGAAACAATGAATAAAGACAAAGTGGGAGGAGGACAGACCTTTAAACAGTATTTTCAGAGTCTAAGCAATAGTACCCTTGTGAGCAAAGGTTTCCAAATGATGCCTGATTCAATCGCATTCTCCTTCCAACATTTTCTCCCCACATCTTTATCCCCTCCCCTAAACTTTTTTTAAAAGCCCTGTAAGTTCTAGCAACTTAATCAGTCCTACATCAGACTTCTCCAACATCTTACGGCAATACGTGCATAGGTAAAACGTCTTTTACTTATGATTTGTGACACATTTGATTTAATGTGCTGTGGACAAAGCAATGGAGTTTTAGGACATCGGATCCATCACAAAGGGCCAAGTGGCTGCACATGTTTAACACATCTCATGATTTGGTCTTTGAAATTGATAACAAATTTTAAGTGATTTCTTTCTAATAAGACCCCGAGTTCATTAATTCTCACCTGTAGTGGAGTAATTCCCCATCAGTGGGGGTCTAAGTCTGACCATGGAGAAGAAAGCAGCAGACAAGCTCATGCTCCTTTCTCATCTCGTCTCCTTTGGGCAAGGACTTTTTCCTCTTCTCCCCACCGTGTGTAGGCTGTTCTCCTGCCACGGCGCTTTCTTGAGAAAGCAACACAAGCAGAACAAGCAGCTCCCATCTCCTCCAGCCAGGCAGTGACCAGCAATGTCCCTGCTGACCCGTCACTGTCACAAGCACCACCCCACTGCCCTGGCCCCGTGGCCTTACCCCAGCCATGCTCTCCACGGGCATCACCCCTCACCAGGGCTCTGGAAGTCAGCTGCAATTTGCTCTAAATTTAGATTAACATTGCAAGTGTTTCAAGGCTTTGAGCTGCCTGAAATTTCCATGGAGCTGTAAATTTACCTTATTGCAAGTATGAACATAAAGGTAACTGCAAGGACATGGTGATTATAATATTTAATGTATGCCTGTTTATATTGTAGTTACAGCTTAAGCTAATGAATTCAATTTTGTTAAAGGTTTTCCCAAAATAGTGCTTTAAAACAGAAGAAATTAAAGTTGGTTTATATTCAAATATTGCTCATTTCAGATCTCATAAAAGTTCTAACAACTGCCTATGGTTCAAGAATAAAGAAATTAAAAGACACTTTAAGAACTATCAGTAAAATGTGATTAAATTAAAGGTTGAGCAACATTTTTAAAATTGATTTTTTAGAAATAAAACCTTGAGGGAAACTTATTTACAAATCATGCTAATTTTTAAATTGTTTTAACAGAAATTTAGTTAAAATGTTCTGTTTCATATATTACAGTGCTCAATTGATAGTGTTTATATTGTATGTATTTTATTATATAATTATTTAATTTTATAATCGCATAATTTTATTATATAATAATCTATTTTTCATTCAAAAGTATACTAAATTTTTGGTAGCTCTTGCCATACTTAAAGTACTGTTCAAAGATTTCTATTTAGTTTTTATGTCAGACTGTGTAAAACAAAGACAAATAATTACAAAAAGAAAAATCAGAAGAGGAGATTAAATGACTTACCAAAGAGTCGCAGCAACTGCTAACAAGTTGTGTCTCATAAACAGTTCACAACACTTATCCTATTTTTTTCTGTTGTTTTGAAAAAAGCTGAAGCAGTCTTCATGTATAAGAACATTAAAACTGCACTGTTAATTGTTGTTATAGTGGAGAAGATGATAATATGTGATCACTAGACCCAAATGTTTTTACTGTGATTTGATAGATTACATGAGAGAACGGCAGCAAGAAACAAAAAGGAAGATGAGAAGATTTATTGCTTAATTCTTTATTTGTCCTCTAAAGTCTTTTTCCCCCACGTATTATTAACACTTACTAAATGGGAAACTGCTGCCACATGTTATGAGACCTGCTCCAGCATCCCTGTCCTGACATTGCTGGCTTTGGCAACAGGGACCTGCCCCTGGGGCAGGGCTAGCCTTGGTTGTAGGGAAAAGCTCCATCCCCTGCCCAGCCTGGGGAGGATGCACCAGCTACCCTTGCATGCTGGTTCATCCTGCAGCCTTGGCCACTTCAAACAAAACGGACTTTGAATGCTGATCTAAATATTTAAGAGTAAAATTGTATGCCCAAAATGAAGCTTTGTTTCCTGGCAAGAAACAAAGCTTCTTGACTTCAGAAAGGTTCATGGTTTTGAGCAGAAAACTGACATATTCTGAATTGCTATTACAGTGAGTTGGGTGAGTGAGACAACAGCTATGTGGTTGCGGGAGTCCTGAGTAGGAGTAGGAATATGACGTGCTTTATAGCACTGGTAAAATCAATACAAGAAAATGCATCCAGAGCTGGTAGTCAAAAATTATGTAGAAAAATTTGTAATGATGCAGAAGATGGCCATAAAGATCAGGGCTGAAGATAATGCCATCATTTGAAAAACTTTTGCACACAGTCAGTCCTAAACATTTTTCACCCCTGGCCCAGGAGCAGTGTTCAAGAATCTCAGCTTTCAGTTGACAAATAAATAAACAACATCCTATACCTTGTTGTTGCAGTGACAGCCTTGAAAATATAAATCAAATGTAAACTCATCTAGTGATGCTTTCCAGACCTTAAAGACATCACAGGATGATTGCTGAGGAACATGAAGTGTCCTACACAGAGGAATGAACTGTTAACTCAAACCTACAAATGGCAGCCTATGGTACACTGAAAGCTGAAATGACATGGACAGTTTGAAATACATGTAACATCAGACACACCATATAAATCACACTGTGCGCAAGAGTATGCACTGTTGTATTTAATCAAATAAAATAATCCTTAAAAATAAATATTTGCTGTCATAAAATTTTCACTGCAGTTCCACAAAACGTAAGGAGCTTGCCTCAGATCATGCTTCCAAGGCAGATAAATCAGGGCTGTGGTAAGTGAGCGAATCTTCCATCAAAGCTGACCTAACTGTAGCAACATTATAAAGAGTGACAAGCTGTAGACCGAGCCTGTCAGAGAATGGGTGTATTTATTAAAACATGTAATTTATCCATGAATTTAGGTGCTGCACTAGACTGGTGTAGATTGAATGAGATGGGGCAGAAGTACCTACAAGAGAAAAGCTATGATGAGGGTAGCTAATTAAAGTTCTAAGGGAACAGATTTTGACTTACACTATCCCATAATTTGCTTTTCCTTTAATGACTTCGCTCTGTCTCCTATACATGTAAATTACACTGTCTGAACATCCACTGAATGCCAATTTGTGCAATTTTTTTCTACTTCCATCCTCTTTTATCCAATTTCTGATCCTCAAAACCATTAGAAAATTTGTTAATATTCAATTTTCTGTCAGAGAATACTATTTGGTCCAATATGTATTCGTCAAAATTATGATACTAGATTTGGCAATATCTGTTTACATTGATATTTTATACTCAAAACACATTAAACTAATATTTTATATTTTTGGAATTTTCAATTTTAATTTTTATTTTTGAAAAGAAAAACTATCAGGAATTACATTAAAATAGTCCAATCCAGCTGCTTATATTTTATGTAATTAAAGTAGTTTAGCTGTCCTAAGCAGCTTTGGACATGGCTATCATTAAAACTGTTTCCTCACCCAATTTTGAATAGAAAACATTTCACAATCTGAATTTCTCATTGAACAGAAAATTCTTTTCCTGAATAACAGTGCTCTTTATTTCCAAGGAATAACTGATCTTTTGATATGTTTGATAAATGTGACATATATTACAAAAACTGTGTGGCACCTACAGTTCTAAGCCTGATAAAGATTCCATAATAGACTATGGGTTTGCTTATTACTTCTGGCTTTTGTCCAAGAAGTTTACAAATACTTTGATTTTTTTCTTATGTGAAGTGTGCATGCAAGAAGTCAAGTTAGGAGTTTTTTTGTGCCCAGTGTTGATTAATTTCCTACTGGTATTGAACTTATCTTAGAATGTCTGCCTGAAAGTTTCTTTCTTTTGAAAGAATCTGTAGTTTTCCAAGTCTTTATTAGATTCAGGGTGAACATATTTTAGCTGAATACATACTGAAATTACTACAAAACGAAGGTGTTTTATTATTACTGGTGATGGACTGAGGGTGAGCTGTTTTATACCTGATCTATTCTTTGCCCAAAGGACAGTGACGGATGTGAATGTGACCTGACCCTGCCCTCATCAATGATCAGTGTGGGACAACGATTTAAGGAACCAGTCTATACGGTTTAGGAGTTCTGATATTAAGAAATTTTCAACATATGAACTTCAACATAAAGCCAGATTTTTGTCCTGGGGAGTTAAGATCAGAAAGATAAAGCTCATCCTGTGTTTGTGGATAACAGCCTAAGGGCTATTTGTCTGCATAGGTCCTCAATGCGCTAAAATGTCATTGTGAGAGGAGGAACTCAAGTTACACAAATTTTCTTTACCCTCCAATGTACCTGGCACCTACTTGCTGGAGGAGGATGGGGTATGGAGTCAGACTGTAAGGAAAGTGGGCTGTACAGTGGTGCAGAGAAGGTGCATATGTAAAGGAGGGACACATGCAATTTTGGTTTTTAATGCAATTGTTTTGACTCTTGCTGTTTGGACAAGGAGGATTGCCTTAGATTCAAGATTGCCTTGTGTTTGGTCAAAATAGTATGCAGTTTATGGGCTTAAAGTTGTTGTGCAAATGAATACCCCTGTCTGCATATCCACCATGAACTGGAAGTGCTCCATCAAGCCTTAGGCAAAGCTGGGTGCACCTCATTGGCATCTTACAATGGAAGAAGGTGCGTTTGCATCTAGTGTAAGGAAAGGTGCCTCAGAGGGGCCGGATTGAAAAACAGGACTAAATGAAATTTGAAAAATAATCTCAAGGTGACCGAAGTGTGTGTCGGGGGGAGGACTAAGCTGGAGAACAGGCCATGGCAGAAAGAGTTTGACCTTTCTGCAGGTCTCTTCAAAGACAGTGTGGAAAAGCCATGAATTTCTTGCATGTATTCCGAAATATGAATGGCTAGACTGAGAAGGCTAAAATAGCCTAAGTTGCACTGTTTTCTGGAAGTTTGTTTTTGAATGACTTGGTGGCTTTATCTTTCTTTAGTAAAAAGTAGTGACGCAAACAAATGTAATCCATTATGGCAATCTATGGTGCATCTTTATCTACCTCTAGCTTCATTTCCCTGTTAGCTGCTTGTTTATGCTGTGCCTTCTAGAAAGCTGAAGTGAAAACCAGGCAGCTCACGGGTTTGACAGGAATAATGGGAAAGGACAAATTTGTTTTAAGGTGGAAAAAAGATAAAATCAACTAGGCGATAGGAACAAGACAGGAAAGCAAAGTGTCTCTTGAGAGGAGACTTGAGGGAGGATCCTAACCAGCACAGCAGCGTCCCCTGAGTGAACAGGGGCAGTAAAACACAGATGGTGTTTGGGCTCTGTTGAAGCTCTTGAGGCTCAAATTATCTGGGTGAAGGAGTAGCTGCTCTTCCTGACAGTAACCTGGTGACTAGATGACAGGGAGTGCTAAGCCGGATGCTCTCAGAGAGGCCTATTTTCAACACAATCGCTAGAATTGTGCACATACTTAATTAATGGGAACCGTTTCCAAGGTTGACAGTGTGTGCACCCTTTAATCTTTACTTCTATGCCTTTTATAAATATATTGTGAAAAACTTGCCATAGATTTTTTTCTTCAGAAAAAGGATGGCATTTGCGACTTACTTTTTAAAACTACTGTATTCTCATGGGAAATTCTCCAAACATTTCATATAGAAATAATTCTGTTTCTAGAGCATATATGGTTTTTTATCACTTTTCCCTATTGATTGCTAGAGATATTTGCATAAAAATATGCACATAGGAATTTATCAGATGCTACTGCTTTTTCCTGACTTGAAATCAAAATCTCTGTGGAACAAATCTACTCCTGAGCAACAGAAATTTTCATACAAGTATTTCTTTTTAAATAAAAACAAGCCGAGAAAAAAAACCCTGAAAATACTACTTACTACTTTTGGAAAATAGTTTTTACTAATGGCTTCCACAAAGCTCTTAATACAATAAACATGCTTTTAAAGCTCTCTCCTAATTTAGTTGAAACCAGTAGAGTTTAATGCAGAAAAATTGATAGCCTGTCCCACATTAGTATTGTTGTGGTCTGTTCTGGAAATGCTGCTCTACTTGCATGCTCTTGAAATTAAATTTTTGTCCTACATCTGAAGCTGGTCCAAAGAGTCATTTTGCAAAACTGCCCATGCTGGGTGGAAAAATGGAGCTATGTTTTACGAATATTTTCCCAGGATGTATCTTTAGTATTCTGTTGTAATCTGTAAAGGAGAGTCATTAAGTTCATGTACAATTGAGGTGTTTCTAGTTATTTTACTTTTGTTTCTTTAATCATGACTAGCACAACAGGAGACTCCTAACTAGCCAAGGCATTTTGAAATCCTTTTGCCTTATCTCCTGTTACAAGTGCTGGGTTATTATTATTATTATTATTATTATTATTATTATTATTATTATTATTATCCAAAACAGTACGATTTTTATTCATGATCCTAGACATGCAAGGGAAAAAAAATCCAGAAAGCATTCTATCTTGAAGATACCTAAGACTTAAAAAGATGGGTAGACAATATATTACTTCTTGCTTCATGTAACATGCCTGTCTCTGCACTGGCAAGGACTCTGCTTGCTGACACATTCAGTGATGACACTTGAAAGAGCTGTTCCTTCTCCTCTCCACCCAAGCTCCTGTGAGGAGCCCACCCTCAGGGCTCCTTCAGGGGCAGCCCACGGGCACAATCAGAGGACAAAGCATAAACCTCACCTTCTGACAGTATGCCTTATGGGGGAATTAACACTGGTTTGGCACAACTTCTCCAGTGAACTTCCATTGATTAGAAATGAAAGCTGAATCAATATAATACTCCCTAACTACCACAGACATGGTGAAGTTCTGAACTCAGCAGAAGTTTCAGGTGTCTTTGGGAAAGTCTAAAGAGTAGAACACACCACAAAACAAATAACCTATCCTAAGAAAGGTCTTTCTACAAAGAAAAGCCAAATGAATGGTAATCACAAGTAAGCCCTCTTTGAGTTTATTTCTAGGCTCCAGAAATCTGAAGTAAGAATAATTGGAAATCATTTAGCTGCATAGTAACAGGTGGCATCTTGAACGGCTTATCAGAGTGATACAGGTAGGGAATGTCAGCATTTTTCTCTGTTTAAAATTTTTATTTTAAAAAACCTCTTTTGTGTTATTTGCTGTCTACTGTGTTCAGTTTAAAAGCATAAATTCTTCTTTATTTATTTCTTTTAGAGTATGAAGTGTATTTATTTGACTTGGATACTAACAGACTAATCAAGAAGTTTCTTGTAAAGATTGAAGATGTATGACATCATAAATTTAACAAGCTTAAGGTAGAGGTGCATAGCTGGGGGTTTATGCCCTGATTAGCTTTGAAAGTAGTCACCAGCAAAGAGAGGAAACCAGCCATGTTGTCCTAGTAAGGGACGATCATTCTGGAGGCGTCTCTGCCAACAGAACCTGCACCAGAACCAATTCTTGTGTTTGCTGTAGAGTGATGGCATCCCTGGTTTGCAAGGACTGATCACAACATTACCCTGCTTCCAATTGTTTGATATACAGGGTAAAAAGTAAAGTAAACATAGTGAAAAGGAAAGAAAATCTGTCCAAGCTTTGTCCAGAAGCACAGACCAAAGAGAGGATGATTCATCCACCCTCAGCTAAACTGTAGCTGATTAAACCAAACTATGTCAGCTCCTTTGAACTGCTAAAAATGCCTCTGGCTCCACTCATTTCCCCCTCTAAATATCTCTCTGTGAGGGAGATGATAGGCCATGCATACTTCTAGGTGTGCACCCCAGCTGATAACAGCAACTAAGGCTGAAATTATTTCCTTGCAAGGAAGTACCTGAACGCTGGAAGATGGAAAGGTATCAAAGTCGTTCTCTAATTAGTATGCTGATGTAACTTTAAAAAAAGAAGTTTTAAGACTATTAAATGAACTTTTGTATTTTATAGGAAAAGATTATACAACTCATAACACTTGAGAACAATACAGGAACTCTTCGATGAATTCTAATAGTAACATTGATTCTTATAATTCCACTTACTACTAAATTACCCAGGATTTTTTTATATTATTATTAATTATACCTAAAACAAGGCATAATTACACTTTCCAGTTAGATATAACGATAAGAAAATCTTAATTTGATCAATTTCTCTCAAAGGACACTATGTAATCTTTTTCTATTCAAGTGAGCAACAATGGGCACCTCTGTATCTCCTTCTTTAGTTTAAGGCCAGTTGACAGCGTCTATTGGTAATATATGAACTCATAAGCTATTTTCATCAGAACAGAACCTCAACATAGTATGTTTGGTGAATTAGTAAATGATATAATTTCATTCAATTTTCCAAGATTTCACAAAGTGAAAGTATAATATGTAGTCCACGATATGATACAAATATGTGGTACTCCTGAGGTGTTTTTTGTACTCTATGGCAGCTAAAAACAAATAATACCTGTAATACTGAAATTCTGCAAGACATCTTATGGAATTTCTTGGTACTCCACACAATGGTCTGCTGCATCTGTGAATGTAAGAAGTCCACGAGAAGTGTCTTCCACCAGATTTTTTTTCACAGCTCTGGAGTCGGTCATATACTAGCATAGGGCTCACTTTGCCTGAGTTTAATCATCTAAAGTGATCATTAATCTATGTAAGTGTCTAAGATAAATTCAGAAGTTTAGAAATGCAAAGATGTTTCTCCCTTTTTGTGAAACTAGTATGTAATTCTTTGATGGCTGAAGTCAGAGGGGAAAGAATACAGCTATATTTTTTGCTGCTATACGTGTAACAGTTTTTTGCCCACTGTTGGTGCCTGATTTTGTAATCATTGAAGGATCTTTCAGTCTTTGTACATTGTGATAAAGAGCACATAATAAATTCTATAAGGAACTAACAGTATACAAGGTGAAAAGTCAAACTACAAATACACATTGCTGACTTTGTTGATATCTGGTACCGTTTGTACAGTTTAGCACCCTGCTTTACAGTCATAGTACTTTATCTAGTTTGGCTACTGAATTACTCAAAAGTTATTTCATTATAATAGCTTCAAACTTGGTGATTTTTGAAATAGAAGAACACAAACATACCTTTTACTTCACAATTTAACCTCATTATGAAGTGGTTGGGGAAAGATTTGTAGTTAATGATAGTCCAGATACATGAATTAAATTATTATCTTAGAATTACGAGTCTAGTTAATGAGTTTTCATGTAGAGAAAGGTACTTACTCAAAGCTGGAGTTACAAAGTTATTTCTGTTGGTAGAAAAGATCATAAACTTGTCTCACAACCTTTCAACAATTTAGTTGTGTAGGTGGGCCTCCAAGACACAGTCTGCATTGGCCTGTGTAATGTTATATCATTATCACTATGATTTGTATACCTAGCTAGTAGTTCTGCTAGCTACTCAGTATAAACATTGAATTTAAAAGCATGCCCCTAGATATAGTGATTGAAATTCTGGTAACTTCATCACTGACTTAAGCAGAGCAAAGTTATTACCCAGTGGGTTTCAGCTTGCCATGAAGGTGTCTGTGCTTTAAGCAAAACAGAATTGTATAAAGCTGGTGAAGAAATTGCATACAAACCCTCAACTATTTCAATATCCATTATAAAAAATGGCCATAAAGGCAAAATGTAAGAAGCAACATTTTTAAGATTCTTAATTGCTGAACTGTAAATTCTTTCAAGAGAGCAGGTAACCTTAGTAAGATTAAAAGGTAGTTGAGAGCATCTCTTGAAATCTGATACTTAAGTAATTCAATTGCATTCTGTTTCACAGAGTAAATCTGGTGGATAAGGCTATGCCTGTGTTCTTTCTGCTTCATACCATGTGTTACATGTTATGCTTTGGCTCTGGCATTTTTAATATTCCATAAGGTAATATATCTTTAGATTAAATGATGCCCTCCTGAAATTTAAAAACCACTCTGATTCTGATAGTTAGCAGTCTGATCTTCCTTCTTTTAAAGCTGCTAGTAATTCTGTCAATTGCATCAAATGCAGATCACATCCTAGAAGTTAAATCATTAGCCACCATCTTTTGGCATTTAATTTTATATATTCTTGTGTGCAGTACACTGTAAAATGTTTAATGTGAAAACAAAATAAAAATAAAACTTACACACCTAGATATAATACTGCCTTCAATGCAGTATGGAGACTTTGATTGTACTACTACTGAGTTTATTCCTGAATCCTTTTGTATGCTTTTTTGTTTAATATTAATATTATGGTAATGTTAATCTGTATAAACATCTAACTAGATGTAAATCATTCAGGATAATATTTGTATATGTAGTTTGAAATTAATTCTATGTGTGCTATTTGGCTAAATGTGCTTGGTTGCTATCTTGCTGTCAGTTTACCAGAACTGAGCAGTGGGAACTTGACAGAATTTGTCCAGGCAGGCCTCCCGCCCCCTCCCGACACGCCCCCCCCCCCCCCCCCGCCCCCAAAGTGCTAATTGCGAATGCTTGCTAGTATCGGAAGCACTTTGGGAATTTCCAGGGGGACACTGCAGTTTCTGGGAAACAGTTAGGTTGTGCAGTGCTGGCAAAATGCTCCAGGAGCCGATTGAGTTGTCTGCAAAGGTTTAGGGATGCTAAAATAAGGTTCAGAGAGATTGCCCGTCTTGTGGAGGGAAAAAAGGAGGAAGGAGAGGAAGTTAAGACTGTTGCTAGCAGAACAGCATTCCCCAATTTGAGATGGAATATTTTCAGATTAGGGCTTTGCTGTCAAGTAAGTGTTAAACTGAATTCCTCAGCCTTAGGTTTTGAGTCAGATGCCATATTATACTTGAGATCTGGAAATAAATGTTGTGTATGGGAGCCTACGAGATCTTTCCATCATGAAATTGAACCCATTAAAAAGGAAAACCACATACTGACGGAAGAAGATACAAAACACTGAGAGAGGTATCTCCTTTTGCTTTTCATCAGCCTCATTGCCTTTAGCTGTTCACTCTAAGTGGCATCAATGCTTTTGAGAAATTATTAACAATGCCAGACTCTGTTTGGTGTCATCAATATGATGTAAGAAAAGGAGTATAAACATACAACAAGTTGCAGACAGCCTGATTGACGGGTAAAATTACTCAGAGTTTCTCAGAAATTGCTAAAAACCATTACAGATGCCTCAGTAGGTGCAGATCGGGAGAATAAAGATCGACCCAGCAGCTCTCTGCCAAGCTTGTTCTTCCTCTGAGTTGCAACGTGCAGCCTGTGACGGAGGCAGCACCCTGTGACAGCACGCCCAAAGGAGACGGAGTCGGGGGGGTGCGTCACTGTTGTTGGAAGATGCACACTTCCACTAATGGAAAAATTAATATTTGCTGTGATAAACTGCCCCTAGGAATAAGTCTCTGCGAAGTGGAATTAAATGGTTAACTCTAATGATAATGTGTCTGCTATAAACTTTAGGTCTATTTGTTTAAAGGGCAACTGATTACAGAAGCATATTTCTGGCTTGTACCACATGCTTCAAATTAAGAGTAAAATCAGTGCCAAATATAATGAGAAGTGATTCTGAATTTCTGTATCACTGATACCTAGAAAAAAAGAGACTGTGGTATATGTAGCTTAACTTTGGTTGCAAAGAGCACTTTGGTGAATAGGTGTGAAACTCCTTGCTGCCTGAAAAGAAAATCTGTCTTTAGGGCTCCATCTTTATACATGCAGTCATTTAGAAATAAACATTTAACCTCTGAAGTGTCTTCAGAACAAAAGATCAGGAACATAAGCTCAATGGAGAGTGTTTCAGATGAGAGAAATTACTTCATCTGCTTCTCCCACTTTAAAAGTAGGTCCTCTCAGACTTCAGGTTATAACTGAGAATCTTGTAGAGATTTATGGAGAGATTTATTGTGTTTTCTTACTTTCTTTTTTCAAGCACTTCTGGACAGGGTTTACAATAAATGAGTGGGTATTAAAAATAATCTGTAATACCTGTAAATTTAGTCACAGCCTCTGACCCCTCCCCCTCTAACTTCGTCCACATTACAGAACATGCATATGAACCTCCCCCATATAGGAACAGATTTGTTATTTCTACTAATAGCTCAGAAAGAGTAGCCACTGCTTCCTCCTTCTCAGCCATCCTCCTCTCTATTTCAGAAAAAAAAAGTGGACTGCAAACAGGTATCTCTCACTGATGACCTACATATATTTCACTATTTAAATAACTCATCTTAGCTTCCACTTGGTGACTTCTGCTTCAGTAATGACCATTCTATATCCCATAGGTCCACTGATACCCGCAACTGCATTCACAGCCTCTTGTTAGTAACTGATTTCTTTGAACTGGATTTACAGTGTACCTTTAACTCACACTTTGGCTGATTTGAGAAAATGTGGCAATTTCTTTGTAGGCTAAATGGTGCTGTTTTCTTTGCTAGGATTTAAAGTCAATATGAACAAATCACATATAATGCCTTATCAACTAATCCAATCTGTAAAATAATTATAAATTCCATTGGCAAAATTTTCACATTCACAGAACAGATTTCAGACCATATGTCTGTTGGTGATGCAACTGAGAATTCATCCTTAGTTCTCAGACAAGGTATGTTTAAAATTACTGTGTCATATGGCTTTGTATGTTAGACATTTCCATAACAACATTGTCATGCCTTCATTTCAGATACTTTCAGTCATAGGCCAAATTCATCTACTGACCATGCATTCACAGCAATACTTTAGGTGCAAGAACTGCAAGCTGGAATCCTACATTTGTGTAAATATTCTGTGTGGAAAGATGTACAAAAAAAGACAAATCATTTCTATCAAAAATCCTGATGCTTCTAAGTAAGGATTGCACAGGGAAGTGGGCAGAGGGATATTGGGATCAGCCCCAGGAAACAGACAACTGAATTAGTTGAGGAGTAGTAGTTTAACTCCATTTTACTGCTCCAATTTGGAAAATTATTCAAATACTTAAGTAATATAGGAATGAGATATATAAGCATACAAAGAAGGGTGAAATCTTTTGGTTTACTAAACCAGTCTGCTGGGGGATTAGTAAGGACAAGAAAGTCTTTCCATTAGCAGAAAAGCTACTAGGGTCTCTGCTAGAGTCTTTAAGGGGAGAAACATGCCTGAGATATCTTTGAAACAACAAAAGGTATTTTCTTACAGTGCAGAGCTGTTCAGATTTCACTGAAACCTACTGCTAAATGCCTTGCATGTTACTTCTGTTGGAGAAGAGGAAATGCATCTTTCCCGTTGTTTCCACTGTCTTTGTGTTTTGTGGAAGATAAGCTGTGCTAGTGAACTCTTCTGCTCCAAAACAGCCTCATCGGTTTAGATTTTCAGAGCTCCCACATTTGTCCAGTCCTAATTCTACTGCAACAAAAAGAAGTCATCTTGGAGACCTGGGAGATAATTCTACACTTGCAACAAAGTTTTGCGCTCTTGTCTGCAGAGACACTGCGTGGTTAGGACTTGTGCTATGCAATTTCAGCCAACTCGGATGTGGGTTTCTAACACCTTCATTTTCCTGGCAGCTGGAAGAAATCTGATTCTGATAGTTAGCAGTCTGATCTTCCTTCTTTTAAAGCTGCTAGTAATTCTGTCAATTGCATCAAATGCAGATCACATCCTAGAAGTTAAATCATTAGCCACCATCTTTTGGCATTTAATTTTATATATTCTTGTGTGCAGTACACTGTAAAATGTTTAATGTGAAAACAAATTCCTGTGTTGGTCCAATGAATAAGTAAGGGATTAAACTGGTGCATTTTTGACATTTTTCTATAATCCTATTTATCTAACACTTGCTTCACAATTGTTTCTAAATACATGTATTTGGAATGTCATAAAAACTAGTTATCATCTGCTCACTAACAAAGGTAAAAGATTACTTTTACATTTTTCCTGTTAATTATTAGGAATTCATAGGCATTATACTAGCATGTGTTTGAACTTAAATAGTACAGCTATTACTGGGTAAGTGTACTCAAAATAACCACATTTGAAAACTGGTAATTTCTTTGCACTTAATAACTGCTTTGCTTGATCGCTGATAAGGAGCGAAAAGTAAAATGTTCTGATCTCTATTTATAGTTGCAACTTCCTAGCTTTTTTGTTTATTCACTAAATATTTTTCCTAGTAGTTTCTGAAATGCGGCATTTTGTCTGAGTGTTCAGTTAGGGACACTGTGTGTTCTGGTGCTAACCAGTCCCAAGAAGTCCCTGGTACCTCAGAATGACGTGGTTCCATGCACGTAGCTACGCTACATGGAAAAATATAAAAGTAATATTTTACCTTTGCTACTGAGGTGTTGATAACTAGTTTTTTCAGTCTATCTACCTAAAATGTATACATAGGTCTGTTGATTCCTTTTCCTATTTATTTTATTTTGAAGATTTATCATGGCATCTCTACACAGAACATAGTAGATGTGCTAGAAAATTATTTCTGCCCTTTGCATAAAAATGTATTGATTCCTCTAATTTTCTCTGTTACACAGAGAATTTCTCTTACAACAGAACACTAGTGAAAAGCGGTTTTATTTGGTTACATATGGCTATCAATCAACCATGTGCATTCCCTATTCTGGAAATTTTTACTTTACTGAAGAAACACTGAGACTTCAATAATTTTAATCCTTCTGCACACAGTAAAAGCCTCCTTGTGTGACTTGCACAAGGAGAGGCAAAATGAATCTAGATTCAGTTATGCAGAAAAGATCCAGTGTTGGCTTCCCTGCAGCCACCCCTCTGCTGACCATGAGGGTTCAGTGAAAAGTTTGGGCTTGGGACACCCATCCTGCAGGTTTCTTCTTCCGTTGCTTCCCTAAGAGATGAAATTTTACAACCAGGAGTCTCCTTTTTTTCACACTGAGCAGTAATACCCTATGGGGAACCGGTACATTTGAATAGTCACTTACTTATGAGGACTGAGGTGAAGGAAAAAAAAAAAAGTCTCTCTAAATCATATCTTCAAAGCTATTTAGGTCACTAAAGCCTTTAGGAGTCAATGAAAGTTCAGGAGCTTGGTATCTTTGAAGATCTAGGGATTAGTTTATACTCGGATGGCCTTTGACTATAAATTTCTATATGTATTCCAGCATGAGTGAAAAGTTTTGTCACTTTAAAGCGAAAGTGGTATGAAAGTTCCCTGACTCCACCTTGTTTAATGAAGGGCATTGCTGTGTGTTTTAACATATCTCTGGGAAATAAAATGGGTTAGCTTCTGGATATCAAGACTCCTGTAGTTCTTCAGTTTAAGCTGAACAGGTGCATGAACTTAAGAAGAGTTTGTCAACTTTTTAAATTTTTTTACTGGAATTTAAATTAAAGATGTTTGGTAAAAATTCCTGATCTATCCCCAAAGCCATACAGGTCAAATGTTAAGTTAGAATTTTTGGACATAAGCTGGGTTATGATTCAATGTATAGATAGATTTAGCAATCTAGAACAACCAGCAAGTTTACTAAAAAGGGAAGATTTAAACAAATATTGTCTAAGAATTGTTTCAGCACTCGGAGAGAAACATTCTGTCACACAGGTGCTTGCTCATCCAAAGGTTGGCAGACATTCAGTTCAGTACCAGAGGAAGCCTGAGAAGGGAAAACTATCAAGATCTCACTCAGCTATCTAATACTGCGTAGTTTTTATGGAATAACTTGCTTAGGCTACAAGCTCTTTGAGGCAGTGAAAGTCCTCCAGAGGTTGGGACAGGAACGATGGCCCCTCCACTGTTTAAGTTGTTTGGGTTCTCTAAGTAAAAAAAACATGCTACTAACAACCCCTTTCTGAAAGCATTTTTGATGGTAACCAAGCTCACAAAGTCTCATTTTGTCACATTTAAATCTGCAGTATTTATCCGTACTGTGTTTGCACCTTGTGTTACAACGTTGCTGATGTCCAGGATGCGCGCAGGCACAGCATAGATTCGTATTCTCTGGCTTGGTTCAGCTGCATTCAGTGTACAACAGAGGGTGGAGGATGCCAATATTCCTTTCCTGCTGTGCCGGCAACCCTGAAACAAGCCGTCACTGCATTGCTTCATCCAGCTGCGGAGCTTTCTCCTGGAAACATCCGCTGCAGGGGGCCGCAAAAGGAGCCCTGACAGTCACTAGCTACAGCTGGCTGCTTTCTGCTCTCTGTACGAGCAGGGCAGGCAGCTACAACAAGTGCCAGAAACGGTTCCACGGAGCCCAGTTTCTGATCCATAAATTCAAAATGCTTAATATGAACTGGTCCCCTCAGGTATAAATTACTAATTGTTTGCAGAATCTCATCCGTTTTCAGCCATGCTCAGAAACGAAAAGCTTTTGCCTTCTAATAGGCAGCCTTCAAATCTCGAAGTGTCCTGAATGCTGATTTAACAGGAAATACAAAATCAAGGAGCTTGATTCATCTTAGGATGGTGTAACTGACAAAGTCTAATTAGAATGCACTATAAACCAAGAAAAAGAAGGGTTAAATCAGTGTACAGTTAGTGAGATGACAGAGAATCTGGACTGTTCTACCTAATGATTTATAGCAGGGAAAAAACTTTTTCTGTGGAAATAATGACAAAATTAGCCTTTTTTTTAACCTTACGATCTTCCATAAATTGGTACTGAATATCTCTCCACGCTTATTGGATTAAAGTCCATGTTCGAATATGTGCTAAATCTTTTTTGCATTTTGCAGTAACACCAAAATCTCAACACTCAAGTTACAATTGCTAACCTTGTTAAGTCCACATTAACTAAGATGAATGATTGGCAGTGTACAGTTAATGCATTTGCGGAGTATTACCTTTACATTTTTTTCCACATTTCAAAGCACATTCACTTCTTTCTGTTGGCTGAAAGTATTAACTTATATAGAACTACAATCATAAGAAAATCAGAGGTATTTAAGGATATAGGTCTGAAATAAATTAAATATACAGCAGTGTTCTAAAATGAGTTTTAAAACCTGATATTGAATTCAATAAAAGCCAGGATATTTTAAGTGGAGCAAAGAGAACTTACTGGTAGATCAATTTATTTGGGTGTTAATAATTGCATATGACAGGTTGTGTGTCATATTACTCCAAACTAGTTGACAAGTCAGAAATAAGCTCATAGGTGTTTTTCTAATATTCTTTTGTGTTAAGTTTTTGCTTTTTGCAGTATTACTAAAATGATTTCTTCAGTGTTCAAAAGTCTTAGTATCACAGTTTTGAAAACATCTGTTTTTCAGATTTATAAACAGTGTTTGTGTGTACTTATGTACATTATGGTTTGCAGAAAAAATAGAGGTGACCAAGAACTAGCATTAAGTTTCAGGAAACAACAAGAGTGTTTTGGAGAAACTTAATTCTTATCAAGACAGATTTTTTCTAGTTTATAATTTCTCAATTTGTAGACTTGTATTGTTTTAAAATATCTATTATATTAACTCTCATTTAAGCTGCATGAGCAGTTGATGAAAATTTTTACTATCCCGAAGCTTTTGCTTCAAGTTTCAATTACAATTCAGCCAACATTTTCAAAAATGTATAACATGTTCCTGTATAAAATGAGATAGCAGCAAGTCAGAGAATATAAATCTGTAAGTTTCTATACATTTTAACATATGACTGTGAATTATTCAGTATACTAATTACTCTTTAACATCTTCTTTATCTACCTTGCCGCTTATGTATAAGAAGTATCTTTTGCAACTGGAACAGTGCCTTCTCCTGCTTGGCTTTCAGAAACAGGTTCTGCAATACTCTGAAAACAAACATGAAAGGAAGTGTTTTAATGAAAAATTGTTTGGAGAATATCTACAATGGCTTAGGTATGGAAGGCACTGTTTACTTAGTACTCGGGTATTTTTAAGTCTGGAATTAGAATTTGTTTGTGTAGAGGGGGACTGTCTGCCAACAAAATGAACAAAATGCTTTGTACAGAAAAGCATTACCAGGACAGATCAAATGTTTCAGTGCATTTATATTTTGAATGCTGTAAGCTTCCATTATTTCATGACTCAATGTATAGATCTGTATCAGATGAGCTAACAGGGCAAGAATGTTTTAATTTCCTTGCCAGTTTGCACTCCTTTATGAGAATTTAATTTGCATTGTGGTGAAAATGGCTCTCCCTGGTTTACTGTTCCTAGGAACTGTTATGTATTTTAATGTCAATGAAATATAAAAGCATTTGTCACCAGTAGAAGACTACTTGAGCATCTCATAACTTTGATGTAGTTTTCTTGCGTCTAACTCATATTTCATACAGAGAATGGTGCTGAGAGAAAGATACATCTGAAAATATAAAGTATTCAGAAATTTGCAAGTACAAGCTTGGCCATGCAGTCATGTTCGAAATCCTTTTTTATCTGCCTTCTGATAGCCATCACAGATGCAGTTTGTGATAGAACCATGGGTACATCCTGCTTTCCTAGGCTTTCATCCTGTGTTGTAACAGAAGGTGCTTTTTTCCCTACTGTAAAACATTCTTCCTTTAATCACAGTACATTCTGCACACTTAATGAGGTAGGGGTATGTTATCATGTCATTAAAGACTGTATCATGATATATAATAAATGGGAGCTGATTTAAGAGTGCGTCACCTTTGATGTGCTCGAATTCGCAACTGCAATTTTCTTCTTTTTTGTATAGTATTTACAGTGATTATAAAAACAAATTCTGTTATATGCAACTATATTGAAACTACCTGATTTACTCAGGCCATCTACTTTCATGGCTTTCAGAGCCTTAGGAATGCCATAGGTTTGTAAATTGATTAACTCCATATAGCTTCTTACTTGCACCACCCCAAAAATCCCCTTACTGAATTTCAACTGTGTACCTCAACCCTCAGAAATTTTATAGCTCATGAAGTAAGTAATAGTTATAAATAAGGAAAAGTTACACTTTCCTCTTTAGTGTTAAGTAATTATTTTAATCATTGATCTGTATTCATGTTGCTGTCTCTCTCCTAGTGCCAGGGAGGCAGCATCCTGTAACTGAGAACATGTCAAAGTACTACAACTATTGAAACACCCAAATTCAGTTTGGGGCCAATGCATTAACACAGAGAGAGAGTTGAGAAAAAACAGGTCTTGAAATTTCAACTGTCCAGGCATACCCACTTAGGGTGACCATCTGTCTAGATTTACCTGTAGTAAACTTTTGATAGCTCAGTGTCAGCCTTTTTGAAATATAATTATATCTGAGGTAACAAGCCAAGATATACAATGGCACCAATGCAATACTGAATTGCCCATAATATTTGACTCAACAGCATCAATTCCTTAGTGGCCCTAAGGTGAAAAGAAGCTTGATTAGATTAATGGACAGATTTTGGCACTGGTAGAAGCATACTTTCCTATGGGGAGGTTCTTCTCCAAAGATTGCCTTGAAGATAGTGTGTAGACAGTCGGGGAACTATTTTGATGCTGAAAGGATGCACAGGCATGGAGGCCAGGTACATCCTACTCTACCCTTCAGAGAAAACCAGCTTGAGGTTAGGTCTGCTAATCTTGTGTTGAACCTTGACCATTATGCATAAGGATTGCTTTTTGAAATTATTTACTCTACAGTTACCACTTTAAAAAAAAGAACTCACAAAAAAAATGGGTGGAGGGGAGTGAAGAGGAGGAGAGGAGATTTTGTTTAATACATAGAAGCAATTCTACATTTTAGTCGTATAAATAGTATTTCTCTCTTTCATTGCCAAAACAAATACCTGCAGAACAAGAAATGGCCAATGAGGTCTCTTCGTCTTCACTCCTGTCATGAGCTTTCAAGAAGCAGCTTTCCCAGCCAACTGATAACCACTTTCAGGACTAAGAGGGGAGAATATCCTGAGTCCAGGGATCAGAAAGCTTTCTAGCAGTAATTTAGAGTTTAGAACAGCGAATTATTCAGACACCAAGCAATTGAATAGAGTACTGGACATGGAGGTACACAGAAGAGCAGTGTTAGTAAAACAACAAGGCTACAAAGCGCCTCTCAAAACCTTGCATTCCTTCTGTCTAATCAGTATGTTTATTATAAATGGAAATGAGTTATTAAAACAGATTGTAATGCTTTCATCAGCTCCATTTAGCTCTTTTGTTTTGAAATGAGCTGCTTTTAAACCACTGTTTATCTCTACATAGTTTTCATCTCTAAAATATCGATAAACAATGCACCAATATACCTCAATCAGTCTCATTTTGATTTATCCCACTTCCACTTTCAAACCTTCACATACATTATTTCCAGAAAGAGCCTGTCTTCCAGTTTGTCTACAGTATAACTTTGATGCCATGCTTACAGTAGTTGTTTTATTTCTGAATCTGTATTGTCAAAAAATGAGCACCCATGCACTGTTGTATGCATTTGACCTATTGATCCGCATATCAGGGGCACAGTGACAATCTTATTACTTTTTTGGCATTGAGTTCTTTATTAAAAATGTACAGTGTCCTCCACATGTCATTTTGGGCAGAAACTTAACAAGAATTCTCCAGTCAAAAAGAACTTCTTTCCCATATTAGTGGACAACAGCTATATCATGCAAAGCTGTCTAATGATGCGTGGTCCTTAGATGTAGCTTCATGGTATTTCCCTCCCATACTTTGACAGGTACAACTGTAGTCTGTCCATCTCCAGAAACAGCTCTGCCAGTGGAAGCATAACTTTCCTGGTGCTGGACATACCCACCGGTACCTGTATCTGCTGCCTCTGTTGCCTGATGCAGCTCAGTGACCAGAGAAGGTTTTCCAGGAGGGTGTCCTGGGGGAGCCACCAACCCCCCCTCATCCTCCCGCACCTGGGCGCAGAGAGCAGGTGGATGCTCAGGAAAGGTTGCCGAAGTTCTCCAGGCTGAATTGCCTGGTGAATTTTAGGATGCAATAAACTGAGCTGATGCTTTGATGATGTCTTTTCAGTGTTGCAATGGAAGCAACTTCTCTGGAATGGACTGAAACAGCTTGGGAAAGATCTTTTTAAAAAGTGGAAGCGTTATCCCCAAGTTAAATTTATCACTGAGGATGTTGTCAGCAGTTTTATGTGTGGTGTAGAAATAATACTTGGATGACTTTGAAAATAGCTTTCAATGTTTTGCACCATGGCATTTCAAGAAATAGTTCTAAGTAAGGCTAATTAACTTCAAAGAAAGAAGGAGTAAAAAGGTTTTTATTTTTTATTTATTTTTTAGCTAAGTGCTGTATTAAATTAAATGAATCATGAAAAATTAAAATTGTTACAGTGCCACCCCTATAATTTGATCACTGTTTAATTTGATTTTTTGTTTTATTTAATCAGAGCCACAGGAACCAGCTCATTTGTATTGTAAATTACACAACTTCTGCCCTTTATTCCATATACGGTTGATCACTTTTGGCAGATAAGATTGGATTATCTAATCATTGGCTATATGAAATTGCCATTTAATCAATGGGGAAGGTCAAAATTTCTAAATGTGATCCAGAAACAAAGTATCCAAGGAAGTTAGAGGCTGGTGAAATCCAACTAAACTTTTATAAGTTTGAGACATTAGTATTGACAATAGGGTCATTATTACTCTAACAAATGGCTGCCTTTGTCTTCTCTTGACACTTGTGGTTTGATGGCCAAACCTATGGCTCTGGTTATTGATTATAGCTGCTGACGACTTGATGGAGTTAGCTCTTTTGCTGATCAGTGTCTTTGATTGTTGTT